>NW_016806990.1:3542926-3553285 GCF_001698545.2 Rhinopithecus bieti | reverse complement strand
AAAGAAAAAGGAAGGAAAGGAAAGGAAAGGAAAAAAGGGAAAGGAAAGGAAAGAAAGGGAAAGGGAAGGGAAGGGAAGGGAAGGGAAGGGAAGGAAAAGTCCCAGAACCAGTTTTGGTCCAGACAGAATTTAAACTCAGTGTATTTGCCAGGGGTCTCCAGAGAAACAGAATCAATAGAAATATATATATGAAATTCATATACATATGAAATTTAGTCTAAGTCTAAAGGTATAAGAACCAGGAGTGCTAATGATTTAGAGCAGGTGAAGATGAATGTACCAGGGAGAAAAATTTCCCCTACCTCTGCCTTTTTGGTCTATGTAGGCACTCAATGGATTGGATGGTGCATATGCATTGATGAGAGCAATCTTCTTTACTCAAGCTATTTTTTAAAATGCTACTCTCATCTAGAAACACCTTCACAGACACACTCAGAAATGTTTTACCAGCTACCTGGACATATTTTAGCTTAGTCAGATTGACACATAAAATTATCCATCACACTCACATTGGCCTGAATTTAATGTGGATGTGCTGACCTACCATGCTATGCCTCCTCCCCGTGGAGAAATCACTTTTCAGTACAAATCATAAGCCATGAGACAGCTGCTCAAATGTACAAGGAAGCAAGCATAGAGCAGCAAGTTATTGTTAAACACAGTATTTATTAAATAATATGATAGCATAAATCCTATAAAAAATAATACCGGTTGACCAATGTACTCAGGAACATAAAAGGATATATAAAAGTGCAATTCAGACCATATGCATGGAAAGATTTTAGAGAAAAGAGAAACCACTGTAACCTCAATATTCAGAGACACATCACAGGCAAAGTGGCCTTTGGGTTCACTCAGACTCCGAAGGGCTAGTCATTGAGTCTCTACCATGTTCCAGGCTGTTTCAATCAGAGATACAACAGTGGATAAATCAGTGTGGACACTTAAAGGAGGGGATTTGGACATAGGTGGTGCAGAGGGGAGACAATTCCATATGTGGGGAAAGGAGTAGAGTCATTGATCTGAGCATGTCATGCCATGTTCTGAGCTACGAGGAGGTGGGCTGATCTGCAGAGTTCCCATTGGGAAGGAGTGGGAAATCAGATTGGATAGAGAAGGCATGGTTAGATTACAGCCTTGAAAGTCAAGTGGAGGGCTCTGACAGGATTAGCGACTGATGACTCTTAAAATGAGGTTTTTAGGAAGAATTTTCTAGTGACATTAAAAGGCAGCGACACCAGGAATGGAGCCCAGTTGGTTATGAAGTGTATCCTAATGTGAGATGATGATTTGGGGGCAGTGGGAACTGAAAGGAATAGAAAGATGCCAGAGACGTTACGTAGGAAAAAATAAGATGTCAAGTTGTGTTTGCGACCAAAGGGGAAATCCACCTAGGTACCTGAAGTAATGAAGAATCCTAAGTGCCTCATTTGTTCCAGAAATGAGGACAGGATGAGAAATGTTTCCAAGCCAACAGGCAGACCTGAATGCATGCTGGAGAAGAGCCACACGCCATGTGGGGGCTGAATGCTGGCCTTGGCCATGTCAGTAATAGAGTCTAACGAACTAAGACAAGAGTTGCAGGAAATAGACGATCAGTGTAGTGACCTTATTTCCAGGACTCAAAAGGGGATTTTACTTTCCTCTGATTCTTAATATGTTCCCATGAACACCCATACAAAAGTAAGAAATTAAATCACTTTTCATTAAATGTTAGTTAATGATTTGTGTTATTATGACTATGTTTTATTATACTTAACTTATTTAATTTTTATGTATTTAATTTGTTCTAGAAATTACATGACATGTAGAAACCATAGGTTTGGAATTCGTACTAAGCTTTAGACAAATGTCTTGGTATTGTCCCTATTTTTGTGAAAATAGTCATTCACAAATATTGGCCCATATCACTTATTTATTTGTAATCATATGTTTCAAATAGGCAATTCAAAATACTGATGAAACTGCTTTAAAAACAGTCAAGATTATTCATAATTCTAGAAACAATTTTTTAATTATATTTTAAAAGTCAAGAGAGATAATCAAATAGGATGGTGTGTATAGATCTGTTGCATATTCATATAAGATTGATTATAAAGTTTAAAACAAAATAGTGACTTTAAAAATGCAGAGAAGATACAAAATCAACTCAAAATAGATTACAGACTTAAATATAAGATCTGAAATTGTAAAACTCCTGGAAGGAAACAAAGGAGAAAATCTTCAAATTGGTCACGGCAATGATTTCTTGGATATGACCCTAAACGCACAAGCAACAAAAGCAAAAATAGACAAATGGTACTACATCGCACTACAAATGCTTCTGTACAACAGAGGGAGCAATCAACAGAACAGAAGGGTAACCTACACAATCAGAGAGAGAAAATTTTTGTAAACCATGTATTTCATAAGGAGTTACAAGTCAAAATATATAGAAACTATATATAGGGAACTAATATATAGAGAACTGCTATAACTAAATAACAACAACAAAAAGTAAACAGATTAAGAAAATGAGTAAACGACCTAAATAGACATTTATCTATGTAAGACAGAAATAGCTGACAAGTGTATTAAAAGGTGCTCAACATCACTAGTCATCAGATAAACAGGAGTCAAAATTACAATGAGCTATCACTTCACACCTGTTAGGATGGCCATCAAAAAAAAAAAAAAAGTGTTAGTGAGATTGTGGAGAAATTGGATGCTTGTATACTCTTGGTGGGCACATAAAATAGTGCAGCCACTACGAAAAACAGTATGGCAGTTCCTCAAAAGATTAAAAATAGCACTACCTGCCGGGCACAGTGGTTCATGCCTGTAATCCCAGTACTTTGGAAGGCTGAGGTGGGCAGATCACCTGAGGTCAGGAGTTCGAGACCAGCCTGACCAACATGGTGAAACCCTGTCTCTACTAAAAATACAAAATTAACTGGGCATGGTGACGCATGCCTGTAATCCCACTCAGGAGGCTGAGGCAGGAGAATCACTTGAACTCGGGAGGGAGACGCTGCAGTCAGCCAAGATCATGCCATTGCACTCCAGCCTGAGAAACAAGAGCGAAACTTCATCTCAAAATAAAAACAAAAACAAAAAAACAAACAACAACAACAACAACAACAAAACACTACCATGTGATCCAGTAGTTCCATTGTGGGTATTCATTCAAAGTAATTTAAATCAGGATCTAAAAGAGATATCTTCACTCCCATGAGCATTGGATAATTATTCTTAATAGCAAAGATATAGAAATAATCTAAATGTTCATCAATGGATAAATGATCAAGAAAATGTATTGCATGAGCTCACTTATACGACATATGTAAAATATTCAAACTCATGGAAGCATAGGGTAGAACGATGGTTACCGGGAGGTAGGGGAAGAAGAAAATGGGGAATGATTGTTCAATGGGTATACAATTTCAAATAAGCAGGACAAAAGGTTCTAGAGGTCTGAGGTACAGCATTGTGCTTGCACCTAACAATGTTGTATCGTGCACTTAAAAACTTGTTAAGAGGGTAGAACTCATGTTATTTGTTCTTAACACAATTTTTAAAAATGCATTGGAGAGGGTTTTGCTTCAGACTGGCATTCTATATCTTCCTGAAGCTGTATGTAGAGTATCAAAGGTAATCACCATAAACAAACAAACAAAAAGCAGCTACTGGTTAGACTATTATCACCTTTGCATCACTATGATTGTGTATTATTATGTGACCAATGCTACACAGTGTGCAGTGCTCTCACTACACTTGGATGAATCCTATCAAGCTAAACACTCTTGATGGACAACATCTTGACTGGCCAGGACGCACTGACTGATTATCAATAGCATCGATTGCACTGCAAAGTTACACAATTATGTGACATAATACAAGGGGGGCGACACAAGCAACAGGAATCTGATATTGACATCCAGTTTCTAAAGCCTTTCCTAAATTGTTAGGCAAACAAATGGTTAGTATTCAATGTACACAATGATATTCACTACCACCTATTAAATTAACACTGCTTGTTTTATATAAAATCATTATGATAGACATCTTACCAATATGGAGACTGAAGGCCAGAATAATTCAGGTGCCCAATGGAGACAGACTTAATAGCATGTCCAGTACTTGAGCATGAGTTTCATTGGTTATTAAGGCTAATTTATCCAATTATCCTTCATAAAAATAAGAGTTGTACAGGGCATTATCCAGTGAATAAATTATCAACATTTCAACTTCGCACTTGAATTTAAAAAGAAAAATTGAATTTAGTGTCTAGTGAAGTCTTTACAGATAAGTCATACTATAAAAGAGTAGACATTTTATTAGAGATTGCCACTTGATCATTTTTTTAATTGGATATCTTGCTCTTAAGTATCTGCAAATGGGTGCTGTAGGCCGGGCACAGTGACTAATGCCTGCAATCCCAGCACTTTGGGAGACCCAGGTGGAAGGATTGCTTGATCCTACATAGCAAGATCCTGTCTCTAAAAAAAAAAAATAATAATAAGCAATAAAATAATTAAAAAAGAAAATGTGCATTGAAGCTTAAAATGATAATCATTTATTTACTTGGTAATGAGTCATGACCACAAATCAAATGTACTTTTCAAAACTCATCAGTTTCTTGAAACATATAGAATAAAGGAAGTTGCATAAAAATGAGGGATAGAAAATTATAGTGCATCCCTAAGGCGGTGGAAAGTCTAAGGAGTAGGATTGTTTAATCCACCCCTGGATAAATCTCACTGATTCACTTAGATTATTGCCCTGTGTTGTTTTCGAGATATCTCAGAAATGTATTTAAGAATACTAAAACCATTCAATGGTCTAGATTTATGACAGAACTTTTCTGGTCTAAAATTGAGAATTTCAATGGATTTTAAAGTTGAAGATAATCCTTTGCCTAAACCCACCTACTATATTTCTATTCATCCTATACTATTATATCCTTTATTCTCTTCATTATTTTTCATGTTCTTAGAGTTTAGAGTATCATGTGGCTTATGTTTTTCTTACACAGTGATTTGCACATACAATAGATAAAATTTTAATTTCTAGAGAGAAATTATCACCATTTTATCAACTTTAGCATTCACCATCAACTCATGCTAGCAAGAAATTCCGTACTCAGAAAAACTAAACCTACTGTGCAAGAGTTGAACAAATACTCTAAAGTAGATAATGCAAACAGGCTGAGATTTAACACCAGTCCACATCAGTCCGAGGTAATTGTTTTAAATGCTGCAAATATTCATTTGATACCTTTACCATAGAATAAACAATTTTCTACCACTCTCATATACTTCTGAGCCTTCCAGAATACCATAAGGATTTATTTACTTCCTGTAAAACAACAGGGGTCCTTCATCCTGTCAACAGATTACTGGAGCTGAGTTCTCAATGCATCCCGGTGGCGGCGTTGTTTGTGAAATGCTGCCATCTATGGGAGAGGGGTGGGCATTGCTCAGGGCCCAGGCAGCGAAACCACAGCCGCCTCTCTGCTGCGCTACGTGGTTGGTTCAGTAAATGAAGCAATTTTTGGTCAATAAACAGGAATAAAAATCATAGCGTTGGCTAGAAAATAAACGTTACAAACTCCAAGCTGGCACTGCTCTCTACCACAACTATTCCTTGAGGGAAAAAAATGAGTGCTGTGGCAGTTGTTCCGCAGTAGCTTTGATCCAAATTTGTTTCTCTTTTTTTTCTCCCACACCCACATTTACACTTTTATCCAAAATGTTGCAATGTGGTTAGAACAATACAACCTTCCATGCATTGGCAAACAAATAGGTTAACTTGGTTAATTAAAGTTTTAAAATTCACCCATTCTGAATAATAGCATAAACCAAATTTGCGGAGGACTCCTGATCTTCCTGCGTGTAATAGACGCCTGAGAGGCAATGCAATGTATTTCCGTTCAAAATATGGCAAAGAAACCCTGACTTGACGATTTCCCCCACTGATCAAAGTCCGTACATCAACACCATAAAGCACATTGTACTGTTCGAAAGAACCTCATCTATTTATTGAGAGTACTTTCAACAACAATGTCATTTAATGCGCACCTCAGTCCTAGGAAACAAATCTTGCCATTGTCACTCCTTTTTCACAAAAGGGTAAACTGAATGTTACAGAAGTTGTCACTGTTGCTTAAGTTTTACAGATCAGTGAGCAATAGATCCAGGATTTGAACACAGTTAGTTTAATCCAAATCCAAGCAGTTATCTCCTCTGCTAGGCCTTCCTTGTGGTCAAGCACTGATGATTTAAATCTAGTTCTTTATGTTTTTGTTTTCATTTTACATCTGTGTAGCCTTGGGCACATCATTTGAATTTCTTTAGTCTGAATCTTCTCATTTTCACAACAAAAAGATTAGAGTATCTACTTCTATGTTCCTTTCCAGCTCTCAATCATATAATTCATCTGTCTTGATGAGGACAAAAAAAGAAAAATGGAAGAATCACAAACTGTCATTTGGATAAAACTTCGAAGGTTCCTTAATTCCACTCTCTCATTTTAAAGATAAAGGAGCTATGCTTGTGGAAGGAAAAAATCAAATGGTCAAGAAGAAAACAATCAAATGGCTGAAAGGCACTGTTGCCAGAAGAGTTACTTTCAATGTACCAGTACCTCTAAGGGGTTCAATTTTAGTTTGATCCAGCCTCTCTAGCCAGCTGTGTCTTTTCCACTATATGAGGACACAGCAGTAAATCACTATTCTGTAACCCTAAACTGGGCCCTTACCAGAACCTTACCTTGCTGGCACCTTGATCTTGGACTTCCAGCCCTCCCTGCTGTGAAAAATATATTTCTGTTGTTCATAAGCCACCCAGTTTTGTGTATTTTGCTATAGCACCCTGAACAGACTAAGACAATAATCTAGCCTTTTCTCCTTGTTAGGTTTAGAGCCACATTCTTTGCATGTTTCTATTCACCTAGAGGATGAGTCTAGAGAAATAACATGTTGTCTAAATCAATCTTCAAATGGGATATTGTCTAGAGAAAAAATATTATTTAATTTGTTCACTTGACAAAGATTTCCCAAGTCTTACTAAAGACCAAGTTGTTATACTAAGCCATGTAGTGGGCACTGAAAGATGCACAAATCGTGGTGGAAGAGTAATATTCATATCATTATCCAGGCTTCGGGTTGGAGGAATGCCAACTTGGTTAGTCCATTGACATGAATATTATCCCATTTGAGGTCCAGCTACCTGGGCTCCAAGCTTTATCCTTAGGAACTCCCTGCTAGTCTAGACCTTCCTTGTTCAAACATTCAGACCATGGGCATTCTCTATAAGACTATAACTTGTCTTAAACTCATTAAAGGGCTAATTCATAAAGGCAAACAAGTAAATCAAATTCCAAAAGTGAATCATCACATCCAAAGAGAGGCAGGACACACAAAGTGTGTCAGAAATTGCTTAGTGAAAATATAAAAAGGATGACCACCATAGAAGTTGGTACAAAATGAATGAGCAAAAAATTTAATTAACCCCTAAAGGCTGAGGAAAATTGGTTAATGTGTTCATTTGGGATTGCTAAGGTCCCTAGACACAAGGAAAGTTGCAAGATTTTATCCACGGGGTTCTACCATTTGCTTAGGAGACAGACTAAGTGCTGAGCAGGAGACCAGAATAATTCCCTCTCAGGAGCACTGATAAAGCAGTTGTTAGCATCCATGAGAGTTAAGGCTCTGCCCACTTTGTAGAACACTTTAAAACAAATATAAAGCAAATGGTTTAAGTCTGTGAGAAAGGAGAAGAAGAAAACTCAATTAGATTCTGGAGGAGTAGAAGATAACTCTTATGGCACAGGCAACACTCCATTCCTACTAGGAAAGGGCTGAACCCTGTATTCCTGGGGAGGATAACTACAAAACAGTCTGAGACCCAGGATCCTACATAGATTGCAAGTGGAGGCCTGATTCCACTAGTGGAGGGGCGGGGAACTTCCACCTAAGATTTTCAAGAAGTATGGAGGGTCTGAGATTTTTACCCTATCTTAACAAGCTAAAAACTCGTTAGCTTTACACAATTCTCTAAATGCTGGCAGAATGACATGAGGCTGCTGAGTCAGAGACAAAAGGCAGTTTAATACTCACTGCAATAGTGGTACTCAGAATGTCATGGTTTTCTTTCCCCAGTACCCTGAGCCCCACTACCCACAAGGTGACATGATGAGGGTTAGATGATGCTTTCATATCCATCAGTTGCATTACAGAACAAGAGCCCTAATGTAGGATGCTTCAATCTTTTATAATTGACAACAAACAAATCTACCTGACTTTTGCCCCAGAAGAAAAATATGTCTGTATTATACCAGACAACAAACAAATCTGCAGAGGAGAGGCATCAGAGGAGGACACTATCTTTATCTTACAAAGATATTCACTATACAAATATTCTTGAAAAGAAAGTCCAAGGGAGAAAAAGGCTGTCAGTGTGTTTGCTGGTAAGATGTTCAGAAGCAAAGAGACTGATGGAGAATTATCCCTCCCACCCCACATACAGAAAATGCCATGAAGAGGAAGTATGGAAACAGCAAAAATGTATCACTCTTGATGCCCAGACACATTGGTCCTGCCTAAGATTGAGGTTGTACCAGAACAACAGAGAACCTTCCCAATCCTACCGTGAGCCAAGCACCAAGTCCCTGGTGTGGTATTCTATCACCGGGAAAGTGACAAGAACCTGGAGGGAGACTCCACTCTGTGGTGCAAGCATTTAGTGTTGACTAAAAATAATGAGGAAAAAACAAATGGACTCTCAGAAAAACCTAGGGGACTCTATCCTAACTCTATCCTGAGCAGCTTGAGGAGCTTGAAGCCTATAGTTCATTGAAGATAATCATAGCAACAAAAACCCCAAACCACATAAACTCCTGATTAGATTGGCTAAACCCTACATTCTAACTGATGAACAAAAGAGGAGGTACAGTCATTGCTAGATATAAATATTATCTTCCTGCATTTCTACTATTCTTCTATACATGGTATCTGATATTCAATAAACCATTATGAGATATACACAGAAAAAAACAAGAAAAAACAGCTCATTTACAAAAGTGAGCAACATAAAATAGATGACTCATCTATTGGAATTAACTAACAGAGGCTTTAAAATAATTAATTAAATATTTTGACATCTGGTGGAAAAGATGGACAACATGAATGAGCAAATGGGAAAATTTAGCACAGGTATACAGAAAGAATACAATGGAAATGTTATAAATTAAAAAACAAAACAAAAACCACAACAACAAAACCCAAAACAAAACATTTTTTAAAATCATACATAAAAAAGTAAATCCTTAAGAAGTTCATAAATAGAATGTACACAGATGAGGAAAGATTCAGTGAGTCTGAAATTAGGTAAATAAAATTATTCCATTTTCGAATTGAAATTGAAATTGAAATACAGAGTTAAAATGTGTTTTTTTAAAAAGAAAACCACCAAAATCAAAGAGCAACAACACAATATCAAATGGTATAATTTACATGAAATTGGAGTCCCACAAGAAGAAAAGAGAGATATAACGTATCAGAAAAAAAAAAAAAAAAAGAAGAAGTATTATTAGTTGAGAGTTTTACAAAAAGAATGAAAATATTAAATCATACCTCTAAAACCCTTGGGAAACCTCAGGTGGAATAAAAACAAAACAAAACAAAGACACATCTACACATATCATACTTAAACTATGAAAACTGAAGATAAAGAGAAAATCTTGAAGGCAGACAGAGAAAAAGAAAACATTCCATACAGGGGAACGAAGATAAGGATTATAGGAGACATTTCCTCAGAAACTACACAAACCCAGAGCATATTGGAGTGATCATTTTAAGAGAGAAAAAGAAGACCTTGTCAATGAAATCTACATCCAGTGACAATATCTTTCAAAATTTGAGCCGAATACTTTCTCAGACAAAAAAGAAGGAAGGAAGGAGGGAAAGAAGGAAGGGAGGAAGGGAGGGAGGAAGGGGAAAGAAAGCGAGAAAGAGAGAGAAAGAGGAAAGAAAGAAAGAAAGAAAGAAAAGAAAGAAAGAAAGAAAGAAAGAAAGAAAGAAAAGAAAGAAAGAAAGAAAGAAAGAAAGAAAAAAAGAAAGAAAGAAAAAAAGAAAGAAAGAAAGAAAGAAAGAAAGAAAGAAAAAAAGAAAGAAAGAAAGAAAGAAAGAAAGAAAGAAAAGAAAGAAAGAAGGAATGAAGGAATGAAGGAAGGAAGGAAGGAAGGAAGGAAGGAAGGAAGGAAGAAAGGAAGGAAGGAAGGAAGGAGGGAAGGAAGGAAGGAAAGAAGGAAAGAAAGAAAGAAAGAAAGAAAGAAAGAAAGAAAGAAAGAAAGAAAGAAAGAAAGAAAGAAAGAAAGAAA
>NW_016806990.1:3529353-3540865 GCF_001698545.2 Rhinopithecus bieti | reverse complement strand
CCTCGTGATCCGCCCGTCTCGGCCTCCCAAAGTGCTGGGATTACAGGCTTGAGCCACCGCGCCCGGCCAAATGCTAATGATTTAACATAAAATAAATAAGCTTGATAAAAATCTTTACACACAATATTAGTTCAGTATTTAAGAATATTCATGAAAAGAAAATGACAAGAAAGACTTATACTTAAATAATTAGTAGCATTTAGGTCGCCCAGAAAATCTCTGCTCTTGTTTTACTGAGCTTGAGTTTGAATTAGTTTTTCTTGTCCTTTCAGATACTTCTGTCATGTGCCTGCCATTTTTATGATGAAAATAAATAGATATAAAACTGACTTACAGAATATTTTCAAAACTCATTAAAAACAATATAGTTAGATTCCCGCATTTCCATCCCAACATTTCCAATATTCTTCTATATTTGATGGTCAGAACACCACAGCCGCCTGTTTTTCCTTCTACTTCTCATACTACTGCTTCTTAGTATTCCTATTGGTAAATCCTATAACTATTCTTACTTGGTAATTGCAATTACCCCAATTGCCTAATGTAGGAGTATCTCAGAGGTCAATGTTTAGACCTCTTCTTTCTATCTACATTCACTTCCGTTTTATGGTTTTAAATAACTATATGGTGATAACTTCCTAACTCCAGGCTTAAATATCCATATATTCTCAACATATCTTTTGAACCCCTAAGGGACATCTTAACCTTAACGTGTCTAAAATGGAAACCTTGATCTTTTCTCGCCCCATGACCAGAGATTTGCATCTTTTGCAAACTTCTCCATTCATTTATTTTCTCAGGAACATACTTATTTTTCTTTTCTTTTTTTTTTTTTTTTTTTTTTTTTTTTTGGTTTTCATATTAAAATTCAACCTTGTGTCTCCAAAGCAAAATACCTCAAAAATCAGGCCATTTCTAAGGAATAAGCATGTAGTTATGAAACCATAGGTACTGAATTCTCTAACACTTGATTTGCGATAAATGTGAATTCTAAACTCTTTCTTGTTTTAGAGTGGTTTCTAGGAAAGATTAAAAATGCTTTTCAGAAAAGCGATTTATTATTTATTTTAAAAGCTCAGTGCCAGGGCTCTTTATGTCTTCCTTGGAGTGCATTTGCAAAAGAGTCTTGGGGGCCAACAAAATGCTTTTAGAAGGAATATCTTCTTCTTCCTCATGTTACTTTTATTCATTCATGGATTTAAAACTATGATATGAGCACCGATGCTTTATCAGGAATATTTTTCTGAACACTGGACAGCCAGGAATGAACAAAGCATGCGAAGTTCTTGCCTTCACAGAGCTTATATTCTAGTGAACAGAACAGATAGAAATCAAATAGGCAAAATGAATATAAATTATAATAATAGGCAGTATAAACGTGTACGAAGAGGATACTATTTATATATCACTGAGGAGGGACATTTTGGGCAGAGACCTGAATGAACAGAAATTCAATTTTTTATAATACAGTTCACAATATTGTCAAATTCACCTGCATGGCTCACTAAATTTTGGCAGCCCAACATGATGGCCAGTGTTGATAAAAATATTTGAGGCTGAGCCTTTTGGACCTTAGATTTGCCAATTTACATGATAGTGTATAATACCTTCCTATTCTGATACAGAATGATAATGGTTGCATTTAACGCAAACGCATCTGAATTATATTGGCTCAGAGGATCCTGCTGAGCTAGAGTGACCATTTCACTGGAAGATACTATTGGATACAATCCAGATTGTTTCATTTAGCTCAAGAGTCACTTTCCCTTTGATTTGCCTTAGAAGAAATGCTGGTCAACCAAGCTCAGAGCACTATGATAGCAATCCAAAAGTTGAGAAAATTTAAAAAGACTATTTTTAAATCATTTTGCTAGATAAACTATGTATCTTAGAACTCTGAAGTCAGAATATTAGGCAACTATGCTGGACCTTTTGAATTAAACTTCTAAGCATATGTATTCCTTAAATGACACAGAAGAGAAGGATGGTTTAAACACCAGAAGAAGGAAAATTAGGAAAAAGTCATAGGAAAATTATGATTTAAAAGTCTGAATACACACATATCTGAGTGCATGTATATCATCACATACACAGACCTATATAAACATGTACACATGCATAATGTTTTTAACATATCCAGTCATTCATTCAGTCACTGAGCACCTATAATATTCATGTCATGCTTTATTATAGAAAACTGGGGTATTTTCGTGAATAAAAGGAAGATCCTCTCTCTCATGAAGTTTATCTTAGAGTAGAGCAAAATAGACAGTACTCAGTAAACAACAGATATAATAAACCAATGCATTATTTAGCATATGAGATGAGAACTGCAATGAAAAAAGGAAAACTAGGATAGGAAAGGGAGATGAGGAGTATTGACATAAAGAATGGGTTCTGTTTTCAAACAGGGTAGAGAGGGCAAGGAATGATGAAAGACTAAGGGTTATGTGGCAAAATATGTACAATGCATTTAGATGTGTAATATGAATATGTATTTATATACAAAATATATTTCAGGTTGACACATATATATAAGATGAATACATATGGTAAATATATATTCATAAACTTTCTATTAAAATATTTTTCTTTAAGTAATAGTAATCTTTCTTATATATATTTTCTAAATAAAATATTCCTGATATTCAACTGAAGATATTTAATATTAACTTCTCACAGATGAATGGAATAATAGATATGCATATATAAGTAAATATATTTGCAAATTATTTCTCAAACATGCTGTCTATTGCTTAATTTTAAAGGTTAAGTTCATTTTTCTGCATGTAAATAGCAAAGACCTGGTTACCAATGATGTATATCTCCCTTTGAAATTCAGGTGTTGCACTCCTATCTTTAGAGACAATGCCTGCATTTTTACAGTTAACAGAAGTACCTGGCCAGGCAGGAGACATGTGTAACCATTTTTAAAGTCATTTTATGGAACGCTAGTTTTCTTCACTGCCTATATTTAGCAGATAGATATAAAGGATAGAAATGTAGAAGACAGTATCAAGCTGGTACGGGAAGTCTCTAACACACATGACTAAAAAGTAATTATGCTAAGATTGAGTCAAATAAAATAATATTTTGCCTTTGGTTTGAGGTTTGTAATCTTGGCGTTCACTTCTCTTCATAGCCTCATTTATGTTGGGTAACTATTGCTTGTGTTGATGGTATAACACATGCTGACACCAAATACCAATGCTAGGTAAATCCAATTAAGCCCAGAAGCAAAACAGCTGGATTAGCAGTGTTCGCATAAATTATTTTTCTTCCATTTACTTTGTTTTTTTGCAAATGAGCCTTTAAACATGAAAAATTTGAGCTATCAGTGTCCCCATTCCTTATTAATATAAGAAGCCTAAAATAAAACCTTTAAAAGTAAGTGTTGGAGGTTTCCTTTTATACTGTTAATAGAAGTGTTATGATTAAAGCTGCAAATGAGCGTGCTTATTTTCTATATGGACTTCCTGTTTGTGAAAGAAGCTTCTGAGAAGTGCATTTAAAGTGCATCTTAATAAAGAATTTCCCCTGAAGGCTAAGAAGCTACGTTATTTTACCAGTTTTGAGTTATCTTTTCCCTTCTCTATCCAGAAGCACAAGGTCAGTAAATGACATAAAAACAATTTCACTAGTTAGGTTTTCAGAATAATGGGTTTGCTGCTGTTAAATCAAAATACAAGGTAGAGTCATACATGAACAAAAAGGTATTTTGTCTCTTTCATTAAGAGCCATGAATAGGTATCTCACTACCTTTGTAAATATTTTGATGAAAACCACAACTTTTGATTAGTGTGATATTAACTGCATGATAAATAAAGATTGTATATTTGTAATGTAAAAAAGAGTGAAACTGTAAATTGTATTTTACCTTACTGCTAGATTTTAAAAAATCTCTTTGTGGTGAGCAATAGATTCCTTTGTTTAAAAAATGATTGATTGTGAAATTTATGAGATATCCTGATTTAATTTGTAATAAAGCTCTTAGTTTTTTGCATACCCCTCTTTGGTATGGATAAGAGAAACTTCTTATAAAAGCTTGCTGCTTACTTTCCAATACCGATTTTGAATTATTCACTTCAGAATCCTTAACGTCTCTATGTCCACCACCCTACATTGTTAGTGCATCAGCCTTATCTAATCACAATCCAACTTACATGCTGAAAAGTCCACTTACACCAGATCCCCAAATTCATGAAATTGCTGCCTTTGTCCTTCCTCTTTAGAGACACTATTAAGGCTCTAGTAATGCAGTGATTCCCTTTAGTGAAGTCAGTATTTCTTTCTTTCTCTTTAATTGTAAAATCTGTCTCTACTGAGAAGAAATGACCACCTTCAATTACAGTGTATATGTCACTGAAAAGTATTTAAATGAGAGCAGGATATAATATTTAACAACTTTAAAATCTGTTATCAGATTATAACAGTATCAGAAAAAATATGAGTTTTGTGATATTAAGATATTAGGTTATTAATGTCAGAATAAATTTAAAATCTAAAAAAGAAATTCAAGCAACCGTAAACCCACTTGACACTTTAGTGAGTCTGCTTTTATTTGGTTAAACAGAAAAAAAATCATAATTAAAGTCTAATTATTAAATCTTCAACAAATAGTATTACGGAAACACTGTTTTGTTTTGTTTTTATTCCACTGGAGGAAGAACAAAAGTAAAACTTTCTTTAAACTTCTTCAAAATGTTTCAGGGAAGAGGTATAATCAACCAATCATTTTCTACTGCAAATTAAAGTATACTGTTATTCCTGCAACCTAAGGTGGGTAATTTTTTCACCTTTTTTTAATTGAAAGGAATCCTCACATTGTTAGCTAAAGCTAAGATGAAAAATCAGCATTTTTCATTCCAAACAGTGAAAATTCAAAAATGGTTTACATAGTTTTCAAATATACTCTATTCTCAAATCCTTTCCAACATGAAAGACACTTTTTGCAGGGAGAAAATGATCATTTAATTTGGCAAAACATAGAAATTTCCAGCTGAGGCACATTAAAACATTTTTACAATTGCCCCAAAGGCAGAATATTTTTACAATTTCTTTTGCTATAAAAATCTGTCTCTACTGAGCAGAAATGACCAAGCTTTCCCTGGAAAATGTTAGTACAAATACATAAATAATTTTTGCCTATCCAAAGCCTTCATAAAATGGCTTCTATCCAGTTTTACCAGTATAGCCTAATGTTGATTTTCTTTATAATTATTATTTAGATTCAAACAAAATCTTACTGGTAAATTAACCATTGATAGACTAAGTTTTGTGTTATACTATTTGTATAAAGAAATAAATTACTAGTATATGTGCTTCTAACAAAAGTTAATAATCCTGCTTGACTATGTGTTTAATTTCAGATAACTTTCACACTAAACTTATGTATGAGCAATGTTTATGACAAGATAGGAAATTTCACCAAGAGATGAAAACTGTATAAAACAAAAAAGTCAAATAGAAATGTGAGAAATGAAAAATAAAATATCAAAGATAAAGAATTTTTTAGAGGCCCATGAATAGGGTAGACAGAGGGAAAGAAAGAATCAGTGAACTTAAAAGTAGGACAATGGAAAATACACAAACTAATATAAAAAGAGAAAAAAGTGAGATAAAAATACAAAGTAGAAAACAAAATAAAACATAAACATAAAAGTGAAATGAAAGCATATTGTTCCCATGTTCTGTGGGACAATAGCAAACAGCCTATCAAGCAAATCACTTGAGTTTCAGAATTAGAGGAGAAAAAAGGATGGCTACAATTTCAGCTAAAACGCTCTGACGTGTGAAATACTTGGGAGTCATCACCCTTGTCCTTACAACAACAACAACAAAAAAGCTGTAAAAACTGAAAATCAGCAACTTTTCTTAGGTTCATCAGAGAATAAAGGTAATTAGAAAAACTGCCACTCCAAAATTAAGAGAGACAGATGAAGTGAATGCATCAGCCAAGATATGCCTACCTGGGAAAAAAAATGCTGGATTCAAAAACTTGTGAAAACCATTAAATGGTAATTTTTATACATTGCTACAGACCAAGTGTGGATTAGGTTGAGAGTGAGAAATTCTAGGGGCCTGCAATCTTAGCAGGGGCCTATGTTACTTCATGGTTTATACCTCTAGAAACCCACCAAAAATTCTGCAGAAAATAGCCAATAAAATTTTTCTTAGGACCCTGGCACGGGGAAGAAAAGAGTAACTATGTGAAATATGCGCAGAGCGTGCTCTATAACAAAAACTGTCTCTCCAAGGATAAAAAACTTTACCCAAACCATATTGCACTGGAGGAAATAAACTTCTGTAACTTTAGTCCCCTCTATCTTTCAGTCTTTTTTAAGGGAGACAGGAGCTAAAAAGTGTTAGTTAAGATTATTGNGATTGTATATTTGTAATGTAAAAAAGAGTGAAACTGTAAATTGTATTTTTACCTTACTGCTAGATTTTAAAAAATCTCTTTGTGGTGAGCAATAGATTCCTTTGTTTAAAAAATGATTGATTGTGAAATTTATGAGATATCCTGATTTAATTTGTAATAAAGCTCTTAGTTTTTTGCATACCCCTCTTTGGTATGGATAAGAGAAACTTCTTATAAAAAGCTTGCTGCTTACTTTCCAATACCGATTTTTGAATTATTCACTTCAGAATCCTTAACGTCTCTATGTCCACCACCCTACATTGTTAGTGCATCAGCCTTATCTAATCACAATCCAACTTACATGCTGAAAAGTCCACTTACACCAGATCCCCCAAATTCATGAAATTGCTGCCTTTGTCCTTCCTCTTTAGAGACACTATTAAGGCTCTAGTAATGCAGTGATTCCCTTTAGTGAAGTCAGTATTTCTTTCTTTCTCTTTAATTGTAAAAATCTGTCTCTACTGAGAAGAAATGACCACCTTCAATTACAGTGTATATGTCACTGAAAAGTATTTAAATGAGAGCAGGATATAATATTTAACAACTTTAAAAATCTGTTATCAGATTATAACAGTATCAGAAAAAATATGAGTTTTGTGATATTAAGATATTAGGTTATTAATGTCAGAATAAATTTAAAAATCTAAAAAAGAAATTCAAGCAACCGTAAACCCACTTGACACTTTAGTGAGTCTGCTTTTATTTGGTTAAACAGAAAAAAAATCATAATTAAAGTCTAATTATTAAATCTTCAACAAATAGTATTACGGAAACACTGTTTTGTTTTGTTTTTATTCCACTGGAGGAAGAACAAAAGTAAAACTTTCTTTAAACTTCTTCAAAATGTTTCAGGGAAGAGGTATAATCAACCAATCATTTTCTACTGCAAATTAAAGTATACTGTTATTCCTGCAACCTAAGGTGGGTAATTTTTTCACCTTTTTTTAATTGAAAGGAATCCTCACATTGTTAGCTAAAGCTAAGATGAAAATCAGCATTTTCATTCCAAACAGTGAAAATTCAAAATGGTTTACATAGTTTTCAAATATACTCTATTCTCAAATCCTTTCCAACATGAAAGACACTTTTGCAGGGAGAAAATGATCATTTAATTTGGCAAAACATAGAAATTTCCAGCTGAGGCACATTAAAACATTTTACAATTGCCCCAAAGGCAGAATATTTTACAATTTCTTTTGCTATAAAATCTGTCTCTACTGAGCAGAAATGACCAAGCTTTCCCTGGAAAATGTTAGTACAAATACATAAATAATTTTGCCTATCCAAAGCCTTCATAAAATGGCTTCTATCCAGTTTTACCAGTATAGCCTAATGTTGATTTTCTTTATAATTATTATTTAGATTCAAACAAAATCTTACTGGTAAATTAACCATTGATAGACTAAGTTTTGTGTTATACTATTTGTATAAAGAAATAAATTACTAGTATATGTGCTTCTAACAAAAGTTAATAATCCTGCTTGACTATGTGTTTAATTTCAGATAACTTTCACACTAAACTTATGTATGAGCAATGTTTATGACAAGATAGGAAATTTCACCAAGAGATGAAAACTGTATAAAACAAAAAAGTCAAATAGAAATGTGAGAAATGAAAATAAAATATCAAAGATAAAGAATTTTTTAGAGGCCCATGAATAGGGTAGACAGAGGGAAAGAAAGAATCAGTGAACTTAAAAGTAGGACAATGGAAAATACACAAACTAATATAAAAGAGAAAAAAGTGAGATAAAATACAAAGTAGAAAACAAAATAAAACATAAACATAAAAGTGAAATGAAAGCATATTGTTCCCATGTTCTGTGGGACAATAGCAAACAGCCTATCAAGCAAATCACTTGAGTTTCAGAATTAGAGGAGAAAAAAGGATGGCTACAATTTCAGCTAAAACGCTCTGACGTGTGAAATACTTGGGAGTCATCACCCTTGTCCTTACAACAACAACAACAAAAAAGCTGTAAAACTGAAAATCAGCAACTTTTCTTAGGTTCATCAGAGAATAAAGGTAATTAGAAAACTGCCACTCCAAAATTAAGAGAGACAGATGAAGTGAATGCATCAGCCAAGATATGCCTACCTGGGAAAAAAAATGCTGGATTCAAAACTTGTGAAAACCATTAAATGGTAATTTTATACATTGCTACAGACCAAGTGTGGATTAGGTTGAGAGTGAGAAATTCTAGGGGCCTGCAATCTTAGCAGGGGCCTATGTTACTTCATGGTTTATACCTCTAGAAACCCACCAAAATTCTGCAGAAAATAGCCAATAAAATTTTCTTAGGACCCTGGCACGGGGAAGAAAAGAGTAACTATGTGAAATATGCGCAGAGCGTGCTCTATAACAAAACTGTCTCTCCAAGGATAAAAAACTTTACCCAAACCATATTGCACTGGAGGAAATAAACTTCTGTAACTTTAGTCCCCTCTATCTTTCAGTCTTTTTTAAGGGAGACAGGAGCTAAAAAGTGTTAGTTAAGATTATTGCTCAGGGATATGGATTCACTAAAAGACTGAGATTTGATTATGAGATTATAGAAGGCTTCTCATTCCCCACACAGTATAACAGCAGACGCTTCCCATTCCCCACACAATATAACAGCAGTGCATTGTGGTGGAAATAGCTTCAATATATAGACTTTATTTAAGTAGGATTACTCAGGAAAGCCACAGATAACAAGTGTAACAACAAGGAAACTAGAGACGTCTGATGTCTCCACTGTCTACAGCTACAGGAAACATTTAAAAACTCAATTTTTAGCCAGATAAACATAAACAATCACATTAAAGCCTCATTGCTATAGCTTGATACCCCATTTTTGCTTCAAAAAAAAGATTGGTTACAAAGCATGGTAAAGGAACTTTAAAAGCATATACTAAAAGACAAAGCAAGCATCAGAACCAGACTTATATTTGAAACATATTTTGAAATTATCATACAAGGAAATTAAAGTAACTATGATTAATATATTAAAGGCTCTGTTGGGAAAAATGAACAACATGCATAAACATATGCACAATATAGTTGAAGTATAGACACACTGAGAATCAAAAGGAAATTCTAGAAATTAAAAACACTACAAAAAGAGATTTAAAATGTCATTGATGAGCTCAGCAGTAAACTTTGCACAGCTAAGGAAAGAACCAGTGAGCTTGAAGATAGGTCAATAGAAATTTCACAAACTGAAATGCAAAGAGAAAAATTAAAATTCCCAGAAGTTTTCATACAAAAATTGTAGGACAATTTCAAAAGATGCAACATATGTATAATTGGAATACCATAAGGAGAGAAAAGACAGGAGAGGCAGAATAAATATTTGAAGTAATAATGGTCAAGAATTTTCCAAAATTACTGAATTTCTCGCAGACACCAAACCACAAATCTGGAAAACTCAGAGTACAACCAGCAGAATAATCTATACTTAAGCATATCATATTCAAATTGTAGAAAATCAAAAACAAATAGAATAGTTTGAAAGAAGCCAGGGAAAAGACTACATTATCTATAGAGGTGTTACGGTCTGAATGTTTATTTTCCTCTCAAATTCATATATTGAAATCTTAAAAACAAGTTGATGATATCAGGAGGAGGGGACTTTGGCAGGTGATTAGTCAGTGAAGGCCTCAGAAAGCTAGCTAGCCCCTTCCACCACGTGAGTACACAGTAAGAAGTTGCCAGTTTGTAACCCAGAAGAAAGCCCCCACCAGAATTCTACCATGCTGGCACCCTGATCTTTGACTCCACAGCTCCAAAATCGTGAAAAATAATTTTTTGTTGTTTATAAGCAACATGGTGTATGGTATTCTGTTATAGCAGCCCCAATGGGCTAAGACAAGATGAATAAGGAAATAAAGTAAAGCAGACTTCTTCTCAGAAATCATGCAAACAGGCTGGGCGCGGTGGCTCAAGCCTGTAATCCCAGCACTTGATGACGGGCGAGATCACGGAGGTCAGGAGATTGAGACCGATCCTGGCTAACAGTACGGTGAAACCTCCGTCTCTACTAAAAAAGGAATACCAAAAAACTTTAAGCCTCGGGGTTGGCGAGGTGGCGGGTCGCCTGTAGTGCCCAGCCTCCTCGGGAGGTGCTGAGGCAAGGAGAATGGCTATGAACCGGGAGGCGGAGCTTGCAGTGAGCTGAGATCCGGGCCACTGCACTCCAGCCGGGGCGACAGGACGAGACTCTGCCTGCAAAAAAAAAAAAAAAAGAAAAGAATCATTGCAAACAAGATAGTAGAGTGGGGGTAACTCATTTAAGTTATTCAGAGAAAAATATTCAATAGCCGTAAAATTTCTGATATATCAGTAAATTATCATTAGAAATAAATAAGAAATAAAGATAAAGACTTTCACAGATGAACAACATCTAGTGGAATTTATTATCAACAGAACTTCCCTGAAAGAAATTCTTAAAGAAGAATGAAAACTCTACAAGTCGGAAACTCACAGTTATGCAAATAAAGGAAGAGTATCAGACAAGGAATAATTGAAGCTAAAATAAATGCAAATAAACAAAGAGTATCAGAGAAAGAATAAGTGAAGCTAAAATAAAGCATTTTATTCTTATTCTTGATCTATATAAAATATAACTTTAAGGTAATAACAGTACAGTATATTGGGTGATTATAGAAAATGGATATTGAGGAGTACAGTTTCTGCTTAAAAACCTGTGTGTGATTTTTGAGGCCTCACCAAAGGAAATTAAAAGATTTTACTTGTAAGGCCTCCCTGAAGAAAGTTGCCCTCCCCTCACTAGAATTGATGCCCAGTCAGAGCATTGCAATCTCTGAAGGGAGCTGTACTTAAGGACCTAGATTCCCCTGGCAAGTTGTGCTTTTGGAGTATTTGCATTGCCAGGCCCTATGCTTGCAATCCCAGGTATTTTTACCTGAGGCATTGGGTTGAGGTCTTCTTCAGGCACCTTTACTGAGGCCTCCTTATGAGGGGAAAACCTTGAAAATAATTTTCCTACTCTGACTTAGTAGTCAGAGCTTTTCTGCCCCTAGCCCTTACCCCCCAGTTCCCATGTTCACAAGCCCCTAGCCCTTACCCCCAGTTCCCATGTTCATAAG
>NW_016806990.1:3514002-3528974 GCF_001698545.2 Rhinopithecus bieti | reverse complement strand
GCCCCTAGCCCTTACCCCAGCTCCCATGTTCATAAAACTGCGGAGTCTTTTCTCAGAAATCCACAACTGTGAGATGACCCCCACCCCTCCACAACACACAAATACCTGCACTGATGGACTTCACTTTTAACCAGTGTGCTGTTCTATGAGGGAAAATGAACCAGGGAAAGTCAGATCCAAGATCCAATGATATGGTGTGTATAAAATACTTTCTTTACATATAAAGACACACATTAAAAGCAAAGGGAGTGAGAAGGATATAACAAGTTAATACTAATTTTTAAAAAGCTGAGGTAAATAGTATATTAATTTCAGATAAAACATACTTTAGAACAATAAAAGTTATGCGGGATAAATAGATTTATTATATAATAATAAAGGGATGAATTCTCAAAAAATACATAACAATTCTTAATATTTGCACCTGACAACAAAGCACCAAAATATGTGAAGCAAAGACTGATAGAACTGAAAGGAGAAATAAATAAATCCACGATTACACTTGGAGACCATTCTTCCAGCAAATAATAAATTAAGCAGCCCAAAAAATCAGCAAGAATAGTTAACCTGAACAGCACTAACAATCAACTTAATCTAATTAACATTTATAGAGTAGTTCATATAACAACTATAAGAGAATATACCTTCTTCTCAAGCTTGCATACAATAGTCACCAAGATAAACAATACCCCGGGCTATAAGACAAACCTTAACAAAATTTAAAAAATTGAAATTATACAGAGTATGTTTTTAGATCACAAGGAAATGAAAGAAGTCAGTAACAGAAAGATAGTTGGAAAATATCAAAATATTTGGAGATTGAGCAACAAACTTCTAAGTAACACATCAGTTAAAGAAGAAATCTCAAGAGAAATTAAAAAATATTTCTAATTAAATGAAAATGAAAACACAACTTATCAAAATATATGGGACACAATAAAAGTAGTACTTAGAGGGAAATGTATGGCATCAAATGCATACCTTAGCAAGTAACAAGAATCTGAAATCAACACCCCAAGATTCTCCGTTAGAGAATAAAAAATAGAAGAGCAATGTAAACCTAAAGTATGCAGAAGAAAATAAATAGTAAAATCTAGAACAGAAATCAATGAAATTGAAAGCAGGAAAATGACAGAAAAAATAAATTAAAATTAAAAGCGAGTACTTTGAAAATGTCAACGAATGTAATTAACCTCTGGCCAAGAAAAAAAAGAGAAGACACAAATTACCAATATAAGAAATGAAAATGGCACCAATATTACTGATCCCATAAACCTAAAAAGGATGATAAAGGAATACTATAAGCCATTCTGTCCTCAATATTTGATAACTTACATGAAATGAACCAATGAATTGAGAAACCAAAAATACCAAGACACAATCAAAATTAAATAGTTTCTCTTTGGGGTATATACACATTTAAGAAACTGAATCTATAATTAAGCTTTGAAAATAGAACCAGCTTCAAATGACTTCACTAGTAAATTTCACTAAATATTTAAGGAAGAAATTATAGGATAATTTCTTTACAGTCTTTTGAGAAAATACAAGAGGACTTTTTACAATCTTTTGAGAAAATACAAGAGGAAACACTTCTTAGCTCATTCTATATGGCCAGTAATGTCCTAATACTAAAACTAGATAAAGATAGCACAAAAAAGAAAAACTGTATATCCATATCTCCCTTGAACATAGATGCAAAACATCTCAACAAAGTATTAAGGAACTAAACTCAGTGACATATAAAAAGAATGATACACCCTGACCAGGGAAGATTAATTACAGGAATGCAAAGTTGGATTAACACCAACAACCAATTAATTTAATACATCGGTGTAATCAAATAAAAGGCAAAACCATATGATCATCAAAATTACTTCAGGAAAATGTTTTAACAAAATCCAAAAGGCTTTCATGACAGAAATCTTCAACAAACGAGGATGGAAACATTCTCAACCAGATAAAGGACATAGACACGAACTTACAGTTAACATCATACTTAATAGTAAAAGATTGAATGCTTTCCTCTTAAGATCAGAAACAGCAAAAAGATGTCTGCTTCCATCACATCTGTACAACATAGTACTGGAGGGTTTAATTAAGACAATTAGGAAACAACGAAAAATAAAAGGCATCCAGATTGAAAAGAAGAAGGAAAATTATTTTAATCCTAAACAACCCACTAAAAACCTATTGGAACTAGGAAACGAGTCAGGTAATATTTCTGGACACATGATCAATATATGAAATCAATTGTATTCCTATGCACCAGCATTGAACCACCCAAAAATGAAATTAAGAAAATTTCCTTTGCAACAGCATTAACAAAGAATAAACCATTTATGCATAAATTTAACAAAAGTAATGAGAGACTTGCAAACTGAAAACTACAAAACAGTGTTGAAAATAATTAAAGAAGATCTAAATAAATGAAAAGACATTCATGTTCATGGATCAGAAGACTTAATATCATCAAGATGGCAATATCCCCACATTAATCTACAGATTCAATGCGATCCCTATTAATCTGAGCTGATTTTCTTTTTTTCTTTTCTTTGCAAAATAGACAAGCTGCTTCAAAATTTCATATGTGGCCTGGAAAAGCCAAAATTATATTGATGAAGAACAATTTGGTAAAGTCACACTTTCTTATTTCAAAACTGACTGCAAAATTACAGTACTCATTACAATGTAATACTCATGTAGAGGAATGTATTAAGATTGCAGACATAAGCCTACACAATCATGATATATTAAGGAATACATTGGGAGTACAGAAATAAGCCCGTACATTTATGATAAATTGCTTTTATCCACAAGACAATACAATGGAGAAAGAATAGTGTATTCAAAAATGATGATTGGACAACGGGAGAAGAGTGAACTGGGATCACCACCTCAGATAATACACAAAGTTAACTTAAAGTATATTGGAGACCTAACTGTAAGATCTAATGCTATAAAATTCTTACAAGTAAATTCAGGAGTGAATCTTTGTGACTTTGGTTTAGGAAGTAGTTTATTAAACATGGCACCCAAAGCATAAGGAACGTAAGGGGAAAAAAGGGCTAATTTAAATTACATTAAATGTAAAAATCTTTGTTTTGTGAATGATACCACCTAGAAAATGAAAAGGTAACCCACAGATTGGGAGAAAACATTTGCAAATTGTGTACCTGGTAAGAGACTTGTATCCAGGATCTATAAGGAATTCTTGCAATCCAATAACAAAAAGACAACATTTCAATTTAAAATGACCAAAGTATTTGAGCAGAAATTTCTCCAAAGAATGTATACAATGGCCAATATGCTCATATAAAGATCTCCGATATCTTTAGCCATCAGGGAAATGCAAATCGAAAGCACAATGAGATACCACTCTACATTCATTACAATAACTGTAATCAAAAGCACAAATAAAATAGCAAGTGTTGGTGCGGATGTGGAGAAACTGAAACTCTTAAATGTTAGAAATATAAAATGGTACAGCTGCTTCAAAAAACATGTTGTCAGTTCTGCAAAATGTTAAACATAGAATTACTATTTGACACAGCAATTCCACTTTTTGGTATATGCCAAAAGATGGTTTATTTTCATGCAAAAACCTAAAGAAAATGTTCATAGTAGCATTATTAGGCAAAGACTGAAACTACTCAAATGTCCACCAACTGATGGATATATATAATGTGGTATATCATGTGGTATTTTTCTGTAATTCAATTACTGATATATTATGCAACACAGATTAAGCTCTGAAACATTATGCTAAATGAAAGAAGCCAGTCATGAAGGACCACATATTATATGATTTCACTTCTATAAAATGTCCAGAATTGGAAAATATATAAAGAAAGAAAGAAGACAATGTTTACTCAAGATTAAGGTAAGGGAGGTGGCAATGTATGTTTAGGGAGGAAGTGGAGTGACTACTAATTAATATGGGCTTCTTTTGCAGAAGATGAAGGTGTTCTAAAATTAGACACAATCTTGTGAACTTACCAAATATCACAGAGTACTGTATACTTTAAATGGGTGAATTGTATAGTATGTGAAGTATGTCTCAATAAACTGTTAAAAATTGACCAAGGATCATAAGGAAAGATGCTTCTATTACCAATGATCAGACAACATTATATACAAATGAAAACCACAATGAAATAATACTACAAACCTACTAAATCAGCTGAAGATAAAAAGACTATTCAAGACAAGTAATTGAATATCCTTCATGTTTTCATTAGAATATAAAATGATACAGCTACCTTGGAAGACAGTGCAACAGAACCTTGTAAAGTTAAGCATGATTTTCCCATATGACCCAGAAATTCCTCTTTTGGGTATTTATACAAGAGAAAAAAAAAGCTTATGTCCACACAAAACATGTATGTAAATGATCAAATCATCATTATTGACAACAGCTAAAAACTGGAAATAACCCAAATGATCATCCACTGATGAATGGACAAATTGTGATATAGTCATAACATGAAACACTAATCCGCAAAAAAAAAACCCCACAGTATTAATACATGTAACATCATAAACATGATGATAAGTGAAGGAAGTCAAACATACAAACCGTATAATTACATCAATATGAAATTCTAGAAAAGGCAAAACCATATATGGAGAAAGCAGACCAGTCATCATCTGGGGCCAAGTGTGGAAAAAGAGGATCAATTACAGAAGGTCAGAAAGAAACTTTGTAGGGTAAGGGAACTGTTCTATATCTTGATTGTGAAGGTAGTTATGTGATTGCACAAATTACCAAAATTCATCTAAAGCTACATTTAATATTGATAAATTTTAATATAAATAATACATTAATAACAAAAAGTAAATTTAAAATATATACTATTTCACGTAAATATCTCCCTAGTTCATTGCATTTTCCTCTTATGTGAAGCGCTAGAGCAAGGTCTACTTAGTGAGAGAACTCTGTCACCGTGCTGTCATGCTCATAGCACCACATGTTCTCCTAAAGTTTAGATTTGTGGTAGCAAAAAATAAAGCAAACTCTATTAATTACTTCCATTTCTTATATTTTCTTTAACTCATATTCACAAATTAAGAACTCCAAGGTCAAGATGTTTATAGCTTTATACAGCAGTAGTCAACATGATTGATACATTGGCAAGAATAGTATAACAGACACTGTAAAGAATAAACATATTAAACAACAGAGCTTTTGTCCAAATGAACTGATACTCTAATGCTGACAAGAAAATGTGTGTGCAGCTACCTATGTATCACGGTATATAACCATATATGCTAATACAATCAAAGTATGAACTAATTGACAACTGTGGGGAAGAACTGCCAAAGTTTGAATTTCAATTGGGTCTTTGAGTATTGATAGGATTTTACTTGTTAGACAAAGAGCATTCCATATAGAGGAAACTGAGAAATTCTCAAACGGTTATATTACAATATTTATCTAGGGGTTGCTGTTTGCTTGGTGTGGTTGAAGCAAAGTAGGATAAAATGAGGAGATAGCCTAAGACTCAATAAAAATAGAATTGATTGCTACGCTAAGAAATTTAGAATTTTTAACTTGGGCACTGGAGCTATGAAGCTTTTGAAGAAGTGGAGGCATGTTGAATGTTATCAAATTTGTATTCTCAGGAAAAGAGAAGGATGAATTGCAGCCAAAAATCAAAAATAAAATTAGAGAAAACAAGTAGGAGATTGAATAAGGAGAGTTACCATGGAAATGGGCAGTTTGCAACTAATTCAAGAGGCATTTCAGAGATAAAACTTACCTTCAGGTCTTGAAGGCTGATTAGATGTAGGGGGGTAGGCCATTAGAAAGTTTACAGATGACATAATTATCTCCATTGTAGGGGAGAATGAATGATGATACAATTGTCCAAAACAGAGGATGAAAAGAAAAGAATCAGTACTGAGTTCAATTAGAACTGTCCTGAATTTGAGTTGTCTTTGGTGGCTTTGTGGGATTTTAAAACAGAGTCGAAGCTGGAAATAGGTATTCACAAACCATGTGCATATCAGTGGTAGTTAACCTATGTCAGTGGATCTCATGATTGTTATTTGCCAAATGAGGAGGAAAACAGAAAAATGATGGAGTTTGAAAGCCAATCTAGAAAAAGAAGAACCAAAGAAAGAGGCTTAGAAAGTCAGAGCTAAGGGAAGTTCCAACTGTAGATAGCATTATAGAGGCAAAAGTCATGCTTCATGAACAAATACTCTGTACTGTACAGGAAGCAAAATAGAAATTACTGAAAAAAAAAAAAAAGACAATTTATCAAATAGGGTGTCTTTGTGTGTCCAGAGTTGGTTCCTTCCTGTGGGTTCTTGGTCTCGCTGACTTGAAGAACGAAGTCGCAGACCTTCACGGTGAGTGTTAGTTCTTAAGGGTGGCGTGGACCCAGAGTGAGCAGCAGCAAGATTTACTGTGAAGAGCAAAAGAACAAAGCTTCCACAGCCTGAAAGGGGACCCGAGCAGGTTGCCACTGTTGGCTGGGGTGGCCAGCTTTTATTCCCTTATTTGTCTCTGCCCACATCCTGCTGATTGATCCATTTTAGAGAGCACCGATTGGTTCATTTTACAGAGTGTTGCTGGGTGCATTTACAATCCTTTAGCCAGATGCAGAGAACTGATTGGTGCATTTTTATGGAGTGCTGCCTGGTGCATTTACAATCCGTTAGCTAGATACAGAGTGCTGATTGGTGCATTTCTACAGAGCGTTGCCTGGTGCATTTACAATTCTTTAGCTAGACACAGAGCACTGATTGCTGTGTTTACAATCCTCTAGCTAGACAGAAAAGCTCTCCAAGTCCCCACTTGACCCAGGAAGTCCAGCTGGCTTCACTTTTCAATCCCCCCTCTAAACAGGACACCCCAACTGCTGTTGGGAATTGGGCAATGACCGCTCTAGCTACTTCCTGCTGGGTAGGGGTAAAGAAGGGGCCCTGTAGTGGTAGTGTCCTCCAGAGGGGAACTCTCTAGGCCAGCCAGAGGGCCAGTGGATCAATCCGGGGTCCTCAGTAGGAGTTGTTAGTTGAGCTCGTTTGGGGTTCCATTTGTAAGATCATCTGTAGCTTGGTGGCATTGATCCTGGAGGAAACACATTTAACAAGGAGGTTAAAAATACAGGGCCTGAAGGCGAGTAATAGAAAGATGTAACAGGACCTAGAAAGGGGAGAAGCCATGTCGCCCAACTCCAGAGCTTCGTATAAGAGTTTGAAAGATGTTGTCTGATTTCAGAAACATTTTCCTGTAAACTCTGGGTGACATCTCGTATTATATCTGAATGGTTAGTGTAAAAACAACACTCTTACCCTAAGAAGGTGCAGAGTCCTCCTTTCTAAGCAGGGAGGAGGTCTAGGCCTTAGCAGTTTTGGAGAGTCACTGCTGCCAATGAGTCTATTTGGGATTGTAGAGTAAGGATAGATTTCGTTATTTCTTGCAAACTGTCTGAGAAATCCTTTAAGAGTGTATGGTAGTAGGATAATGAAGTAGATAAACTGGCTATTCCAGTTCCTGCAGCAGTAGCCATTCCTAACCCTATAAGTAGGGGCTTTAGTTGTATGGCTCTGTGCTGACAGATTTGAGCTTTGAGGGGCACTGATACGGTCTGATTTCCTGGGGCAATGTTAATGTTGGGACTTAGCAAGACTAAGGTGCAGGTGCCTGTCCAGTTAGTGGGGAGGCAGATATGGGTTGACGTTCCACCTAAGAAGAATATGCCTTGGCTGGGTAGACAGAACTGGTTGTGTATGTTAAAAAGGTGTGTGAGTTTGTTGTTTTCATTTTCCCATACTCCTAGAGTACTAGCCAAGGTAGCTCCAGTGAGCGGCTGGCAAAGGGTGTTGGGAGCAAACTGAGTGGCTCCCTGTGTTCTGTTTTCCCATCGGAGAAAAAAACATTTTGTATCTACTAGGAACCATTCGAGAGAGTGACTGAAAGAGGGGATGAGAAGGCATTCACTAGTGGTGGGGCCGCTGCTGCAGGGGGTCCAGGGATGAATGGTCATGCAGGGAGTATGTGTGCCATTACAAAACCTGGACTGCTTGTTAAGCAGGGAGGAGGTGATGAGTCTAAGATCTTGTACTAGTCTCCACTGACGGATCGGTTTTTGGACTCCTAGAATTGGGGTGTTGCAATTTTCTCACTAAGCCTTGAGCTTTTAAATGTCTAACAGTATCCTGTAATCCTTTATGAGCTTCAGGCCTTAAGAGATACTGCCTTTGATAAGGAAAAGTGTTGGGATCTTTTAACCTGATTTGGACTAGGCAGGCATTTTTTGCCCTTCCAAATTGTCCTTCCAATGCCCAGACTTCAGGGTTGATTCCCTCCTCAATTAGGGAACAACAAATGGGTAACGTGTTCCCCATCTTCAAGTAGATAATGACTCCAGCTTTGGCTAATATGTCCCTCCCTAATAAGAGTGTGGGACTTACAAGTGTAGGCATAACAAGAAAGGCATGTGAAAAGAGCAAAGTCTCCCAATTACAACTGAGGAGATAGGAGAAATACCTGATTGCAGGCTGTCCCAGGATTCCTCGGATGGTAACAGACCTTGAGGACAGTCGTCCAGGACAGGAGATTAACACTGAGAAGGCCTCACCAGTGTCCAGGAGGAAGTCAATTTCCTGGCCCTCAATGGTTAAACTTACCCAGGGCTCAGTGAGGGTATGACATGAGCTGGCACTTGCCCTGGGCTCCCTCAGTCCTGTTGTTGGATCATCTGGTTGGGGGCTTCTGACCCAGAGAGACTTTGTCCTCTGGGGCACTGTGCCTTCCAGTGATTGCCTCGGCATAGCGGACATGGACAAGGGGGCAGCTTGTTTCTTTTGGTCTGATTAAAGATTGAAGCATACACATATGAAAAATTAAACAGAAAAGTAAAAAATGTACTTTTTAATTACATTTCATATGATCCTATAAAAATGCAACTCTAAGCTTTATAATTAGCTCTGACCCCAGAAAGTTACTATCAAAATAACAATATAGTTCCTATTTTATAAAGAGTGATAATTTTAGACATCATCTTACTTTAGTAACAACATGAAGCTCCATAATATCATAAACTTAACAAAACTGAGATACAGTACTTTTGGTTACGTTGCCAATTGATTAGACATTCACTATGATTAGGCATGCAATTAAAGATTTTCCTTAAGGTAATATTCAGACTTTTTAAATAGCATAAATCCAAAAGTCTTCTCTGTGTGGACTTCCAAAAAACAGATTTTCCCCTTTACTTAAGAAGGTTAGCAATTTCTTCAGAATTTCTTAAAGGCTTTATTTAGTCTCATCTGTTTTCACTTATATCCATATTTGTGCTTATAAACAAATGTCCTCTAGAGAGGGAAACAGAGGTGGTAAACACACTCCAGAGAGATGATGAATTATAGAGAAATGCTCCCACACACACCGGTGTGCTGTCTCTCCTATGTGTATCTCTGACATACCTCTTTGCAGGGAAATAATATTTATTCTGCTGACTCTGTAAATAAACCCATCATGTTAGATCTTCCTTCTAATCTGCAATTAGTAATATGCAGACTGCTAGAATAGGCTCCAAAGCACACGCTCACTGTGGTGCCATTTTATTGATGTACATACCATTGGTCTTTGGAAGATAAGGTTTTGAGTGGTTATGTTGTCATCGTGAATTTTTGGCATTAAAAATAATCACAAAATACTTTTGTAAGTAAATAAATACTATTTCAATTTGAATATTTAAAATTTATCGCCATAAGCATATAAGCTTTTATTAGAATAGATTTAAACATTTTGATGAGAATTATTATATATTTAAAGCCATATTCATCAGTTTCTTAGAAAGAAGCAAATACTGAAGAAATGACTACACTGCTAAACACGCCAAAAGAGTAAGCCTCCGAATGGCCAAGGGAGAATGACATTTGCTCCTCCTTGCTCTCACAAATTAAAGAAGAAAATCACTATAGACTACTATGGTGGCCCAAATTCAGAACACTGATAATGCCAAATGCTGGTGAGAATATGGAGCAATGGAAACTCTTATTCATTGTTGGTGGGAATGCAAAATGGTACAGCTACTTTGCACAACAGTTTTGGTGGTTTCTTATGAAACTAAACATACTCTTACCACACTATCTGGCAATTGCACTTTTTGGTATTTACTCAAAGGATTTGAAAACTTACGTCCACACAAAAACCTGCACACAGATGTTGACAGCAGCTTTATTCCTAGCTGCCAAAACTCTGATGCAACCAAGATGTCCTTCAATGGGTGAATGGAAAAATGAAATGTGGTACATCCAAATAATAAAAAGTTACCTAATGCAAAAAGAGAAGAATGAGCTACCAGGTCATGAAATAACACAGAGGAAACTTGAATGCATATTACTAAGTGAAGGAAGCCAATCTTAAAAAGCTATATAGTAAATGATTCCAACTATATGATGTTCTGGAAAAGGCAAAACTATGAAGACTGTAAAAGGATTAGTGGTTACCAGGAGGTGGGAGAAGGCAGACATGAATAGGTGGAGCATGGAGAATGTTTAGGGCAGTGAAACTACTCTGTATAATACTATAATGGTGGATACATGTTATTATAAGTTAGACCAAAACCATAGAAGGGATAATATCAAGAGTGAACGCTAATGCTAAGGTAAACTATGGACTTGGGGTGATAATGATGTATCAATGTAGGATTATCATTCGTAACAAATGGACCACTAAGGTGGGGGATATTGATAATGGGGGAGGTTATGCTATGCTTGTGTTGGGACAGGAAGTACATGGAAAGTCTCTGTACCTTCTGCTCAATTTTGCTGTGAACCTAAAATTGCTCTAACAAAAAGCTTATCAAAAAGAAGAAAAAAAGAACTTTAAAATCCTTGGAACATAGTTTAAGGAATAAAAATTGTATAAATAATAGAAAGATCAATCAGAACAGTTGCTATGGACATAAAAGATACTGCACTAAAATCTGGTAGATAGATAAAGTGTGAATGAAATAGAAAAAACCATAAATAGCGAGGGCTATCTGAAAAGAGGAGATAACATGCAAAGAATCCTGGGGAAGCTCTGCCCTTGAATCAGTAGAAAAAAACAAATAAAGCAGAGTGAGAAATAAGGCTGGAAATAAGATAACGAAAGGTCTGTTTATACACCATGGAATACTATGCAGCCATAAAAAAGGATGAGTTTGCATCCTTTGTAGGGACATGGATGCAGCTGGAAACCATCATTCTTAGCAAACTATCACAAGAACAGAAAACCAAACACCGCATGTTCTCACTCATAGGTGGGAACTGAACAATGAGATCACTTGGACTCAGGAAGGGGAACATTACACACCGGGGCCTATCATGGGGAGGGGGGAGGGGGAAGGGATTGCACTGGGAGTTATACCTGATATAAATGACGAATTGATGGGTGCTGATGAGTTGATGGGTGCAGCACACCAACATGGCACAAGTATACATATGTAACAAACCTGCACGTTATGCACATGTACCCTAGAACTTAAAGTATAATAATAATAATAATAAAAGAAAAAAAACGAAATTAAAAAAAAAAAAGACGAATTCACCCTTCCTATCCTACGACAATCCTTATCCACCTACCTTAATGAATAGAATTCAAATAAAGTTCACTCTCATACAATTAGGAGGCTCTTTTCTGAAGCTGTTGAGCAAACTAAACAGAACTGTAGCAGTTACTGTGCGTTAGACATATTTGCCATCGAGTCCCCATCTGCTCTCTAAATAAAAGTCACCCACTGGTCCAGGCTTACAAATATCCCACTCAGCTCTTTTGCTGCCTCAATTTAAAACATAGATATCCTGTAGCAATGCATACAATGATCAACAAAAATAGAAAAACTGACTAAAATTAGACAAGAAAATTTGGAAAAATAAACTTCAAAAAGTTTTTTGAGTGAAAAGAGAAGCCATAGAATAGTAAGGAAAGCTAGTCTCTGGTAAGTTCAGAAATAGGGGATTACAAAATGGAGAAAAGGAAATTATCAGAGACATAATAGAAGAAAAAAATCAGAGTGAATGAATAGTAAGCAAATTCCATGTAAAAATCATGAGACTTTTTCGCATCTCAGTATAGTGGACTTAAGACTCTACTGGGGAACCCCCTTACAGACAATAACTATGAAACCTGGACCAAGAAAAAGAACTACATGAAGGTACTAAATACTGAACAGAAGCAAATATATTCTTGCAGTCTGTACTTAGAAAGGGAGACAGGAGCTGTACAAATAATTCCCATGTTTGAGGGGCTAGGTTCGGCTCTCTGGGCATGGAAAATTCCGAAATATTTCTAGCTGGAAAACTAGAAAAAATAAGCCTTGACACTGTAAATACTGAAAAGAGGGTGAAATCCCAAAAGGGAAAGTACTAGAGACAAATCCCCACATGCTGCCTCCCCATTTCACTGACTCATATGTATCTGAACTACACATGTGCAGAACAGAATCACAGCAGTTCGAACAAGAAAACATTTTTTGAACTTAAATAGGTGTTACAATTCTGAAGGTACTGAAGTATTGTATTGTATTGTATTGTATTGTATTGTATTGTATTGTATTGTATTTTTTGAGATGGAGTCTCGGTCTCTCTCCCAGGCTATAGTGCAGTAGCACAGTCTCGGCTCACTGCAACCTCCACCTCCCAGGTTCAAGCGATTCTCCTACCTCAGCCTCCTGAGTAGCTGGGATTACAGGTGGATGCCACCATGCCCAGCTAATTTTTTGTATTATTAGTAGAGACGGGGCTTTGCCATATTGGTCAAGCTGGTCTTGAACTCCTGACCTCAGGTGATCTGCCTGCATCGGCCTCCCAAAATGCTGGGATTACAGGCATGAGCCACCACATCCTGCCATTAGCAGGCAGAATGTGGTGGAGTGGAAGCTACTTGGAGGAAGGTAGATAAGAAACTGAGTTTCTCAATTTGCAATTTTGCCTTGTAGCTAAGTGCAATCCACAGAACACTCAGGAGAGACAAGGGCATGCATGGAAATGTTCCAGTCTTCCTAATCTGGTGAATGAGAAAAGAGAAGCGAAAAAACCAGGAAAACTGAAAAGAGTGGCAAATCCCAATAGAGAAAGAGCCAGATGAATGATTCCGAAAGCAGTTGAATTCCAGGCATAAAAATGACTGTGTAAAACAAAAGGAAAAATACTTATCACATAATGATAATAGAATCCAGTATCCTCTGAATGCAGTATTCATAATACATGGGACATAATCCAAAGTTATCCACTATGAAAGGTACTAAGAAAATAGAATGCATCCTCAAGAAATAAGAAATTGAGTCCAACCCAAGATGAACCACATGTTGCAACAAGTTAAAATGAACTGTTAATAACTATCCAAGGAGAAAAAATACAGCAAAATGCCACATCAGAGAAACAGAAATAAGAAGAAAGAACTAAATGGAAATTCTCCTAATAAAAAAGAACATTTTTTGAAATAAAAAATTTACTGAATTAATTTTGTCAAAGATATGACAAAAGAAACAGTGTGTGAAGATAGAAAAATTAAAATGATTCAAGGTGAAAAACAGAGAGGAAAACAAACCAGGATAAATATCACTTCACAGATGTGTCAGATAATATTCATATAGTCAAACATATGTATAACGGTTACCTCAGAAGAGAGAAGATATTTAATGAAGAAGAAAAAGATATGCTCAAAGAAACAGTGGTTGAAAATATCTGAAGTTTGCAGGTACAATATTCTAAACAAATAATAAGCAAAATAAACATAAAGAAACCTACACAGACACACATTGAGTAAAGCTGTTGAAAGCCAAAGATAAACATCAAATATTGAAATCAACAAGAAAGAGACAGCACATTACCTACAGGGAAACAGCTATCCAATTAAAGGCTTACCTCTTATAATAAACCACAGAAGCCAGAAGAACACGAATAAAATCTTTGAGTTGTGAGGGAAAATACCAAAACTGTTTAATCAGATTTGTGCATTCAGTGAAAATATTCAAGAATGAAAACAAAATAAGACATTTTTAACTAAAAGAAAACCTAAGAGAATTTATCATCAGTAGATTTATAGATCAAGAAGTGTGAAAGATATTCTTCCAACTGAATGAAAATTACAATAAATGGAAACTGATCATCAGGGAGAAAAACAGATAATCAGAAATGGTAAATATGAAAGGCTATCTTTAATTTGGGGAGGTGATTTTTCTTAATTATATTGTAAACCATTGCTTGAAACTGAAATATATTGCCTTATATAACATAAACTCTATATTGTCTTGTGGAGTTTATAATATAAGTAGATGTATTACATATAACAATTTTAACATAAAGAATGGTACAGGTGTTGGCCAAATTTCTATACTTTAAATGAATACTAACTGTATATGGGCTGTGCAAAATTAAAAATGTGTATTTTAATTCATAGAGAAATCAGGCATAAAGAACAAATAGAAGTTAACAGGAAAATCAAACAAAATAAAATTTGGAAATATATTCAAGTAATCTTTTAAAAATGGAAGGAAAGAGGCTGGGCATGGTGGCTCACACCTGTAGTTCCAGCACTTCAGTCTGCTGAGGCGGGTGGGTCACCTGAGGTCAGAGCTTTCGAGACCAACCTGGCCAACATGGTGAAACCCCATCCCAACTAAAAGTACAAAAATTAGCCAGGTTTGGTTATGCACGCCTGTAATCTCAGCTACTGAGGAGGCTGAGGCACGAGAATCCCTTGAACCCCAGAGGTGGAGGTTGCAGTCAGTGAGCTGAGATTGTGCCACTGCACCCCAGCCTGGGCAACAGAGCGAGACTCCCTCTCAATAAAGAAGAGAAGGGAAGGGAAGGGGAGGGGAAGAAAGAGGAGGGGAGGCAAGGAGGGAATGAAGGAAGGAAGGAGGGAGGGAAAGAGAGAGGGAAGGAAGGAAGAAAGGAAAGAAGGAAGGAAGGAAGGAAGGAAGGAAGGAAGGAAGGAAGGAAGGAAGGAAGGAAGGAAGGAAGGA
>NW_016806990.1:3497484-3512361 GCF_001698545.2 Rhinopithecus bieti | reverse complement strand
CTCCCCTTCCCGTTCCCCTTCCCCTCCCCCTCCCTTTCCTTTCCTTCTTTGGGTGGAGTCTCGCTCTACCGCCCAGGATAGCGCGATCTCAGCTCACTGCAAGCTCCGCCTCCCGGGTTCCCGCCATTCTCCTGCCTCAGCCTCCGGAGTAGCTGGGACTACAGGCGCCGCCACCTCGCCCGGCTAGTTTTTTGTATATTTACTAGAGACAGGGGTTTCACCGTGTTAGCCAGGATGGTCTCGATCTCTTGACCTCGTGATCCACCCGCCTCAGCCTCCCAAAGTGCTGGGATTACAGGCGTGAGCCACTGCGCCTGGCCGACCCCCATCTCTCTTTTAAAAAATTGTTTATAAAGGCAGGTGTGCTGGCTGAACCCCATAGAGATGACTCACCATTCCTCTAACCCAACTCGACACACCTTTTATTTTTTTCTCTTTCTTCCTTTCTAGGTCAGTTAAGAATAAAACATGGAAAAGAAGAGGTCAAAGGAACAGAGAGCATTGATACTCAAACTGATAACTCTAGGCAGTCATTTAGTATCATTCCTTTCGTTAGCTCTCAGACCCAGAGCTTGTTAAGTATATCATCTCTTGTGGAGTTACATACAGACCTGTTTGCCCTGATGTCCTGTAGCCAGAAATAATTCCAAAAGATGTCTGACTCTGTGGTAAAGCTAAAGGATGACATTGAAAGACGTATTCAAAGTAATATTGGAATTAATAGAAGATTATATTGAACTACTAATATACAGAATTAATAGAGGATTAGACGGATTATTTACTTGTGATTTTTTAAAAATAAAAAAGTCTGCTATGTCGGTCTCATCTCTGAGGTAAAACCTAATTGCATTAATATATTTGGCATTTGGATATCTTTTAAAATATTCTATTTAAAAAATATTTAAAACGTGTCTATATTTAAAATAGGAAAATACATATTTTCTATGTAGGATTGTTCTTCAAAACTAGATATTGTTTTATTGAAGTCTATAGCCCAAGCCTCACCAGTTAGGCACTATGGCTACCTTCACTGAGTGGTTGCAGAGAAGTTACCAAAGGGAAAAAGGGTTGTTGTGCACCCAGAAAGTGACTGAAAACATGCACATGAAACAGGCAACCCAAAATATTGTTCTGGGTAGTAGTCATTCCATAGTCTGTAATGTTTTACTACATAGTGTATATAAAATTGATCACATAGTGAATTATTCACTTCTATGTATCATTTTGAAATATTCTAAGGTAGTTAAACAAAGTTTACATCAAGTTTTTAAACATAATAATGTCATGCACCACTTTATAATGGGGATATACTCTGTGAACATCACAGAGTGTACTCACGCAAACCTAGATGGTGTAACTTACTGCACACCTCAATTATATGGTTTAGCCTCTTGCTCCTAGGATACATATCTGTACAGCGTGTTATTGTACTGATTACTGTAGGCAACTGCAATACAATTAAGTATTTGTGTATCTAAACACATCTAAATATAGAAAAGGTACAGTAAAAATATAGCATAAAATATTTGAAAATGATACACCTCTATAGGACACTTCACATGGAATGGAGCTTGCAGGACTGGAAGTTGCACTGAGCGAGTGAGTTAGTGAGTGAGTGAGTAGTAAGTGAATATGAAGGTCAAAGACATTACTGAACACTACTGTAGGTTTCATAAATACTATGTGTTTAAGCTACACTAACTTTATTTTTAAAATATTTTCTTTCTTCAATAATAAACATCTTACAATAACTTTTCTTATCAATAAACTTTAATTTTTTTAAGTTTTCAACTCTTTTTTATAACACGTAAAAACACAAATACATTCTACAACTGTACAAAAGATTTTTTTTCTTTATATCCTTACTCCAAGCTCTATTTTTTTTTTTTTTAAATATGTGTTTTACTTTTTTTCTTTTAAGACAGAGTCTTGCTCTGTAGCCCAGGCTGGAGTGCAGTGGTGCGATCTTGGCTCACTGCAACCTCTGCCTCCCAGGTTCAAGCAATTCTCCTCCCTCAGCCTCCCGAGTAGATGGGACTACAGGTGCATGCCACTACACCAGGCTAATTTTTCCTGTTTGCTAGGATGGTCTCGTTCTCCTAACCTCATGATCCGCCCGCTTCAGCCTCCCAAAATGCTGGGATTACAGGCATGAGCCACTGCGCCTGACCATGTTTCACTTTTAATTTTTTTTAAACTAAGACACAAAAACACACTTTAGCCGAGGTTAAGATCATTGAGTTGTCACTAGGCCATAAGAATTTTTCAGCCACATTACAATCTCATGGGACAACCATCATATATATATGGCCCATCATTAACCAAAACATCGGTATTCAGCACATGTCTATACTTTAAGGATGATTTACTTTTATACATATCAAGAAATGTGGCCAGCTGCAGTGGCACATGCCTGTAATCCTAGCAGTTTGGGAGGCCGAGGTGGGTGGATTGCCTGAGCTCAGGAGTTCAAGATCAGCCTGGCCAACATGGTAAAACCCCATCTCTACTAAAAATACAAAAAATTAGTTGGGTGTTGTGGCACGTGTCTGTAATCCCAGCTACTCGAGAGGCCGGAGACATGAGAATCGCCTGGAACCTGGGAGGCAGAGGTTGCAGTGAGCCGAGATTATGCCACTTCACTCCAGAGGGAGGGTCTGTCCCCCCCCAAAAAAAGAAGAATAAATGTGGGTGAAAGGATACAGCTCAAAGAAGGCTGTAGGTAACTTATTTAACTGCATCCTAAGTTGAAAAAAAAAATCTGTTCATGATGCACCTCACTGTATTTCAATGAATTCAAAGATAGTTATTAAGATATAGTTTTCAAAACTTTTAAACGCAATAGTTTTGAAAATAAAGTTTCCATGTACAATTAATATTTAGAAAATTATTTCCATATCAATAATTTACTTGCCAAAAAAGCTATATCAAATTTCCTTATGCATTACATATATAAATGTGAATTACAGTAGACTAGCTTGTTTTCCCAGTGATTTGCTTCTTTCGTGTAATAGGATTCTCATGGATGTATGACTTTCCAATTTATTGTTTGAGAATTCATGTTCCTATCTCTTTGAGATTAACATGTGACATGCTTTACTCAACAGGATGTGAAGTACTGGACTTGTTGCTAACTAATCCTTAGATAACCAGGTTTAAATGGAAGCAAGTACTGAGTCCAACAGATGTGATGGACACATTCTAATAGGGCCGAACGATCCCCACCTCTTGGTATCTATGCTTTGCATATCCCTCCACACCTTGAATAGTGTCAGAATCTGTGATATACTTGTAAGAAATAGAATGCCTTAAAGGGGATGGGAGGTCACTCTTGTATGTGCCTCATAAGTCTCCATCTTGCTAGATGACTGCCTCTAGACACTGTCTGCCTTGCTGGCTTTGAAGAAGTATAGTAAGTGACCATGTCAGGAGGCCCGTGTGGCAGGAAGCCCAGGCCTATGACTAGGTGCTGAGGGCAGCTTCCAGCTTCCATCCAGCAAGAGCTAGAGTCCCCAGACTTACAGTCACAAGGAATTGAATTCTGGCAACACTTGAGTGAGTTTGGAAGCATAGCTTTCCCCAGTGAAGCCTCCAGTTGAGAACTCGGCTCAGGCCCACATTTTGATTGCAGCCTGTCAGAGGACTTCAATAAACCTCACCTGGACTCCCAAGGTATTAAATGTGTCTGTTGTTTTATACATTCAAATTTGTAGTGGTTTGTTAGTATACATTATGTATATAATCTATCTATACTGGATTTGATTTTGATACATATATCAGATTCAGACTATATATAATATATATTATATATTAGAGCATATACACATATTCTAATATAATAGAAAAGAATACAGCAGAATCATATATGTAATTTTATTTTCTTATATATGTATTTCTTGCATTGAAGTATGCAATATAGTACAATGGACATAATTTTTAAAAATTCTGTGAAATGCATGAGTATCTAGATCTATCTATATAAATATCTAGAAGTCAGACCGGATGTGGTGGCTCACACCTGTAATCCCAGCACTTTGGGAGGCTGAAGCAGGTGGATCACCTGAGGTCAGGAGTTCAAGACCAGCCTGGCCAACATGGTGAAACTCCGTCTCTACTAAAATACAAAAATTAGCCAGGCATGGTGGCACACACCTGTAGTCTCAGCTACTCAGGAGGCTGAGGGAGGAGAATTGCTTGAACCCAGGAGATGGAGGTTGCAGTAAACAGAGATCGCACCATTGCACTCCAGTCTGGGCAACAAGAGTAAAACTCTGTCTCAAAAAATAAATAAATAAATATTTAGAAGTTAAAATTATAATCATTAATAATAGTGATTTCCCATTTAAGGACCAGAGAATTTTGCAGAGTCCACTTGGAGTCAACTGGATTTGAAGATAGAGTGGGGTACAGCAAGTGACACACAAGGTTCTAGTCCTTCCTTGATATTCTTCTCTGATACTGTTGCTAGCAAAGAAAGAAAATATCCATTTAAATGAGTTTTATTATTTAACATTATTGTTAGAAAATGCTCAATATTATAAATGATGTGCCAGTAAGTTTCATTTAGAGGTTTTTCCTATCATTCATGAAATCTATCACGAAGATTTTAAAAACACCATGTACATATCACAAAGATTTTATAAACACTGTATGCATATAAATGAAAGCTAGTAGGACCAGCCTTAAATTTGTCTTATACATTAATATGACAAGAAAAAGAGCACTCGATAATTATAGAGTAAGATCTGCTTATTGAGATAGCAAATAGTCATCTCAGCATTTCCACTGTTTAAATGTTGTTTAAAGATCACAAACTAATACATCAGGAAAGTATCTTCAAAAGTCATTACTAAGCCATCTTGAGAACACACCACATTAAATACACTTGCTTTTCTGTCTGTTGATATCTCTGCACTTTAAAATACTATAAACAATTGCCTTTGATGATTTCAATCACAGAAAGTCAGAGATATTTGAAGGACCATTACTAAAGAAGAAAGGCCAGATATGCATGAGTCATTAGTTCAGCCTCTAAAATAGATCAAAGAGACATCCAAAAATGAACTACTATTTACTGTTCTGAAGGCAGTCATGGTATTTAGCTAACCACAATGTAAACTTTTCTCCAGTTATGTGAAATAAGCATTCTAGTTACAAATAATTATTGCTCTCTAGGAAGAGATATGCAATGAAGTTTGTTGAGCTGGTACTTACCATTATCTTTTCAAAAATAGTTCTTAAGAATCAGGTAGAATTTCAGAAGTCAGTTATTTTTTTAAATTAAATATACTTAGCTGTGCTGTTTCAGAGTTTTTTTTAACCCTTTCCAAATCCAAAAGGGTAGCAATACAACAGATTTCTCATTGAAGAGTCTCAGGGAAGGCTCTATTCAGTACTGTTTGGCCTAGTACACTGGCACCCAAAACCCAAAGAGGTAACTAAAATAATTCTGCTTATTCCGTTTGCCTAATGCTAATGATTTTTAGGTTGATCTTATACCTGACAACCTTGATGAACTCTTATTAATTCAGTATTTATCATTGATTCTCTTGGATTTTCTACGTCAAAATCGTATCTGCCCTGAAATAACAATTTTTTATTTTTCTTTCCAATTTTTTTTTCTTCTTTGGTTTCACTGACTAGGATCTTCAGTACAATGATAAATAGAAAGTATTTCTCAAACTCTGCCATTAAGTACAATATATGTATGGATGTTTACTAGATAAATTTAACTCAGATTATGAAAATTCTCTCTTCATATAACTGTATTGGAAGGCCATTTTTATGAGTAGATGTTGCAGTTTATAGGACATTTACTTTCTATGTCTGTTGAAACTATTACCCTTTGTTGTCATTTTAACCATCACTGCAGTGATAAGTTGAACGATCTTAGCTTTCCTAGTATAATTTCTCCCAGGTCACATTTTATTGTTTGAATTGTCTTTTAATATTTCCGATGACCCATGCAATGAACAATGTAGACTAACTTATTTAGCCTTTATTCTCAAATAGTCTGTGTTAGCGATTATTTATTCCTTGAAATTTTTAAAATTTCTCTATAAAATCCACTCGGTCACTTCTAGAAATGTGTTGGTGAAGCATTTTTTGATAGACATTTGTATTCTTTAAATATATACTTGTATTTCCAGTATTTCTTCTTCCTTTATCATTATAGAAAGTTTTATTTTCTAGAACATTGTTGTTTCATTTTTGCATTCAAATATATTGGCATACAGCTTTTCATGGAATTACATACATTTTTACTCTTTACTGCCATTAGAGTTAATTCTATTTTCGTCTGTAACATATTTACTTGTTATTTTTTTCTCAATCAGTGTTTCCATTTTGTCTGTTTCAGGCATTTTCAAAAACCTGTCTTTTGTGTTCTTGATATTGTTTTTATATACATTTAAAATTCTTCATTTTGCCTTAACGGTACTTACTTTCAATTTTATTTGCATTAATTTATTCATTTTGTCCTTTTTTATAGCCTCTTGATATAGATGCTAGCATAATCATTTTAAATTTTTCTTTCATTTAATTAAATGTATGAAGAGTACAAATTCCCATATAGGTGATTTTATACGTATCTTTTACAAATTTTAATGTATATGCTTTGGTTGGCATTAAGTCTTATTAAATATTCCATAATGTTTGCATTCGAAAAATTATTCCATAAATTATTTGGAATCATGTTTACACTTTTTAATTGTAAGGTTATATTTCAATTAGCTTTTCAAAGTTAATTTCTGATTTAATTGTATTGTGACTAGAAATGTGATCTGCAAAATATAAATCTGGTTTGGACTTCCTTTGTGGTCAGTACATGACAATTTTTATAAATGGTTACATATGTATTTGAAATGAATGATTTTTTTCTGGGTATAAGGTTCTATGTACCTCTAATAGAGTAGGCTTTTTCATCATGGTAATTAAATCTTAAATTGTAACTTTCTTAAGTTAACTGAACTTTCTGAGAGAGAAATATTGCTATTTTCTTATTTTGATTTTGTCCTTATCAATTTTCCCTTGTGTTTTGTTAATTTTACTTTACATATTTTGAGGCTATGTTGTTTGATTCATTATATTGATGTAGTTTGGGGATGGATTTTCCTTTTTTTAAGGGAAAAATGTATTCACTATTTCTTTACTAGTTTCCTGCGGTTGCTGTAACAAATCACCACAGACTTAGTGGCTTTTTACAATTCACGCTCAATAACGATTTATTTTGTTGCAGTTCTAGAGTCCAGAAGTCCAAAATCAGTATCCCTGGCACAAAAATCAAGGTGCCAACAGAATCCTCTTCTTTATATGTATATATCTATTTCTGTTCCAAATCAGAAATTTTACTTAGAGATTGTCAGTTTTTAAATCCAGCCATTAGACAGTTTTTAAAAATAAGTTGTACTAATTGCTGTTCACCTTGCATCTTCTGTCTCATTTCCTCCTAAACTCATTTTCTTCTTCATGAGAATATATTCCAGTAAAGTTTCAGAGAACTGTGAGTGATAAATTTTCTAAATTTCTATAATGATAAAATACTTCTATTTTACCTTTACATTAATGTAAGTTACATTTAATAAATATTCTACACTTTTGTTCTTAGTTGATTATATTTTGTGAGTACTATATATACTGATTTGGTATTACGTTACTAGAATATTTACTTTTATAATCAGTCTTGAACTTAGGCTTTTTGTTAGTCAATCTTAGGTTTAGGTGCCTATGAATTCTGAATTAGGTAGCATTCAGTTTCTTAAGATTCTCTAGAATATTTAATAAAGCATACTAAGTATTCTGAAGAGATTATGGATATAAGCATCTGTGAAAATTTATTGATTAATTGATTTTTATCTATTGAGATATTTTAGTATATATTTAATTAAATATATTTTTTCAGGGATCTGTTCCAATGAAATTTCCAACTTTCCCATTGAATTTAAACAATAAATCAATGAATTTTTTCTGAGTATAGTTGTGGTGTCATACCTTTAGTTTTTTTGTTTTTGTTTGTTTGTTTTTGAGACAGAGTCTTGCTCGGTCACCCAAGTTGGAGTGCAGTGGCGAGATCTCAGCTCACCGTAACCTCTGCCTCCCGGGTTCAAGCCATTCTCATGACTCAGCCTCCCGAGTAGCTGGGATTACAGGCACACAACACCATACTAGGCTAATTTTTGTATGTTTAGTGGAGACTTGGTTTCGCCATGTTGGCTAGACTGGTCTCGAACTCCTGACCTCAGGTGATCCACCCACTTCGGCCTCTCAAAGTGCTGGGATTACAGGTGTGAGCCACTGCACCTGGTGTATTAGTTTTCATAGACAGTATTTTTATGTTGATTACTTAAAAGTAGATAAAAGTAATTGTAATTTTGATGAATTGCTGTCAGATATGATTGTTCATATGTCTTAATCTTAGGATTTACAGAGATTTTATTTCCATCCATATATTGCCTTTAAAAAATGAGTATTTTCTATTAGATTAAAAAAAATTTTAATCTATTCATACACATTTTTGTATTTTATTGCCTAACACAGGGCATTGAACTAATTACTAAACAAGATAGAAGGCCAGGCATGGTGGCTCACACCTGTAATCCCAGCAATTTGGGAGGCCGAGGTGGGTGGATCACTTGAGGTCAGGAGTTCGAGACCAGCCTGGCCAACATGGTAAAACCTCGTTTCTACCAAAAATACAAAAATTAGCTGGGCGGGGTGGCGGGAGCCTATAATCCCAGCTACTTGGGAGGCTGAGGCAGGAGAATAACTTGAACCCAGGAGGTGGAGCTTGCAATGAGCCAAGATGGTGCCATTGCACTCCAGCCTGGGCAACAAGAGTGAAATTCTGTCTCAAAAAAAAAAAAAGAAAAGAAAAGAAAAGAAAAGAAAAAGGGGAAAAAAAAGAAAAAAAAGGATATTAGATGGATGCATATCTATATCTATATCCATTATGCTATTCAAACTTTATTTTTATTCTTTTATTATCTATTTGGTCTTTCCAAGGCTGAAGTCGATATGTGATAGTATCCTTTAACTTCTTGTATTTTATAATATTCTTGTTTTATACTATTTAAATTTGTAATTTTTTGTTATTAAAATAATTAAAAACAGTATACTTTTACTTCAGTCTCATCCTTTTTTCTATGTTGTCTATGTCAACAAGATATGAGATTACTGTTAGTAACTTATTTTCTACTACATGTCTTCTCCTTGGGATTTATTTTGGATATTTCCATTTATAATTATGAACTAGAGTTAAGTCTGAAATTATATTAATATTAGTGCTCACAATTGGTTCTTAAAAAAAAAAAAAAAACCCTAGAGGCTGGGCAGAGTGGCTCATGCCTGTAATCCTAGCACTTTGGGAGGCTGAGGTGAACGGATCACCTGAGGTCAGGAGTTCAAGACCAGATGGACCAACATGGTGAAAACCCACCCGTCTCTACTCAAAATACAAAATTAGCTGGGCATGGTGGTGCATACCTATAATCCCAGCCACTAGGGAGGCTGAGGCAGGAGAATCGTTTGAACCCGGGAGGCAGAGGTTGCAGTGAGCTGAGATCGTGCTGTTGCACTCCAGCCTGGGCAACAAGAGCAAAACTCTGTCTCAACAAAACAAAAAACAAAAAACAAAAAATCCCTAGAATTTCTGAGCACCTAAATTGTATTTCTCTCACTTCACTGGTATCCGTCTTCAAGTAATATATATATATATTTTTTTTATTTTCGAAATGACATGTATGTACACGTAACATATTTTCTGACCTTCTGTACGTTGAACTATTTCTTTACTATGTCTTTAAAAAGAAAATACGTTATTTCTGAATTTAAATTTATTAGAACATTGTCTCTTTCCTCGAAATTCTGAAATAATGCTTTATTATATTTTAGCTCTCAGAGATGTATAGAAGTATTGTTATTCCGGTTTGATGTTTTTTACTTTGTATATGGTGGCAGTTTTTGTTTGTTTGTTTGTTTTGTTTACCTTAAGAACGTAAGGATTTGTTCTTCAATCTCACAATTCAACATTTGCCTGACATAATTTCTTTCATATGCATGTGAATAAATACTATGAATCTTTCTCTTTGAATCTGCAGGTACTTTTTTAGCCCTGATCATCTTTTTTATTTACTATGTTTAGATTAGTTTGTGACTTGTAAAGCTGTCGTTTTGATCTCATCACTTTAATACTTGTCCTTTATTTTCTTCATTAGAAAGACTGTCACAGGTTTGTGTCTAAATGTTTGCGTTTTTGCAGTTATTTCTTTTCGTTGCCATCTTCAATGCACATTTTAATTCTAGTATTGTAATTTTGGTTTTCTTTTGGTTGTTCATTCAGAACCCTTCTCCTATGATCCCATTTTTGCTTCTTGCTTGCCTACCTTTTTACCTTACGCTTTTCTGTCTTTAGCACTATCTGCTGCTTTATTTTTTGTTTTCATACTGCGACTTTTGTATCCAGTTGAAAATGCCTTCAAAAATGTTATCTCTTTGATTCAGTAAAGGCTTTTCAAATTTGCTTTTTCTTTGAGGCTTTAGAGTGCTGATTTTTTAATATACTTTTCCTTATTCTAAGTTTTATTCTTTCTAAAACATATCTTTGCATGAGGTAAAAAAAAAAAAAAAAAAAAAACCAAACCTATCTGAATACCTTACTCATCACATAGGAAGCATGTATACTTTTATTTTATGGTAGGTCCGTGATGGTTGATGGAATCTCTCTCACAGATCTTTAGCTAGATTGTAATTCATGTGAATAATTCAAACTAAAATATCAGGTTTTAACTCAACTTTGTGGATTAGCCTGGCATCATTTGAAGCCATTGTCAGGACACCTGGGACTCTGAGTCACTAGTGTGATTCAGATATCCTTTCATCACAAGCATATGCTGAGACCAGAGTTCTTGTTATCTGTAAATCTTCACTGTGTCAACATTTTAATTATGGAGACTCCCAAGACATAGTCTTGTCTCCCTAAAGAATGACTTTGAAAATTTTGTCTAGGAATATTTCTTTATGAACATAAGTTCAGATGGAGTGGAGTGGGTAATACGACTCTTTCCATCTCAAGAAGCAGAACTCACATCTAAGAAAGAAAACCTTTCACTGCCTTTGTGAAGATTTTTATGTAGTGATGGGAGGAGCTCTAGCTTTACTGAAATACTCACAGTCATACTTTCTCTTGCCACTGAGATTCCACGTATGCTGGAAAACACCATGTTTGCCACTCCATTTGCCCAAATAACTCTTAAATATCTTTCAGATCTTTGCTTAGCTCTTATCATTACTCCCTCCAGGTAATATTTTTGAATTTCCCTATATCAAATTAAGAGTCCTTGTTACCATGGTAACCTGTCATTCCTATTGTAGACCTTAGTACCCTTCAATGAAAATTCCTCAGTACCTATCACTCTTGAGATCAAAGTGCCTTAAGTAGCATTGCAATACTAATACTAACAGCAATAATCTCTGTTCAATATACAGGACTTAATGGATGAAAGAGTTGTGTGCTAGATAACAGATGTCATTTTAAGCCCCAATTTCAGCAAGTAATTTTTTTTTTTTTTTTTTTTTTTGAGGAAGTCTCCATCTGTCACCTAGGCTGGAGTGCAGTGGCACGATCTCGACTCACTGCAACCTCTGCCTTCCACGTTCAAGCGATTCTCCTGCTTCAGCCTCCCTAGTAGCTGGAATTACAGGTGCCCACCACCACATCCGACTAATTTTTGTACTTTTAGTAAAGATGGGGTTTCACCATGTTGACCAGGCTGGTCTCGAACTCCTGACCTCAGGTGATCCACCCGCCTCCGCCTCCCAAAGTGCTGGGATTACAGGAGTGAGCCACTGTGCCCGGCCAGCAAGTAATTTTCAATCCCCAAGGATATGGGATAAGATAGAGTCTAAAGACTCAGAAATTTTTAGCCAATCAGAAGTAAGTGGGTGGGGCAGGAGGAGATGATGGCTATATAGGTAGGAGGGTTTGCTGCTTCAGTTAACATCTCATCTGTATTGAGAATCCTACTGCAATTCTTTGCCACAGCCCCTGAACTCTACCCATACCTTGATATAATGATAGGGAACCAGAGGAGAAGAATGAAATCGAGAACCAAGAGACTAAGAAACAGAGAAAAAGTGCATCGGGTTCTAAAAGCCTGGAAGATATATTTTCCTGGACCAGTTCTCTGCTTAAAGAAATTTGTCTGTGGCTCCGAGCTATAGGTAAACAGCTAGGCTTCATGAATTACAGGTGTACATACTGGTCCTTAGGGCCTAGAATTTAAATTAATACCACTGAACAATTTTTAAAGGCTTTAACACGTTATTTTGTTTGTATGCAAATGAAAGCTGCTAATTTCAAATGAGTCTTAACTATTTATTTAAGTAGTCCCAAAGGATATCTACTTGAACACAATTTGCTAGCAGTTATTTCAAGTACTAGATGCACTCAGAAAATAATAAACTGTATATTTAAATTAACTCAGTAAGTTGGGTTACTAACCCAATGGTCTCTAAAGTTAATCTGAATCAGAGGGTCTCTTCTTATTGCAGACTCAGTATTCTATTTTTTTCCAAATTTCCGATTTTGAAGAGAAAATGAAACTATATCTGTAGAGACTCACATGCAAATAGGATACTGCAGTTAATAAAAAGCCATTATACATACCTCCCATTTGAGTCTGACAGCAAGCAAGTGAGGTATATATTATTAATGTGCTTATTTAGAAAATGAGGTAAATAAGCCCTCAGCATTTACGTAACTTGTCTCAGTTGGGGGAATTGAAATTGGAACCCAGGACTTAGGTATGACTACAATCACTCTCAATGACCTTGTTTGTAAGATTCTATATTGCACAACTCCAGGTGGTCACCATGCTGATACTGAAGCAGTTAGTTATTCTGATTGGCTGATTATGCTTAAAATCACTGGAGTATTTACTACCTCCATGTAATATAATTTGCAATAGCAAAGATCTTGGGGGTTACTATTCTGGATTCCATCAAGGTCTTCTGTAACGTTCTCAGCATGCCAAGGTAACAAAATAGTTTTGTTTTGCTTTTCCAAAGGGGGTGGTGGGAGAATGACCCACTGAACACAATCTTTCCTATCCTACCTGAATTCCAAATTTAGGTGTTTCACGTGTCCGTGTGAAGAGATCACCAAAACAGGCTTTGTGTGAGCAACATGGCTGTTTATTTCACCTGGGTGCAGGCGGGCTGAGTCCGAAAAAGGGAGTCAGCAAAGGTGATGGGATTATCATGAGTTCTTATAGGTTTTGGGATAGGCGGTGGAGTTAAGAGCAATGTTTTGGGTTTTGGGGGCAGGGGGTGGATCTCACAAAGTACATTCTCAAGGATGGGAAGAATTACAAAGAAACTTCTTAAGGGTTGGGGAGATTATAAAGAACATTGATCAGGTAGGATGGGGTAAAAACAAATCACAATGGTGGAATGTCATCAGTTAAGCTATTTTCACTTCTGTGGATCTTCAGTTGCTTCAGACCATCTGGATGTCTACGTGCAGGTAACTGGGGATATGATGGCTTAGCTTGGGCTCAGAGGCCTGACATTAGGATGTTTGGATTACAATCATACAGGTGGAAGAGATTTTAGAACCTACTTACCACAAACTCTAATTTTGCATTTAAAGATGTTAAGAGCCAGGATCCCAAAGGACTTGCTGAAGTTTGCAGAGCTAGTCTGTGGCAAAACCAAAATATATAAAAATAAGCCTGTTGATTTTTTTCCATAACACCCTGCTCTATGCTACATCATATAAGCATTTGTAAAATATTCCCCATGACATGACTGAGATAAAGCTATTGGCAGAATCTTTTCAACTTCAGCGAAGTGAATATAGTTTATAACTAGATGTAAGTGTTGGGGAGAAAAAACTTTTCCTTTACCCCTTGAGTTTATCCCTGGGGGCCTACACATTAAACTAACAAAAGAGCGACTAACAGGAGAAAGGGTATACGATTGTTATTAAAATTTACATGCATGAGAGTTTGCAGAAAAGAAATGAAATGCAAAGAAGTGGTTAGACTTATAAGCATATATACCATTTTAAAAATGAAAAGAGGATTTGGGCTTTGATGGATGATAAATTGTGGGAAAGTATATTTCCTAGAAAATATATGGGGAAAATTAATGGAAGAGAATGGATTGTTTTAATAAGGTCTGTTTCTGTAGACTCTCTTCATTGTCAGCTCTTAGCCTCAGCTCTTCTCTTCCTGGTACAGGTGGGGCACCTTCACAAAGAAAACTATTTCCTTGTTTTAGTTAGATAAGGGAATGATAAAATTCTCAGTTGCCTTCAAGTCAACATAATTCTTATACTAAAATGGCATATTTTGGAGTGGCATATTATAGATGCTTTCATAAGACAGGAGTCATTTGCTGAATAATGCCCAGAAAATGGAAAATGCCCAATAAATTTTTGATTGATGAAAGGCTATAAATATAAATGATACACAAATATTCAAAATTATATATAAGTGGTTTAATTACTACCAAATGCCTAATGAAGGGAAAGGGAAACGATATTTATAAAGAAATAACATATGAAGTGTCATGTTGAAAATTCTATAGTGAGGTCTTCCATCAGGACACTGACTGTATATTGTTTATGAATGTGTTTATTGCATGCTGTGGTACAAAATGGTAGCGTAATTTTGGCTAAATTGTTCAACTTGGACATCGGTTTTTCAATTTCAAAATGTGGATATTAAAAAAAATACTTGCCTGTCAGGATTAAAATGAGCTATTTTAGGTGAAAGGTTTCTTTATTGATGTGTTAGTGAAGGCAAAGTATGTTAATTTCTACACTAGTCAACTTTAAACTTTCAGCATTTTTTTTTTTTTTTTTTTTTTTTTTTTTTT
>NW_016806990.1:3480285-3497266 GCF_001698545.2 Rhinopithecus bieti | reverse complement strand
CCCGTCTCGGCCTCCCAAAGTGCTGGGATTACAGGCTTGAGCCATCGCGCCCGGCCTCAGCATTTTAACATATTGAGGGTTACTTATTGCCCATGCCACTATTCAATGACTTGGGGGAAGGTAATGATTGGTTTCTCCTCTGTATATTTATGCAGGGACCTGGGTTTCTCTAATTTGTGTTACCTTCAGGGCATTGGTACTCGAACTTTAGTATGCGTCAGAATCACCTGGAGGCCTTGTTAAAGCAGATAGTTGGATCGCCTCCCAGAGTTGCTGAGTCAGTGGTTATGGGTTGGGACCTGAAAATATGCATTTCTAACAAGTTTCCAGATAATGCTGTTGCAGGATAGGAGGGTCACAATCTGAGATCTTCTGTTTTTACCCCTGTTATCCATCCCCTACAGCCCCCACAGCTTTCTGCAGCTGTCCAGTAGGTAACAGCAAAAGACAAAGGCCACATGGAGGATCTCGGGGATGTTGTATGGGCCAGTCTTAGAAGTGATGTACATCAATTCTTCTCACACCTCATTGCCAGAAGTTACCATCTGGCCCCCACGTCAACGCAAAGGTGGCTGCAACTAACAAGATGGCAAGGAAGCGGGGAAGCATGCGAATGTTAGTGAGTATTAACAGCCTCAGCAAAACCGGTGGATAGAGATCATTACGTTATTGATAATGATGATAATAATTTACTAAGGTTTTCTTTAAAATTGATACATTCAGGAAAAGTCGAAGTTAGAGTACTATCTCACTGTTATTAGAATTTCTTTATCATGGATTAGCCAAGGGACTAATAAATTAGAAAGTCATTGTTTCCCTGAGGAAGCACATGGATAAAATTTTCAACTATGATGTTCATGTTTGTCAATTTAAAAATATTATTCTTTTGGACTGAAAATTTCTTAAAAAGAAAGATAAAGCAAAGAAATTGCGCCTTTCCTTAAAAGTGTCAATAAGAATATAGTACAACTCCAGTTGAGCATTTCCTTGAAGTGACTTTCATGACAGAGAGATCCATGTGTGAAATTAAACAGCATGTCATTTTGTTGAGGTGTTGCCTTTTTTTTTTCTTCTTGTGGGTTGTATTTTTCTAAGTGTAATCTGAGCAATTTCAACAAAGTTCACCGCTCCCTTTATAACTTCCCCCCATATTTATGTACTCAGAAATATATTATTCTTCATGTCATAGTGCCAAGAAATCTGTTAGTAAAAATGCCAGATTCTTTTATTTGATTTTATTTGATTTCATTAGGGACCATCAGCCTAGCTGCTTAAGTGCCTGACTACCGTTTGCAGTTAAACATTCATTAAGGAATCCCCAGCGGGTTCATTTGTTTCACTGAGGTCCAATTACAGTGCCACAAAAGCAGTTTTTGTAGCAATTAGTTGATTTTTCCTGTTTATGTTCTGTCTCTTTAGGAAGAGGACTAGTTTGTGGAGGTCAGAATTTTAATAAGACACGATTTGGGGCCAGTGAGAAAACTGATAATTTACTAAATGGCTGTGGTGGACTTAACAGCTCAAAACAGAGGTAAATAACGCAACAGGGACCCCGGGACTCTGTTTTCCTGGTGTGCACAGCTCAGAGCCCCACGAAGTAAGGAATAGATTCTGTGTTAAATGGCTGTCACGGACGCTGATGTGCTATGTGCACAGGGCACCAGTGTCCTAACCTCAGGTGTCATCAGAATTTGTCATCAGCATCGTACTGCTTCTAAAGCGCCTCACAAAGGAGAGTCATTCATGTATGTTTTATTTCCTCAAAGTTAGTTTGAGAAAGAAGCATTTGGCAGAATAGTACAAGAATAAAGAATTATTAAACAGCTTGAATACAGTCTAGAAAGTAACCCTGAATTGACACCGATGGTAAGGTTAACATTCCATGTCTTATACATAGACTGTTATGGGCAGAATCATGTTCCCCCAAACTCCTATGTTGAAGTCCTCACCTCCAGGACTTCAGAATGTGACTGTATTAGGAGACGGGGCCTTGAAAGAGGTGATGAAAGTTAAATGAGCTCATATGAGTGGGCCCTAATCCAACAGGACAGGCGTCCTTATAGGTAGGGGAGATGAGGACATAGATACACAGATGGAAAGCCATGTGAGGACGCTGTGAGAAGACAGCCATCTATTAGCTGAGGGGAGAGGCCTCAGGAGAAACCAGTCCTGCCAACCCTTGATCTCAGACTTCTAGCCTCCAGGACCGTGAGAAAATGAAATTCTGTGGTTTAAGCCACCCAGTCTGTGGTACTTTGTTATGGCAGGCCTAGCAAACTAATAGATAGACCTAACAGATGCATTTGAGTAATCATGTGTAGATAATAAACATCGACAATTGTATACATTTGCATTATCATCCCAGTCTACAGTAACACAAGATAGCTTTACAGAAGGATGAAATAAATTATATCCAGGTTTTGGTATCCAGATATCTAAGCAAGGGCAAGAGAGTGTTCTCCTAAATGACAACTCAACTTCAAACAGTTACTTCTGCAAACCATAGTAAACCAGTAACGCTGCCACGTGTATTCAAAGAGTCTCTTCTGCACATTGTAGGTACTTCAGTTCCAAATAATGTAAGAGGAACCCATTTTTGGAAACTTAAAGAGGGAAAAGGAAACTGAAAACTAGAGACACAATTGGAATGCTTGTGCCTGAACCTGTGAAAAGCCATATGTATGATTTAATATATGCGCTAATTAAAATAATAAAAACTAAATATTATTAGTGATATATTCATTAAATTAATGCTTCATTTTTATTCACCAAAGTATTTCTTTTCCTATAATTTCCAAAAGATGCTTGCAAATTTGTTTTGCTTTATCTAGGTAAGACCCCTTCAAACAGATCCTTATCAAATGTCTAAAACTTTATCAAAATGTCTTTTGAATTTTATGATTTGGAGTTTTTCATGCCCACATCCTGGTTCCCCTGATTCTGAGGTAAAGAGTAATTTTGAACTTTGAGATGTTTTAGGGAACTTTGATTTACTAGTCATAGATGAGTACGTGTTTCTCAAATCATTTGTCAGGCTCATGATGGCTTCATGCTGCAGCTCAGCCTGCCAGTGCCTCGAACCTATGCCTCAGCCCACCCTGTTTATAGGGAGATTGGCTGCACTTCCTGTTAGCTCTCTTCCTCAGACCTCATCACAAACAAAATGCAACAGAATGCAAAAAGAGCTCTGCTTCTACAATGACTGTCTCATTATCTCTTTTTTCTCTTAACAATATCTAGTTCTTGCTTTATTTCTGTGACCAGAAGATGTGACATAAAGACTGGCTGCCTGCACTAAAATCTATAGAGACGGGGAATTGGTCAACAGTAATTCTCATGCTTTGGAATGCTACTAAGATGATCTATGTGTCTTTTGGTAGGAACATGTCTCCATCTCTCTCTCAGTTCTTTTTTTTTTGGTGGGGGGCAGGGTCTTGCTCTGTTGCCCAGGCTGGAGTACAGTGGCACAATCTTGGCTCACTGCAGCCTTGAGATTCTGGGCTCAGGTGATTCTTCCAACTAAGCCTCACGAGTAGTTGGGACTGCAGACATGTCTCACTAAACCCAGCTAATTTTTTTTTTTTTTTTTTTTTTGTAGAGATGGGGTCTTCCCCAGGCTGGTCTCGAACTTCTGGGCTCAAATGACCCTCTCGTCTCATCCCCCAAAACTCTGGGATTGCAGGCATAAGCCACCACACCTGGCCTGTCTCTCCGGTTTTAATGACAACAATGTCTCAGATTAAATGGAACCTTAATTTGCGTGTAGAGTCAGTTTTTGCTAAGCAGCCTCTAAGAATTTATTTGTGTATCGCCAGGACCTTCATTCTCGGGCTCTCTCTTTCATAATGCAACCGCATTACAAACTGAGGCATGACCATCTTCTTCTGGAGGGAATGGAATTATTCGATTGACTCAGAAGGAAATAACAACAAAGAAGAATCTAGAACTCACTTATTCTATTTTTAAATTCTCTATTTACTCATCTATTCTACTTATGAATTTTCACAAGATGATCAATTACATGTTTTAAAATGTGTGGAAAATATAGAAAATCTTAGGGAAAAGGAACTCTATTACACTTTTTTAAATGGGTTTTTCTGAGTATAGGAAATCATACATTTAAACTGAATGGATCTAATTCTCTTGCCTGGTGACTTTTGAAATCAAGGCAAAAACACTGAGGATACTTGACAAGTGACACGTTTGTTAAAGAAGCGATAAGAACTCAATCAATACAAGTACATTGATTTAACTCATCCTCTCAGAAAATAAAAGCCCATTCAGATTGGGATATTTTGATACAAAGTTTGGAAATGGAGTTGCCACTTTAGGGTAGTGCAGCCCAAACAGACACTCTATGTGATGTACTTGAGGCTTACTACATTTTCACTTAAATAAAACTGTAGCTCCTCAATTTTGGTTTACTTTGAACACTTCTTGTGCCATTTGATTTGGCAGCTTTTCAAATTTTATTATTTAGTTATTTTATTATTATTTTTATGAGGCGGAGTCTTGCTCTGTCACCCAGGCTGGAGTGCAGTGGCACAATCTCGGCTCACTGCAAGCTCCGCCTCCCGGGTTCACACCATTCTCCTGCCTCAGCCTCCCGAGTAGCTTGGACTACAGGCGCCCGCCACCACGCCCGGCTAGTTTTTTATATTTTTAGTAGAGACGGGGTTTCACCGTGTGAGCCAGGATGATCTCGATCTCCTGACCTCGTGATCCGCCCACCTCGGCCTCCCAAAGTGCTGGGATTACAGGGGTGAGCCACGGCGCCCGGCCAATTTGGCAGCTTTTGTTGTTCATGCTTCCCTAGTGGTTATCAGCTACTACTTATTAAGGAAGCCACCTCATTCTTCAAATTTGCAATTTCATAATCAGCGGCCCTGGACTGACATAAAGCTACAGGGAAGATTTTGCAAATTGTATCTAAAGTAAAGAAAGCATGCTCTAAAGAAAGATTCAAAAGTGTGTCTTATAATAAGCTTTTTGTACTTTAGTATTTTGTCTCTTTTTGATACCGTTTTCGGGTATACATGAGACCTTGTAAGTTGTTTCTCGGTCCTCAGTTGTGTTTTCCAGTTTTCCCAGGACAGTTCTAGTTCATGCTGGCTGACCCATCTTTGTTACGGAGAACGCCATCTTCACTTCACAAACAAGATGCTGTTTATGCCATAAACCATACATTCACCATACTTATAGTCAAGTTTCTGAGTAAAGGTCCCACAAGTAAGTGAAATGTTTCCTCCTGACTAGGTGTGGCATAGGGGACAGCCCACGAAGGCCCTGGGCCCAGTGAGGCTATTTTGGCCTTGCCCATGGGTACACACAAAAGCCACCGTCAGGATCATCCTATTCCAATGGGAAGGGCTGTTACATACCTTAGTTCTGAAACGTGAGTCCTGTCTGACTTGACGTTCTTTCAGGAGGGTAATTAATAATAATCAATCACTGAAATCGCTTTATACAAACAATGAGCCGCACTACACTCCCTATAGGCCAAAAATAAACATGTGGCTTTTAGAGAATTCTGCTGACGAAGAAAAGGACAGCAGTTCTTCCCAAGTTTTGTGTAGGATTTGAGACCATAATCCTCTTTGTTTTCTTGTTTTGTTTTTTTGTCTTGGGCTCTCACTTGGGTCACATCTACTACCACAAATACAGTAATTGCAGTTAGTCAGTATCTTTGGGCACTATTTTTATAACATTTGTAAACAAAAGATGCCCTAGAAAAATAGCAGCTTTATTAAACATGCCCCTAAATAGTAGTACAGAAAAATCACATATCTTTGACTTTTCCAAGAACGCTCTTTGGAAGTATAAATATAAACACATTTAGAAAGATTTTATTGGTTTATTGTGGATACAAACAACACTCTTTTGAATCCTGGATCAATCTGGTTTGCTTTATTTCTGTAACAGACAGTCCAATAAATTATATTTCCCAGTAGCAGTCATTCCTAATGGAAATCTCAATCAACTTTCTTTCAACAAGTGTTAAGTATACTTGAAGAGAAATCTGGCAGATTATTAGGTCAGGACATGGGCTAAGGCTACTTAGTATTAAGTAGTAAGTGAAACCCACACTTTAATTTCTCATAATTTATAATCAAGCTGTACATTTCAAATAAAGCTTTGACAAGCCAGTATTTTTTTTCTATTAAGAAAAATTGGACATACAATTTAGAATCTTTGTGCAGATATTATAAAACTTAGCAAATTAAATGCAAAAAGGAAATTTATCAAGTCAAAACGATTACATATTATCCTGAAATTTTTCAACTACCTGAAAGCTAATGATGCAATAGAGATTTATAGAGAAAATGATCCTAATCCTTGTGAAAATATTGAAGTCATATGTCGGATTGAACTCAAGAAAAGCAAACAGCCTAATGATTTTATGTTGGTTTAACTTTTTCATTATCGTTCCAGGCCAGATTTATTATGATTATTATTATTAACTAAGGAAGGAGGGATCCAAGAGAAAAAATTACTAATTCTGTTAGTCTCATTATGTATCATGCCAAATTTAACGTGTAATTTTTTCCTATGTTTTCTTATAAATTTCAAATGGCTTAAACCATGTTCTAGAATGATATCCATGGATTACATTAAAAATTAATAGAATTCTGCATTAAAAAATTGGAATAGGAAAAATTCTTTCTTAAGCCAAAGTATCATCTTTAGGGCATCTACAGACCAACAACTGGATCTCCTTGGCTTCCAAACAAGGGTAGCCCCAAGAAGCAGAGGCTGCCTGAGCTTCAGTGAACACTCTCACATCACCGGTCCCTTACTCTAAGACCCTGCTTCTCTTCTTGGGCTGCTGAGTCCGCCTCAACCTTCTCCTGATATCCACTCAGCCTCCTCCATTTCAGGCTGATTTTCTAATTACTTCCAAAGTGAACTTTAAAAACCATTAACTGGCTAAATGCCTCATGGGCTTCTCATTGTTCTAAGGATAAAGACCAAAATCTGGACCTGCCCTGGAAGGTCCTACCTAGTTGGCCCTTTTTTCATGTTAGCTTGACCTCACCCTCTGTTTTTTCATCCACATCTATCAGCTTTCATTTTCTCCATTAAGCCAGACTTCCCTGCGCCATAGGACCTTTGCTCTTCCCTCTATCTGGGTGTTTGAACAGAAAGAGACACAGAGCAGACTTTTGGGTCCTCCGATGAGAAAAGATTGAGGGTTCTGAACATGTGTGAGAAGGCAGTGCGGTGGCAAAGTGAACTCCAGGGGTTACAAGATCAGCTCCGTCACTTACTATCAGTCTAACCCTGGGCGAGTTCTTTATTCTCTCTATACGTCAAGTTTTGTATATGATGACAATTTAAGTACCTTGCCCAAAGGGTGGTGTGAGGATCAAGAGAGTTAATGGATGTAAAACCCTCATAGCATGCCTGATACAAAGTAAACACTCAATGCATGTTACTATTATTGTTCTTTTTTTGTTTGTGTTTTGTTTTTTGTTTTGTTTTTTAACGTTCAAGCTCTATCCAAATATTGTATCTTCAAAAGTCTCACGTTCCACAAGAGTTGTGCCTATAGTGTTTCATGTATAAACCGTTCCTGATGCTAATACATGCTGATATTGGAAAGGAACAATTTTTTATGTGTATAGACTCGGGGGAGTACAAGTGCAGTTTTGTTACATGGATATATTGCATTGTGGTGAATTCGGCACTTTTAGTGTACTCATCATTTGAATATGTATACTGAATCCATAAAGTAATTTCTCATTTCTCACCCCTGCTCCCACCTTTCCTTCTTTTGGAGTTCTCCAATGCCTATTATTCCACTCTCTATGTTCATGTGTATTCATTGTTTAGCTCCCACTTCTAAGTGAGAATATGTGATATTTGGCTGTTTCTGAGTTATTTCACTTAGGATGATGGCCTCCAGATTCATCCATGTTGCTGCAAAACACATGATTTCATTCATTTTTATTCCTGAGTAGTATTCCACAGGATATATATATACCAAAAGAAGGAACAATTTTAAATGCACAGAAGAGAATGAGCAGAATTTAATTCAAGAAGCGAAATTAACAATGAATGAGAAATTGTGATGATTTTCTTTGTTACACCTATGTCACAGTTTTTCATTTCACTACTGAGGCAGAATTAATATCATGCCACACACCACTCTGCTATCATCAAAAAGATCTTTCTTATTACAGCTCGTCATAAGTATCCACTCTGAGTAAACGCTACCTATTCTTGTGGCCCAGCTTGGGTGATTCTTATTTTTGTTTGGGTTGCACTCTGTTAATGCTTTCATATTCCGAGTTTCTTCAACGAAATACAGTTGCCAAGAATTGTTTCCAAGTGCTGCCTGCGATTTTGGATTGTATTCCTGGAAAAATGAATGCAAGAGTTAAAATGGATTTCTCTCCCAGTGACCCAGGCTCTTGTCTGGACAGGAGATCTGGCCTGAGTTTTAGCAGGGCCAATAGTGTGAGCACAGTGAGACTGCATGCCAACCTTGCTGTCCATGACAGAACAAACCACTTGGCCAGTTCATGCTGCTTGCAAGTTGAAACTTTGTTTTCCTGTCAGCCTTGTGAATCTGAGAGGATAGCTTTTAGCAACATCTTTATTTCATTTAGTTTTTCAAATGCCCTCAAAAACCCTCTTCTATTCCAAATGCCTTTCTATGAAGTATAGATTGTGTTCTCAGGCTGCTGTGGGGGCAGCTGCCAAAATGACTGAAAGCAAATCAATCAGGAGGGGAAGATGTGGCAGTTGCCACCCTGAATTGGCTACAGACCCACAGGGCACCAGCAGAGCCCCCTCATTCTCATCTCTTATGGATTAGAGGTTTTAAATACATTTTGTGCTAGAATGTAATTGTCAGTCTTCTGAAAAAAAATATGCATTTTGAGTACACAATAGTTTTTTAAAGTATGTATATATGTACTTATTTATTAATATTACTTTCATAGCCTATATACATGATGTATACAAATATATATATTAACTATATTATGTATACAGGGTATGGATGTAATATACACAAGCATAAAGTAATATATAAACACTTTTAATCAAATTTATTAGTAATCAGACTTAATGTATAGTCCTTAAAAGTGGTTGCTTTGGGGCTATGTTTTTTCTGTGCTACAATTCCTCAAATTCTGTTGAATCTCCTTTTTTGAATCTGTCATACAACGTCATGGTAATTCTTTGGGATTAAATACAACTTTCAAAAACACACATAGAAGAGACAAATATTGTAACTAATTTTTAGTAGTCAAGTGTAAATATGTGGATTTATATAGATGTGTGTGTTTATACATTTCTATACATAAATATAAATATATACATAATTTTAAAGATATGACTGATAAAGTTTATTTACTCTTGTGACTCAGATTGCAGATGAACATAATTCCAAAATTAGAATAGCAAATATGGTTTGAACAGAGGTGAAATGGACTTGTGGGGTGAGTGTTCAGTGCAATTAAACAACCGTGAAGTGTCTCGTCATTTCTGAGCTAAGAGTTGAATATTGGAAGGTAATTGGCATACTTCCAGTTTGAATGGATGGACATTGCTCATTTGAATATACAGATTCCAATATGTATATATATGCTTTATATCAGCGTCATGCATATTTAGCATCATGAAATAAGGAGACAAAAGAGGATGTCTTAAGAATATGGACTCCGGCCTCAGGCAGGCGTGGGATTATGTCTGACATTCACCAATTGGCGGCTCTCTTCCTTTGTGGAATTATTTAACCTCTCTATGCCTCACTTCCTTCACCATTGAAATATGAATTTTTTGCTGTGCTGATGAGTAAGATAATATAACAAATATAGCTCAATAAGGTTTTTGGCACAATAACACATTTCCATTAAATATGCTAAAATAATTTTAAAATATTTTCCTCACTTCATATTTATTTTGGATCATCCATAATAAATCATTCCAATACAGTTTTTAAAATGGAGCAAAGAAGTCAGTATAGACAAATCTAACTTTATACTCTCCCAAAATAGTTAAATTGCTGTAGACAGGCTCAGTATCAATTTTATCCAGTTTTTAAAAATTACTAGATGTCATTTGCTAATGACCTACACAAAACACTTGAATACACGCGCAGTTAAATCCCAGATAAAACTCTCTTTAAGTCATAATTTCAATATTTCATGTTTTCTATTTGCTTATTTAGTGTGGTATTAATTGCTTTTGGTTTAATTGGAAGAGAGACCAGATAGCGTGTTTTGTTGGGAAAAGAGGGGGTTAACAAAAGCCTTTGAAGAGATTACAAAAAAGCCACTAAGGAAGAGTGACTTCAGGTACCATATTCCAGAATGTTTATTTTTCTTTCTCGCTAGTTTCAAATGGGTCAGCATATCAGTAAAACAAGAAGGAAACAAAGACCTCTCTCAGATTACATCAGCTCCTGGGGCCATCAACAGAGTAAACATCAGTCACCCCATGAAAAATACAACCATTACCTGTTATTGGACACTGGCAGGCCTGGCCTGACCACCAAGTGGCACAGTTAATGAATCCACTTATTTCTAATACAAATAAACCCGAGAGAGGAAGCAGTCAGCTAAAGCTGTCTCTGAAGTCAGATGGGGAAATGGTTAATAAAAACGCTCAGGGCTGACATTTCCTTTTTATCTGCAACATGCTTTTCTTGAGAATGACATGATCTTCTTGATACGGTTTAGTAAGCTTCAGCTGACACCAGGTTCTAAGGTCCTCTTAGATGGCTTTCTTTCCTTTTCTTTTTTCTTTTCTTTACAAATGAAAAAAATCCGTAGGACAAATTTTAAAATATGTAGCACAAGGCTTAAGTATAAGGAAACACAATTATTTTATGTTTAGTCACTAGTTACTTAAAATGTTGATGGTAACAGGATACATTTTCCTGCAGAACAGTTTGTCAAGATTTTGAAAACTTTAAAATTTCTCTTAATCTCTGCTCAAGTAGTTCTACTTGCAGAAGTACAGGATGGGTTAAGAAAATAGTCAGAAATATGTTCAAAAGTATACACAAAAGGACATCCAGGAACACTTTTTTTAAATGATTACAAAATGAGATAATCTAAAAGTTTAAAAACTAATGGACTAAATTATAGCATGTCCCTAAAATGGAAAATTATCGTACTTTCAAAAGCATCAAACGATGAAAGAATATTCCTACAGTATAAGGTTAGGTGAAAAAGGTAATATATGCTACAATGGAAATTATTTATATTTGGTTTTATTGTGTTTTGTCATTTCTATATTTCAATTTTATTGAATTTTGTTTTGTTAAAATGTACACACAAACATATACCCAAATACTGATAAGTATTTATGAATACATGGATGTTAAAATGAATTACCTTAGTGGAATAATGCTAAAGATGATTTTTTGCATCATATTGTTTCTGTGTCTTCAAGTTTTGAATAATGGAAACATGTCTTACAGTTTTTTCGGAAAGCATAGTGTATGCTTTTCGTGAATTCTCATGTATCCTGTTTAGGAAATTGTATACTCAAATGGGAAGTTTTTGTTTGAATTGCCAAAACAAACAATATTGCTTGTTTCTTCATTTTCAGAGTCAGATTCTTTTGGTGTTTAATGGAAATTCTTCATGATGCAGTTTTACATACTTCCTCTCTTCCTTTGCTGACGTAAATTAATAGCAATTAATCACCATCTGATGTTTAAACTCCATACATTAGAAGTCTTTCAGCGTTCTCTCTCTTCCTTAGGCTGAAAAATGACAGTCCCTTTCATTTTTTCATGTTGATCTTCTTTTCTACTCTTTTAATCATTTCTGTGTGAGTATCAAAAACAATTCTGTCACTGCGAAAGTTTGAAAAGATGGTGGAAAAAGGATTTGCAGTACTATAATGCTTAACTAAACCATAAAATGGTCCACATTTTGGCATTCTTTCTCTTCTTACCTTTGAAATAATTAAAATGAATTAAGGCATTTATAATTTCCCATTTCTATTTAAAAAATTCCAAATTAACTTTTATAAACAGGCGGTTGGAATGTATGCTCTTGGTTAAATTACGAAAGTATACATTGTATTAAACCAATTTATAAATGTCCCAATAAAATAAATATTATCACATAGAGTGTTTTCAAAAGATATGAGTCCTATAGTATATTAAACACTAATTTAAAATATTTCCTCACATTAAATAATGAATTAATCAACATTCATTAAAATACCCTTATTGAACACTCACATATTGTAAATATTAATGACATATACTCCTTAATATCTACTTTTTTTGCTCATTTACTTTTTAATATTTTGCTATTAACTACCTCATGATTATTACATTCTAGCACACCTTTACGTATCCCCAACAACTGTCTACTCCAAACTCAAGTATTAGCAAGTGATACAAAATTATACAACACTTGTGTGGTGGTGGTGGCAGGGATACAGACGGGGGGGGGGGAAAAAGAAAGATATAGATAACTAGTGTGACTGAGTTTATATTTATTTATATTTATATATCCAGTATCAAAGAAAATGTGGTAAATATACACCATGGAATACTATGCAGCCATAAAAAGAAATGAGATCATGTCCTTGCAGGGATGTGGATGGAGCTGGAGGCCATTATCCTTAGAAAACTAATGTAGAAACAGAAAACCAAATAGCACATGTTCTCAATTATAAGTGGGAGCTACATGATGAGAACTCATGGACACATGGTGGAGAACAACACACACTGAGGTCTGTCAGTTAGGGACTGGGAGGAGAGAGAGGATCAGGGAGAATATCTAGTGGATGCTGGGCTTAATACGTGGGGGATGGGATGATTTGTACAGCAAACCACCATGGCACACATTTACCTATGTAACAAAGCTGCATATCCTGCAACTGTACCCCTGAACTTAAAATAAAAGTTGGAAATAAAAAAAAAAAAATACACACACATATATATATATGTCGTATGGTTTGCCTCTGTGTCCCTGCTCAAATCTTATCTTGAACTGTAATTCTCATGTGCCCACATGTTGAGAGAGAGACCTGGTGGGAGGTGAATAAATCATAGGGGCAGTTCCCCCCATGCTATTCTCATGATATTGAGTGAGTTCCCATGAGATCTGATGGTTTTATAAGCGGCTCTTTCCCCTTCATGCTCTCACTCTTTCCTACCACCTTGTGAAGAAGGTACTTGCTGCTTCTTCACCTTCTGCCATGAATGTAAGTTTCCTGAGGCCTCCCCATCCATGTGGAACTGTGAGTCAATTAAACCTCTTTCCTTTATAAATTACCCAGTCACGGGTAGTATATAGCAGTGCAAAAATGAACTAATACAATATATGACATATGTACATATATAACACTTATAATATTTTATAATACTATATATCAGTCACATTGCTATTTAGAAATGCATATACATTCTTTTCTATCACTTTAGCAAGATATGAAATAATCAGGAAGTTCTAACCTTCAAAATTTAATAAAATAATGATAATGAATATGTTTGTTGCTACTGTCACCTCTATGCTCTTTTCCTTTATGAATATAAGTTTCTAGTATAATAGAGTCTAATTTACTGAGTTAATTACAGTACATTTTAAATGTTTATGGAAAAGTTATTAAATTAGCATTTTTGAGGCATCTACTATTGTATTTCCTTTTCCAGAAAGTAATGGGCATCTATCAATTAGTTCTGAAAATCTTGTTATTTTGCAACTATTGGTATGGTATTAAACATTACTAATTACTGTCTTATCAAAATTTTATTCAACCAAATGCCTTTATTATAGCTCATCTGAGTCCTTTGTGTAGTTACTGTATGTGTTGAACCATGTGTCCTACTATAAACAGGAGCAATTGAAACATAGGCCGGCTTAAACTTGAGATCCAGTGAAACGTGACTTTTTATGCGTGCGTTCACATTTTCCACTTTGGCTGCCATGCTTACGCATCATTTCCTAACCGAATCTGTTGAAGGAAAGTTCTTGTGTCTCAGATCTCACTTCATCTTCAGAGTGGTTTCTGGCTCAACTTGAGGTGCCAAAGGTGCAAAGGTTAATCCAATTGAAGAAAATGGTTCTTTGTTTTTGCCTACCCAAAATTCCAGTCATGCAGTGTAGTAAGAGGACTCACAGGGGCAAGAAATGGCCATGTCATGCAAATAGTAGCAATGTGCAGACAGGTTAAGTCCTTTCCTCATGTATTACCAACTGAGCCACAATATACAGAAATAAGTAAACTAATATTTTTTTTTTTTTTTTTTTTTTTTTCTTGAGACGGAGTCTCACTCTGTCACCCCAGGCTGAAGTGCAGTGGCACGATCTCGGCTCACTGCAACTTTCGCCTCCTGGGTTCAAGTGATTCTCCTGCCTCAGCCTCCCGAGTAGCTAGGACTACAGGCATGCACCACCATACCCAGCTAATTTTTTATATTTTTAGTAGAGATGGGGTTTCACCATGTTGGCCAGGCTGATCTCAAACTCCTGACCTCAAGTGATCTGCCTGTCTCGGCCTCCCAAAGTGCTGGGATTAAAAGCGTGAGCCACTGCGCCCGGCTAGTAAACTCATAATTTAAGTCAGGATAATATTTTGAGTTCTATATTCCCTCTGACCAAGGACTACAGAACTACCACATGAAAGTGAAGATTAGAGCTAACATTATTCATACACGGTTACATTCAACATCATTTTATCTTAGGTGCCCAACAGTTTTCCCAGAGATCATCTTTGGCTTTCAAGTCAGCTATAGTATTGACTCCTGCCTCAGTCACAAATGAACATTGAGCAAGGTAGTTAATCTTACTGACTCTTACTTATCTTGGCAGGAAATGGGGAGAAATAAGTTAACTCACAGAGTTACAATGGGAGTTAAATCAAAAAGTAATCGTTAAGTGCCTAGCAAAATGCCTGGCACATAGTGGATATATAATAAAGGTTAATTTCTTTTTGCTTGAATGACCAACTTGTGGCATTTGATTCTTCCAGTTTTGTCAATTGATTTTCTATTTATAAAAGAAATTCTCCTCAATTAATAATTGATTCATTAACTTTAAAAAAAAGCCAGCATTAAACTGCTTTCAGTGTAAGTATGACAAACACTTGGAAAATATTATTTATCCTCGTTCAAGATATTTATCCTCAGAATACTTATAAGCGAGATGCTGATTACTCATACTATGTAAAGTAAGTATTATGAAGACATTTTTCTTTATTGTTTAGATACCGAGGTAAGCAACATGAAATTGTGTTTTCCTCATGTTTTGTTTTAAGTTCAGGGGTACATGCTCAGGTACATGTGCAGGTTTGGTACATAGGGAAACGTGTGCCATAGTGTCACAAGTTGTCACAAGTTGTCATAGTGGTTTGCTGCACAGATCACCCCATCATCCTATGGGAATGATCAGTATCCATTAGCTGTTCTTCCTATACTCTCCCTCCCCTACCCCTGTACAAGACCCAGTGTGTGCTGTTCCCCAGCATGTGTCCATGTGCTCTCATCATTTAGCTCCCACTTATAAGGGAGAACATGTGGTGTTTGGTTTTGGTTCCTGCAGGAACATGAAATTTTTTAAAATTCAAAGTTCTCTTTGTGTGTATGTGTGTGTGGAGAATGCCACAGAAAAGAAAAGCCCACTAGAATAAACGTTGTCTCTATATCATATAAAAACAGAACAAAAAAATTAAGAAGAGTGATTGGTTGGGGAAGAGGCTAGGAAAATTAAAGAAGTGTTATGTTACTGAGTTTGTTCCATATTTTAAACAATTTCATGAATTATTTCTGTTTATAATCATAGTACCTTACTTTCTCTAATTATCATGTAATTAGCTTTATATAAAATTGAGCTCTTGGCTGACTCCGGTTGCACTGTCTAAGACTTAGCCCTGCTCCATAAGAAGCAGTTTTAAAATAAATAAATAAATAATAAATTGATCTCTAAGCAAAAATTCAACTTCAGTAAAGTGTTGGGAACACTGTTATATGTCAAGCTATCATGAAATTTCATTCTGAGAGTGTGTTCTTTCAAGTTTTGTCCCAGACACTGCCCATGTAGAAAGAATCCATTCTATTCACTCGCAATCCATTGTTACATAAGTAACAACAACAAAAAGTTTCCCTTTAGTTTCAAGACATAAAATCAGAAAGCTTGGGGGTGCCTGAGCTGTCACGGTATAGCTGGAGTTCCTGTTTCAATGGAGCCAAGCTACATTTTCCTATAGGACCTAAAGTTGGTCACAAGTTGTCATTAAGAGGTAAGAATGAAGGGGAAGACACATCCTGCAATCCGGGAAAGAATGTGAGTCATGGTCAAGATATCAAATCAGAAAAACCTTGGAATAAATGGTTATCTACTTCAAGTAGGAATAATCAGAGCTCTGATAAAGAAACTGCAAGAGAGTTGAAGTGCAATTCTTTTCCTCTGGAAGAGGACCATATTCCATTTTGATTCATAAGAATGTAATGGGAAAAAAGTTACTTTTAGACATTTTTCATTTAACTCTTGGCCCATTTAATTTGCTTTCTTTAATTGCATTGCTTAAGTACATAGAACCCTAATTCTTTCAGATATCTCATTACCTTCTGGGCAAGCTATAGGTATTTACTTGTTCTGTTTTTTTTTTTTTTTTTTTTTTTTTCTTTCCTTTTTTTTGCCTCCTCGATTTCTTGATCCCTTTCTTAATATCTGATAATTGCCTGTGTGAATTTCAAAAGAAGGAAACTGGCTGTATCTGATTCCAGAGAATGACCAGGATCCCCGTTCTTCTCCAAAACTTTAATCCATTTGGCAAGTTATTGTATTCGTTCTTAGAATGTTCTTTCAAGATAAATATTACTAACTCTTTTTCTAGATATGATAAAGAGGGCGGATTCCAGTCATAATATGGAATGGTAAAACAGATATTCCTTGCCTCCTGAAATTTCAAGCCAGTCAATTGCTTTACCAGTCTAGCAATGTAGTGTTTTCTTTTCCATTTCTTTTTTTTTTTTTTTTTTTTTTTTTTTTTTTTTTTTTTT
>NW_016806990.1:3473971-3479933 GCF_001698545.2 Rhinopithecus bieti | reverse complement strand
CCGCCCGTCTCGGCCTCCCAAAGTGCTGGGATTACAGGCTTGAGCCACCGCGCCCGGCCTTCTTTTCCATTTCTTATATAAATGTTAGTTTTCCTTTAAAAAAGCAGCATAAAACCCATACGATACTATAAATGCTATGGCTCAATTTGTTGCACTATTTTACAAAAATGAAATCAGTTGCATTAGGTTATAGGAAGGAAAAGCATTTTTACGTTTGCCCGAAATTGTTAAACATCATGCATTAATAATCTTTGGCCTGTAACTGAAGGAATATAGTTTTAATCTGCATGTAAATAACGCAGATCTCCCGTTGCAGAGAATTTTCTTTTATTAGTCGCCATAAACAAGATGGCATTAAAGTGCATAGCCTGCTTAAGTGGAACGTGAGGATAAATCAAAGGGATAAACAAGGCAATGTCATGAAGAAAAGGAAAGTCACTCTAGATATGCTTAAATAGTTAACATTCACAATTCTTGCTATCAGTTAAAGAAATGCTAAACCCTAAGAGATTTCTACTTATCAAACTTATACTTTTAGAAGGCATAGTAAATGTATGCCCTAGTAAATATCTCATGTATTAGCAATTCATTAAACCCCTGATTTTCTATGGTATTTTTACTTTATTTACATACTAGTTAAGCATATACTAAGTACATAGTGTACAGTACTTTCATAAATTTTATTCATATATATATATAAATCTAATGGATAAGTATAGCAGATGCTACTGGCCTTGTCTTACCAATGAAGCAATGGAGTGTCAGTGGTTTGACCAAGTTCACCGAGCTGGCTCAAGAAGGATACAAGGACTAATGGTCCGTATGCATTACTGTTCCAATACAACAAGGGTTACCACTGCACAACTAGAATCCACTTGAACATATTTGTTTATTCTTTCATTTCACATGTAGTTATTGAATGTCCATTTTTGTTAGGAATGTTTATCTCCACTTCCTCTACGGAAAATGTTCTTTTCATTTGAACCTTCTAGACTGCTGAGAGAAAGGCCATAAGAATATTTTAGCTGTTCATCATGTTGTGCAGGCAAACTTTCCCCAGATGCCAGCAAGAGGGGAATGGACTCAATGATAATTCGTCATAGTAAACAACAACAACAAATTCTGCTCTTCTTTACCCTTGGGATTTCTACATATTCCAAGCAGTAAAAGTTTTAAGACAGGTTCTCATGACAAAGACTCCTAAAAGGAAAGAACCACTAAAGAATGATCAGACCATATATTTACATCAAATAAACATCTGGGAAAGTTAAGTTGCCAGATTAGCTAATTTGACCTCAAATGATCAATAATAAAGTCTACCACTAATTTTCTAACTTTAGGTGCTGAAGAATGTGTCATCTGTTAGACCACAGCTATAATTCCTTGTTTATGCTTGTCATCTCTGTCTCTGTCTCTCTCTGCCTGCCTATCTGTCCTTTTTATAAAAAACTAAATTTTAAAAATGCTTAGTGGTGTAAAAAGAATATATTCAACAGAGGATGTCAAAACATTATGTTTATGTTGTCATATACATATAACATGAATTAAAGTGTACTTGAATATGAGCAATATGTCTCTAAAGTTAAAAAAACAGCATAAATTTAAATGAATTAAGGTCTACAATATAACCAGAATAAAACCTTTGTTGGAGGCAGCATGAAATAACATATGAAAATAATACATTTCCCTTTGATGTAATCATTCAACTTATAATAATTTTCCTTAAAAATCAAATTTAGGAAATATATTTGTTTCTTAAAAAATTATAAAATGTTTGTGTAATGATGTTTGTGATGATATTATCAAAGCACTAAAAACATTATAAGTAGCCAAAATGTCCAAAAGCTATAGTTCTATTATACAAATCATAAAATTTTCTTGAAGTAAAATAATGTATCTTTTAAAATAATACTCATAAGTAAGAGGATAATTAATGACATAGAGAACTGTTCATTAAACATTATTGAATTGAAACTTGATATTCACTGTATAGTATGATACCAGTTTTATTCTAAAGTATGCATATTCACGCAGCAGAGTAAATCCTGAAAGTATATAAATCAGATGTTAAGTTTGCAAGATTGAAAATTATTTACATTTTCCATGAGATTTTGTTCTTACATTTTTCCAAATGGTTAATAAGTATTTATGAAATTCAAAACAATCATGCGATATTTAAAACAAGCATATGCTTGATCAAAATGCATTTGACCATTTATTCAGCAAATGTCTATACAGGAGTCGTGATTAAAAAGACAGCTCAAGTTCTTAATTTGACCTTGGGTGGGTTACTTAACCTTCTTAAGACTCAGATCATAATCTCACCCATCTCAAAGGATTAGTGTGAAGATTTTGAGAGTTTTAATTTTGTGAGACTTAATGTAAGATAACACATTGTTGTATAGTTTAGCATATAGCAAGCGCTCAGTAAATCCTAACTACTTCTGAGCATCCATTGTGTACCAGGCATGAGGATATAAGAATACATTAACAATTCTTGTGATGCAGAAATCTAGTGTTAAAAATATTGGCCTGAATTAATCAGATAATTGCCCAATTTCTGCCTAAGTCAAAATACCTTAAAATTGGACAAATACTGGTATTAGAAGCATTTAGGTTATTCAGATCATTAATGGAAATAAAAATTAAATTTATCTAGTTGCTTAGAATATTAAAAAATGTTCACTCAATGTTGTTTTGTACTTGTTATGAATATCTTTCAAACAAAAGGAGTATTTGGCAAGGCGAATTGACATCAAAGGAGCAACCAGGTTTCCATGATAAGCACAGGCTGCAACTAGCTGACCCGACTGCTTGATTGCTTAGGGCGCTTTGCTGATGAGGTCATCTTAGGTCCAGTTAATTTGGCTCACCATAGCTCAGTTTGCTTTTCTGTACTTCATGGTGATTGACAGTAGGCAAATCATGGTCAAGATACAAATGAAAATGAGGCCAGAGACTTGTCCCCTGAGTAAGTTTGATAAGTAATGAATATTCTACTGTGAAACCCAAGTGGAAGTCATTTCAATTCAATGGAATGAATATCTCTTGAGAGCTTATTATGAGCCAAGCATTGTCATAAGTACTAAGGATTCAAATATGAGTAAGCTGTAGTCCTTTCCCTTGAGGTGTTTATAGTCATTTGGGAGAAATATGGGTAAATACACAATCACAATGTGCTATAGATAGTATGAGAAAGACCCACACATGGTGCTAGGAAAGTATAGAAAAGGGGTAGTTAGGTTGGACACGATGGCTCATGCTTGTAATCCTAGCACTTTGGGAGGCCAAGGCATGAGGGTTGCTTGAGCCCAGGACTTTGAGACCGACCTGGGAACCATAGTGAGACCCCATCTCTGCTTATAATAATAATAAAAATAATTAGGCAGGCATGTCTGTGCATGCCTGTAGTCCCAATTACTTGGGAAGTTGAGGTGGGAGGATCACCTGAGCCCAGAAGTTGGAGGCTGCAGTAAGCTATGATCACACCACTTCACTCCAGCCTAGGCAACAGAGCAAGGCCTCGTCTCAGAAAAGAAAAGAAAATGAAAAGAAAAGGGGCACTTAGCCTAGCCAGGAGTATGTGTGATAGAGATATATCTGGGTGTTTGTGTATGTGTATGTGTAGGTGTGGAGGCAGGGGGCAGAGTATCAGGGAAGACTTCCTCCTAGAGAAGATGATAGTCAAGAACACAAAACTATTATCAAATGTCTTATTAGAATGTGCTTTTTATGTATGCAGTCTGTCATTGACTGAAAGTCATTATGTGGCATGTGAACTGTATATCCTCTTGTTTCAAGGAGGTCACTGTTGTTCAGTCTAAGCACTGAACAAACACACCCACAGACAAGAGCATAAAAGTTACAGTGAGAGGCAAGCATGAGAGGACTCCCCTCTTCCATCTTCAAGTGGAAACATCAGAGCACTTTGCTCTCCTAAAGAGTTAATGGCTTACATAATCTGTGTCTTCAGTTTTGCCACCTCAGCTTGCATATACGGGCACTCATATATACCTGTATACAAGTATACACAACTTTTATTGTTTCTTATATATGACTTGAGGCCTCTTATTTTTAAATGATTTGGAAAATCAGTCTGGATTTCAAAAAGCAGATTGAGGCAGGAGAATCGCCTGAACCAGGAGGTAGACTTTGCAGTGAGCCAAGATCGCGCCACTGCACTCCAGCCTGAGCGACAGAGCAACACTCCATCTCAAAAAGAAAGAAAAAAAAAAAATAGAACTGCAGTTAAATGATGAAATTCCAGGACATTGTGGACAAAGAGAAAATGCCATAAGATATGAGGGAAAAAATAGTCACATACAAATAACAAGGGAGCACAATGCCCTCAGACTCCTCAGTGGTGACACTGGAAGCTACAAGCAATGAAACAATGCATTCAAAATGTTGGATCAAAGTTGCTTTCAACTTTAAATATTACTCCAAAACTAAACACTCAGGAAAGAATAATTATATTTTTATTTCACATTTCTAAATATCTTTCTCCCATTTGTCCTTTTAAATGGTTCTAGTGTATGTGGTCCAGTAACACAAAGTAGCTAAAGAAGAAAGAGGAAACCTTTGGGTATATGAACTAGATATTAAGTCCCCAGGACAATTCTAAAGGAAATCTCAAGATTTCATCTGTGCAACAGACATGGAGGGGAACCAGTTCAGAACAGATCGGCCCCAAGTGTTCCAAGAAGCATCTTTAGAAAGATGAAATTGATGAAACATCTGATGGGTAAGAATGTTGTTAAGAAGAGATTTAGATATAAACAAGTGCTGTGGAACATACACATTACAAGCTAAGCAAATCACCACCACCACGACCACAAAAGGCAACTATGAATTACAGAAATAATAGAAAAAAGTTAGAGAGAAATAAAAGTATAATTTACTTCATAGTGAGTCCATTAAACCTCTTTTTCTTTACAAATTACCCAGTCTTGGGTATGTATTTATCAGCAACATAAAAACAAACTAATATAGTAAATTGGACCAGGAGTGAGGCACTGCTGTAAAGATACCCAAAAATGTGGAAACAACTTTGGAACCGCATAGCAGGCAGAGGTTGGAATAGTTTGGAGGGCTCAGAAGACGACAGGAAAATGTGAGAAAGTTTGAAACTTCCTAGAGACTTGTTGAACGGTTTTGACCAAAATGTATGTACCTTTGAGATACCCAGACATAATTCTACAAGATTCCCTAATTGTCAGCAGCCATAACTACTCTCTACAGATAAGAAATATCTGAATGCTCTGCTGGGATACCTAATCAGCCCCAATGACACTGACAATTAAGTTTCTCCAACTAAATAGTTGAACCACATTACCCTACAGTGAGGCACACAGGAGGCAAGTGACATCCACAAACCCAGGATTTAAACTCAGGTTTTCATTCTTCACTTTAAATATAAACAGGCAACAAAGGATTACCAAACATCCAAGGAAAACTTCTTAAAAAAAAAGAAAAAGGTGAGCAAAACAAAGAGAAAACAATTTTAGAAGTGAAAATTATGTAAAAAAGGAGAAAAGTTAAAAATAAACTAGCATTAATACTATGAGAGTTAAGAAAACATAATACATGGCAACCATGAAAAAAAGATACTATATAAAAGATCAAAGAATATTTTGGTAATTGAAGCATAAAAACATAAAGCAAGGGTAAAATAATTAATAAATTAAATAGACAAATTGGAATATAAAGTTGACAAAATCTCCCTGAAAGAGAAAACTTTTTAAAATAAGAAAAATCGAAGATTTGATATCAGAATACTGCTCCAGGCAACCCAGTATTTAAGCATGTGTCCTTTCAGAAAGACAATAGAGAGGGGGAGAATAATATACATAAAATAATTAAACAGAATGTCTCCATAATACAAAAACATAATTTGACATGTCCTGCATAATGTTTGGAAGTGGAATTACATTGGGACTGTCGTGGTGGCTCACACCTGTAA
>NW_016806990.1:3454226-3473958 GCF_001698545.2 Rhinopithecus bieti | reverse complement strand
GATGAGAACATTATGGGGGAACCACTTCCATGATTCAGTTATTTCCCACCTAGTCCCTCCCATAGCACATGGGAATTATGGAAGCTACAATTCAAGATAAGATTTGGGTGGGGACAGCTGAACCATATCAAAAATAAAAACTGTAATTAATGCCTTTTAGTTAATGTGACTTTGAGAAATGAAGAGTTTTAAATATTATTGGTAAAATAAAGCTATTTGGTCTAAAACAAACAAACAAACAAACAAAAAAGCAGATTGATGCATCATCTCTACTGCTTGGAAATGGTCCTACTTGGGACACCTGATATGCACGGTTCCAATCATTGACATTGTAACTTTTATAGAAGTTTCTTGCTAATTACCATGAAGGAAGAGGAAATTTCTTCAGACCTAAGTATACAGGTATATGTGATATATTTAACAACTATATTTTACTACTAGTTTTAAATAGTTTTCAGAGATTTAAAAACTGGCATGTCTGTGTTTGGGACATTTGGCTCAGATTAACAGGAAGGGAATTTAGGCTGAACTAGAACACAATAGTTTTAAATGATTCTCAAACCTCACTGATATAATAAACAAATGTAAATATGAATACGAGTTTTACTGATCATGGCCAGACTATATAAAGCAATTTCCTTTTAAGAGTTGGTTTAGCATTCATTTATATATATATATATTTTTTTTTTTTTCTTTTTTTAAAAAGGTATATTTTAATTGTCCCAAACTCCCAGAAATCTATAGAGGCAGAAACTCCAATGCTTGAAATCTAAGGATTTTTATGTGTTGAATGTTTCCATCATCTCTGCTTTTCTCTTTGCAGCAGTTGTCAAGACTAATTGCCTTCTCTTGGGTAACTAGGGCCAAAGAAGTGCCCTCGTAAGAAAGAGAACACAGGAGAATGGTAACCAGTTGGGTGACCAGAGTAAGTGTGTGTTATGAAATGGTAAAAAGGGCAGTTGGGGAACAAGAGGAAAGGTGTTTGCTTCCTGACCTGGATGACTAACGTCAAGGAGGCATTAAAGGAGATTCTTCCACTAGAGTTTAATACCAGTAATTTCAACATTTTTCATATTGCATGACTTTTTAAAATAATGTAGGGTTAACTGATTCATTTATAAAATAGAAGAATGACTAACCTTAACAGTCAACAATCTTTATTTTAAAATATATTTTGTGACTCCTTGCTAGACTTGAACACAATCAGGTTTTGCTTTAAAAATAGTTACTTTTGGCAGCATTAGTTGAGCCTGACTTTTTTTTTTTTTAATTGCATACTGATTGACAACTTTACCTCACTAAAATGTAAGTTCTGTGAGAAGACAGACCCTGTCTGTCTTGTTCTTCATAGAATTTAGATGGAACACCCACCTTGCTCATGGGAGTACTTTCAATAAATGTTTGTTGAATAAGAGTGCGAGCGAATAAATGAATGAATGAATAAATTAATGCTTACTTTTGGAACATGTCTTCATTGTTCTTTGTAACATATTCTACATCTTTCCCCACAGAATACAGAATGCATTTAAGTATAATATCAGATTTCCTTTCTGTTATACGTTAGAACTATTCTACGTGGCAGCTGTAAAGACACATTACAATTAATAAGATATGGCAAAAAGTTATCATTAGAAACTAGCCTTTTAGTGGTCAAAATAGAGATGTGTTTTGCATTTTCTTGTGCATTTTAAATACAAATATTCCTGCATTCGTTATAACTCAATGTAAATTGATGAAAATCATTCAAGAGCTTGATTAACTTAAAAATATCTAGGTAATTGAAGTACCAACTAATTGCACAAAATTCAAAAAGGCAGCTTTTGCTAGGTATCTCAGAAATAAGCAAAGGCTATTTGTTGTTAGGTTAATCTTCTCTATCCCCTGAGCTTACCTCTTACCCTTCTTTGATTTAAGTTGACAGTTGCTCTTAAGGCACAACTTTTCTTGTTTCTTATGTAGGACTTGAGGCCTCTTACTTAAAAATGATTTGGAAAATCAGTCTGGATTTCAAAAAGCAGATTGATGCATTATGTCTACTGCTTGGAAATGGTCCTACATGGGACACCTGATATGCACGTTTCCGGTAATTGGCATTTTAACTTTTGTAGAACTTTCTTGCTAATTACTATGAAGGAAGAGGAAATTTCTTTAGACCTGAGACTGTCAACCCCCATTCAAATGTTTGACTGGGTGGTTCTTCACCATGTTTCACTTCAGAATCCCTGTAGGGAGTGCAGTTCAAAAACACAGCTACCCCTGAAGATTTTGCTCAATATATTTAAGGAAAGAATGGATGGATGATCATCCCTAGTTGATGAATCCTATTTTAGGGTCACACTAGTCATATTAACCATAGATGCATCTCATAGTGATGATGACCAATATTTCCTGATGAAACAAGCATTGTGATAGTGAACAAAAGGCAGTTTTATTTACATACCGAGCTTACACTAATGAGTGTTATCCATAATAATTCCTACCATATGTTGAGCACTCACTAAGTGTTAAGGGGACCAAGACGAGTCATGAATATGTCATCTCATTTAAAAACCAAAACAGATGAAAAGAAGGAGTATTTCCTATAGGAAGAGGTTAAATAACTTAGTTAGGAGAAAAAAAAAAATCCACTAATTGCTGAAATAGATTCAAGAAAGAGTCTGCTTGTGCCTGATCTGTACCTCTATCCACTATATACACATCCTCCTAGTGTCCTTCCCCAGTGAGGGAAAAAGTCAGTATAGAACAGGCTCATACCAAGGCCATATCCATGCCATGAATTTATACTCTAGGTGACCAACAAGTGATACCTTAATGAGTAGGTAGGTATATGCACAGTGACTGTGTTTTCTCAACTAAATATTGAGCTACTTCTACTGAAAATGGGACAGAATCTTTTAAATCAGATGATTCTGAACATCCTGGGATACACATCAATAAGTACATGATAAATAGCAGATGGAAGGAAGAGACCACAGATGGAAGGGAGGCCAGTAGATAAAGAGAGCATTCTAAGCTGACGGCCAGCCAGGATTATAGGATACTTGAGACTGACTTCATGTACCATGACATCTTACAGTCTCATGGTGTTCTTTGGCCAGGCTTAAAAACATAGAACAGAATGCAGCTGTTTTCTTATAACTCATTAAAAATTATTTTAGGCTGGGCGCAGTGGCTCACACCTGTAATCCTAGCACTTTGGGAGGCCAAGATGGGCCGATCACAAGGTCAGGAGTTCGAGACCAGCCTGGCCACCATGGTGAAACTTTGTCCCTACTAAAAATACAAAAATTAGCTGGATGTGGTGGCAGGTACCTGTAATCCCAGCTACTCCGGAGGCTGAGGCAGGAGAATCATTTGAACCTGGGAGGTGGAGGTTGCGGTGAGTGGAGATCAAACCATTGCACTCCAGCCTGGGCTACAGGGTGAGACTGTGTCAAAACACACAAACAAACAAAAAATTATTTTATATAAAATTCTCTGAGAAAATTTTAAAAAGCAGTTTCTGAGTCAGGTATCCTGAGTTTCCAGCAATAAAAAATTTGAGCAAGAGAAGAAATGCTATGCTGAAACATGTTGCTTTAAAATGATGAACTGTGTTTTACATAAAATAAAGCTTTGTTTAAGAAAACCCGTAAGAATGCAATTTGCCAGTAAGTTGTAGTGAAGTACGAAGTGATATGGAAAATGGATATTATAAGACCTTATTCTGTTTATCAATATATAATTATGAGGTAATTTACAATAATACAGTTATTGATTTAACTTCACCTATGTGCCTTCAGAGGATATTTATACTTTAGAAATGAAATTTAACTAAATTATTGGATAAACATTACCACTGAGTAATCCTAATTAGAAAACAAATGCCAATGCAAAGATCGTGTTTTATCTTGGGACTCCTCTGATCCCAATATAGCTGCCTGTTTAATAGATTAATGTTGCCATGGCATAGCAATTGGGAATAGCTCATATCTGTTCTATTGAGGTGAGTCTCATTCTTCAGCACATGATAAATGAAAAAACATTCTATATTTCCCCTGAAATGCTTCCACACTTCACAAAAATAAAGAATAGCAGCTGGACTGCTAGGTCAGAAGTCATGGAGAGTTGTACGTGAGCTTGCCTCAACAGTGGATTCACTCACAACTCAATCATTGAGAAGGAAAAATAAGGAAGGAAGGAAAGAAGGAAGGAAGGAAGGAAGGAAGGAAGGAAGGAAGGAAGGAAGGAAGGAAGGAGAAGAAAGGAAGTGAAATTGGGCATGGTGGCTCACGCCTGTAATCTCAGCACTTTGGGAGGCCAATGCAGATAGATTACCTGGGGTCAGGAGTTCGAGACCAGCCTGGCTAACATGGTGAAACCCGCCTCTACTAAAAATACAAAACTTAGCCAGCATGATGGCTCTTGCCTGTACTCCCAGCTACTCAGGAGGCTGAGGCAGGAGAATCACCTGAACCAAGGAGCCCAGGAGGTAGAGTTTGCTGTAAGCCGAGATCCTGCCACTGCACTCTAGTCTGGGTGACAGAGCGAGATTATGCTTCAAAAAAAAAAGAAAAGAAAAGAAGAAAGGAAGTGAGAGCACCATGAAAAAAAGAAGAAAAAAAAAACCTTGGAAAACATAGTTTGGGATATGCAATCATGTCTCATTTTGAATAATAATAATAATAAAAGACATTGTTACAGTATTTATTGGATTATTACCAAGTGCAAGGACTTCACTGTAGTGTCTTCATTTATTTTGTTTTTGAGGGAGGTATTATCCCTCTTTTGTAGATGAGATGACCAAAATGTGGAGGTTTAAAAACATAAAGTCAGGTTTGAACCCAGACAATCTAGCTGTAGATTTTGTGCCCTTAGTCACTATGTATTGATGTCTCACTGTATTTTAAAATGTAGTTGATGTTGGCAATGGAAGTATGAATTAAACCAGCACTAGGGCATGTGTTAGAAATCTGAATACAAATTGCTTCTGAAGTTTGATGAGGATAACTGGTGGACAGAACTTCAATTTAGAGCCTAACTATTCCTCGTGACTACTGTCTTCAATATGCAAATATATCAACAGGCACTCACCATAAAGCAGGCATAATGACTGGCCTAGGGTGTAGAGACTGCACTTGTTGTGAATTAAGCAAAAAAAAAAAAAAAAAAAAAAAAAAAAAAATACAAAATCACAAAAAATAGGCTATAAATGTTACAATTTAAAAGAGGAACAATAATTTAACTGGCCCTCTAGAAGTGCCAAACCAAGCTCTAGGGATATCAATACCAAAGTAAAATAAAGCAAATGATTTCAAAGTTGAGTTCAGAAAGACAAGTATTCTTCTGAACACAACTTTGTTATTTCTCTAAAAATGGCTGGTCCCATTTTTTTGTATTTTGGCAAAGTCAGTTTTATAAGATTAGATCGGAACCGTAGGAGACAAGAGCTACCTTATGTTCCTAATAATGAAGAATGCAACCAGGGCCGGGTACAGTGGGTCACATCTGTAATCCCAACACTTTGAGAGGCTGAGACAGGAGGATTGCTTGAGCCCAGGAGTTCGAGACCGGCCTGAGCAGTGTAGTGAGATACTGCCTCTAAAAAAAAATTTAACAATTAGCTAGGAGTTGTGGTGCACACCTGTAATCCCAGCTACTTTGGAGGCTGAGGTGAGAAAATTGTTTGAACCCGGGAGGTCGACACTGCGGTTAGCTGTGACTGCACCATTACACTCCAGCCTGGGTGACAGAGCAAGGCCCTGTCAAAAAAAAAAAAAAAAAAAAAAAAGCCACCAGAAAGGAAAAAGAATAATAGTCTGTATGATTTATAAATGAGTGGGCTTGGAAATTAGACTACTCAGGGGTTTTATTTGCTAGATATGAGACTTGAAACAAGTAACATAGCCTTGCTAAGCCTCCCTTTAGTCAGATTTAAATTGAGAGACTATAATAACAAAATATTAATTTATGTAAGAAACAAATAAGATCTCACATATGAAAGTAAGTCATTAGGTGCTGGATATTAGTTGTGCTTCCTTTGTTTTCACTTAAAACTTAAGGTCAAAGGGTTGCAGCTCTTACTTACTTAATCAATCCTTGATGGCCAGGAGTGAAAAAGACTCCAATCTTGATGCATCCTTAAAATTACAGAACCAGGAGTTAACAAAAATGCTAGCATAAGTGTACAGCCAATGTGAAATCCATACCTACTGAAATATTGACCTTCATTGGGACAGAAACTCAGCACTTGGGGTGGCAATGACTCTAGTTCTGATGATCCTGAATTCTTCCTCAACTTCCCAAAGATTTTCCAAGCTGTGCCCTCTAGCAATAGGCAATAGGTCTATTATATCTCACACGTAAGAATCCCTCAAAAGACCTGAAAGATTTATTTCCTCTATGTCAAAAAAATGTTTTTGTTTGTGTGTTCGACTTTATAAAGTAATATGCTTTTCAGGAACATGAACATGTCATACACATTCCTCTTGGGATATTCTGCTTTATCAATATTCTTTTTATAGACAGAGGCTATCATCTTTGCAAAGTACACTGTACCATTATTATTATTATCCTAACAGTTTTTTCAATAGTTATGCGCTAGCTTAAGTTAAGCTTACTAATCAACTAATATTTTTTACTATTATACTAAGTTGCCTTTCCTGTGTTCTACAAAATTAAAAAATCTAAAATAAACAATTTGCAGGGCCTTGTATGTATCCCCACTACATTTCATCTTATTTTGTATGGTTTTTCTTGCCTGTCCACTATATACAAATTTTAGCATTTGCAAATTTGATATTCATAATTTGGATGGGTCAGTTGTAAACCTTGTTGTGACCCTTTGACTTTATGATTTTGGAAAAAAGCTTTCAGCAGACGTTGGTCATCACCAGATTTGGGTCATGGTAACGAGTGACACACCAGTAGTACAGCCACGTGCCACTGCCAGGTGTAAGAAACAGTTGCCAAGCATCAGAAACAGAATGACAGTTAATAGCTCAGCTGAAACTTACACAAGAATCTGAACCAAGCAGACAAAATCCATGGAGTGGAAACCAATGCAAAGTAAATTGAAAAGCATTGAGGGATCAATAGTGTTTTCAATTTTGAACTTACAAATCAGGAAAGTGGTAAAAGAAAATGCAGTCAGTGTCACTGCTAAAGGAAAGTGTAACTAAATCTTCCCCCTGTTCTTTTAATCCTGAGGCCTTCCTGGCATCTACCTTCAGAAGACAGCTGCTAGCAGCAGTAACAGAGGAGGAAGGAAGCACAGGTAGCACTTGTAAAGAGTAATATGACAGAACAGAGCTGCTATGAACCACAGAATATTCATATATTGAATTATTTTCCCTCAATTTACATGTTACCAATAAGAATCCCAGAATTTCTATTCAATATTCCCAGGAAGGGGCAATCTGGCATGCACAGCAAGGTACTCCTACTTAACAAAATTTTCTAAAGTTTGTGCCCATGTAGACACATTGCATTAAGTGCTAGTCCCTTATACACTTTCTCAAAAACTCTTTGGAACTTCCAGTTTCCACTCTGACATGTAAAGAGCTTGGTAGTCATTACTTCTGTCTTCATAACAAGACAAAAGCTGAACAAACCGAAAATCGACAACTCTTCTTAAATCAGTTAGAGAATTGAGGTCAAGGGCTAACTACTATCCTGAAATTTGGAGAAACCATTGTTTCAAAGAATCAGAGCTGTCTGGGACCCAGAAGCTTCTGGAGCCAGAAACAGGTAGAAATGCAAATGGTATTTTGGGAATTGCTGGAAGATGAATGTGGACTCGTTTGAGAACACAAAGGATTTTTAGAGCAGTGAAACTATTCGGTATGATCCTGTAATGGTGGACACATGACATTCTGCATTGGCAAAACCTACAAAATTGTATAATGCAAAGAGTAATTCCTAATGTAAATTAAGGAGTACAGTTAATAATAATGTGCCAATATTGGTTCATCAGTTGTAACAAATATACCATATGAATAGATGCTAACAGGAGAAATCTAAAGGGAAACACATTGTACTGTCTACTCACGTTTTATAGAAATCTAAAACTGTTCTAAAAATGAAGTCTATTAATGACAAAAAAAACCTCATTGAATACATGTTCACTGTTTGAATTAAGAGGAGAAACTCAAGAAAAGCCCATGCACTCCTTTCCTGCTGATCACCAAGAAGCAATGGAAAGTAGCATCTTGCCACAGTGCTGGAAAATTAGTGTCTGAAGAAATCCTCCCAGTGTATTCATGCCAATGTCAGCAAGAAATTTAACCTGACATATTCTCCATCTAAAACCCACATTATTAATTTTCAAACACCTCACAACCTGCTAAAATAAGCATAATTCCAATGATGGGGAGAATATACCCATTATTTAGACAACAAAGAGAAGAGTTGAAATTACATCAAGTTTCTCTGCATTAGAAATATCAGGATTAGGCCAGGCAGGGTGACTCATGCCTCTAATCCCAGCACTTTGGGAAGCCAAGGTGGGTGGGTCACTTGAGGTCAGGAGTTCGAGACCAGCCTGGCCAACATGGGGAAACCCCGTCTCTACTAAAAATACAAAAATTAGCTGGACATGGTGGTGCAGGCCTGTAATCCCAGCTACTCGGGAGGCTGAGGCAGGAGAATCACTTGAACTTGGGAGGCAGGGGTTGCCCTGAGCCAAGATAGTGCCACTGCACTCCAGCCTGGGTGACAGAGCAAGGCTCTGTCTCAAAAAAAAAGGAAAAAAGAAAAAAAAAAGAAATATCAGTGTTAGTAGTAACTCCCTTAAGACTCTCAATGAAGTAGAACCCAGCTATGGTGCAAACGCAGCCCATAGAACTTAAAAATCATCGGCAGGGTGATTAAGAACATGGACTTGAGTTTGAATTCAGTTTTGTCAATTACTAATTGTGTGGCTCTCAGCAGGTTGCTTAGTATTTCTGAGACTATTTTCTTATCTGTAGAATGAGAGTAATACTATCTTTAGTATGGGTTTTATTGTTGTTAAATGAAATAATGTATGTACATTAATGACAGACATGTAATAAGTATACAATAAACAGTAGCTACTATTTGGATCTGAAAGGACCTTAGAGATTTTAAAGGCAGAAAAGCAAAGTTTAGATACATAAAATTATTTGTGAAGATCATAAAGCAAATCCATTTGTAGGGCATTGGCTGTGCTTTCATTGAGCACAGTTATTGGGCAGTTGCAGGAATAAAGAAAAAAAGAAAAAAAAATATCATGTTTTCTTTCCTGAATTCAGATTGATTTTAAAAGTTGTCATTTTGATTCTGACACACTGCATGCTTTTAAATTATTGTTATTATACTTTAAGTTCTCGGATACATGTGCAGAACGTGCAGGTTTGTTACGTAGGTATACATGTGCCATGGTGGTTTGCTGCACCCATCAACCTGTCATCTACGTTGGGTGTTTCTCCTAATGCTATCCCTCCCCTAGCCCCCAACCCCCCGACAGGCGCTGGTGTGTGATGTTCCCCTCCCTGTGTCCCTGTATTCTCATTGCTCAACTCCCACTTATGAGTGAGAATGTGCAGTTTGGTTTTCTGTTCTTGTGTTAGTTTGCCGAGAATGATGGTTTCCAGCTTAATCCATGTCCCTACAAAGGACATGAATTCATCCTTTTTTATGGCTGCATAGTATTCCATGATGTATATGTGCCACATTTTCTTTACCCAGTCTATCATTGATGGGCATTTGAGTTGGTTCCAAGTCTTTGCTATTGTGAACAGTGCTGCAGCAAATCTACGTGTGCATGTGTCTTTATAGTAAAATGATTTATAATCCTTTNTGTGTGATGTTCCCCTCCCTGTGTCCCTGTATTCTCATTGCTCAACTCCCACTTATGAGTGAGAATGTGCAGTTTGGTTTTCTGTTCTTGTGTTAGTTTGCCGAGAATGATGGTTTCCAGCTTAATCCATGTCCCTACAAAGGACATGAATTCATCCTTTTTTATGGCTGCATAGTATTCCATGATGTATATGTGCCACATTTTCTTTACCCAGTCTATCATTGATGGGCATTTGAGTTGGTTCCAAGTCTTTGCTATTGTGAACAGTGCTGCAGCAAATCTACGTGTGCATGTGTCTTTATAGTAAAATGATTTATAATCCTTTGAGTATATACCCAGTAATGGGATTGCTGGGTCAAATGGTATTTCTAGTTCTAGATACTTGAGGAATCGCCACACTGTCTTCCACAATGGTTGAACTAATTTACACTCCCACCAATAGTGTAAAAGTGTTTCTATTTCTCCACATCCTCTCCAGCATCTGTTGTTTCCTGACTTTTAATGATTGCCATTCTAACTGGCGTGAGATGGTATCTCATTGTGGTTTTGATTTGCATTTCTCTAATGACCACTGATGATGAGCTTTCTTTTCATATGTTTGTTGGCTGCATAAATGTCTTCTTTTGAGAAGTGCCTGTTCCTATCTTTTGCACACTTTTTGATGGGGTTTGTTTTTTGATGGGGTTTGTTTGTTTGTTTGTTTGTTTCTTGTAAATTTGTTTAAGATCTTTGTAAATTCTGGATATTAGCATGTTGTCAGATGGATAGATCACAAAAATTGTATCCAATTCTGTAGGTTGCCTGTTCACTCTGATATTTTCTTTGGCTGTACAGAAGCTCTTTAGTTTAATTAGATCCCATTACCAAATGACAGGCAAAATAACTTCCTCTAAATTTTTTGCTGTTCTCTCCATAAATTCTCTCATCTTTCTGGCACAAAGCCTGGGGAGAAGTGACTCAGAGAAGGGGCCCTTGGAAATACTGTCATGGGGTGGCTCGTGCACTTTTCCAGCTCAGGGGGAGACTCCAAGCTGCTTCTTTTCACTCTTATTCAAATGGGAAGAAATGTAGGGAGGTTTTCATTTCTACACTTACCAAGCATTTTAGGTTCCATCTTGCATTTTATGGGATTATACATGTCTTGAGATGCAGAAAGTTAGGATTGTCTCATAGCATAATTTATGGCATAGTTTTTACCATTTTAACTACCATCCCACACTGAATAAATGATGGTAATTCATTTGTATCAAAACCCATGCAAGTTCATGGGCAAAAATATTACTAGATACTTGTCATACTTATCTCTAGAACTATACTTGTAGGTAAACTGAAGGAATCTGTGATAGCACAGATTTTTCCTGGCCAATGTGCCCAGCTCTTTCTCATCCTTCTGATCTCTGCTCAAATGTAATATCCTAGAGAGTGCTTATGAAATATGACCCCCCGTTCTCCATTTCTCAATACCAGGCAGATAGTTTCTATCACTCTACTCTGCTTGTTTCTATCATTTGAACTTTCTAAAATTTACAGTTATATATTTATTTGTTCATTTCCTTATTTGTTACCACTCTCTTATGTTAATTTGTAAACTCTCTCACAGTAAGGGCCATGTTTGTTTTATTCACCAAAATGTGCATAGCTCCCTTCACATTACCTGACACAGAGTGGCACTCCATTATATCTACTAACTGATTAATTGAATGAATGAATAAACTTGCAATGGCACCATGTCCAATATTCTCCCTGTTAGAGAAAATATGCATCTCTCAGCTAAAGACTCAAGCAACTTAAGCCATTAACTTCCCCCTGTATTCTAAGAAGCTGCCATAGTCCTTTATTCTGCCTTCAATGTATCTAATCAAAGGTCTTAAATTCACAAGTTATTGTTGATTAGTACCTGTTAAAAAACAAAATAAAGTAGCCTTCTCACACATATCAGGGAAAACAAAACTTGAATATAAACATACAATCAAATAAATTTTGACAGCTCATAGTAGTATTTTTTCTTGAATATTTTAAGAATCACATTTGTAATAAAATGAAGCTAAAATTATTTACCAATTAAAATTCATTCACCCAACAGATGATGTGACACAAATAATATAATAACATATAATACAAGTTGATGTAAAGGTTACAGTGGTTGATCTATGAATGTGACAAGACACTGTTACTGGAAATTGAGTTTCTAAAAATTAAAACAAAAAGGTTTGGGATATTAGTAATATTTGTAGTCAATAGTAAGCAGATAAAAGTTTCATAATGACGTATTAGTCAAGAATGGTCTTTTTCTAAATGCCCAATGCATCATGTAGTAAAACATTATTTTTTATGATTAACTATTGCAGAAACATTTTATCTGAAATCATTTGCTATTATTTAATATAGAAACCCCTTTGATACTATAAGGGAGAGTTGACAATGGCAGAGGGGTTTTGAAAGATTATTTTTAATATTTGGCATAATAGCCTAAAATGGTTCCTATGGCTCTGATCACTCACAAATTGAATTAAAACCAAGTAAATTTGAATCCTTTCATACTGCTTTAACAGTTCACATTTTGTGTTGTCTTTATAGCTATGATTTCATGTGGCCCTGAGTTTGTCTTCTAAAATTTCTCAATTGTTTTCAGCTTCCGGAAATACCATAGTTAGCATTTTAAAGGAAAGTTTTCTAAGTTGCATTAAAAAGAAAACTTGAGATAGTGGAAATACTTTTAGCCTTAGCCGCCAAATAGTATATGGATTTGTGGAAAGGAAGGTCATGAAGAAAGTATATAAGTGACATTTGTGATTGCTATAAAACTATGAGCAAAGTCCAAACGTAGAATTTAGTGTGATATTTGAGTGGATATTAAGGAAATAAGAGTGAATAAATTGAGAGTAGTGGTACGGAATAATTGGGAGAAAGTCATAAAAACACGACTGATAAACAGTATTACAAGAATAACATATTAACAGCTCAAATTTACTACATAAAGATCTCATTTCTGTAATATTGAGGTCTAGGTTTTGCCTGACCCTTTTGCTAAAAAAAACACACAAAGTATTTTGAAAATGTATGGTGGGAGAAATGTTCTTGGCTCACTTTTTTTGTATTTTAAATTTTATTGTAAATTGACAATTGATAATTGTATACACTTATCAAGTACAAAGTGATGCTAGTATTTATAAATACCATGTTGAATAATTAAGGTAATTAATATATCCACCACCTTAAATACTTACAATTTTTTGTGGTGAGAATATTTGAGACTTATTCTTTCAGCAATTTTGAGCTACACAATACACCATTATTAACTATATTTGCCAGGCCAGGCTATGCTGTAGGTCTCAAAAAACATATCTTATTTTTCTCATTTGAGACTTTGTGTTTTTTGATCATCATCTCCCCATTCCTCTCACTCTGCAGCCTCTGTTAACCACCACTCAGCTCTCTTTCTACAGGCTTGATTGTGTTAGATTGCACATTTAAGTGAAAACATGTTTGTCTTTCTGTGCCTGGCTTATTTCGCTTAGCATACTTTTCTCTAATTCCATCCATGTCATCACGAATGACAAAATTTTCTTCCTTTTAAGGCTAAATATTATTCAATTGTGTGTATATACCACATTTTCTTTACCCTTTCATCAGCTGATGGACACTTAAGTTTCCATAACTAGACTACTGTGAATAGTGCTATAATGAACATGGGAGTGCAGACAGCTCTTTGACAAATTGAATTCAATTCTTTGGGGTAAATAGTCAGAAGTGGGACTGTGGATCATAAGTTATGGTGTTTTAAGTTTTTTTGAGAAACTTCCATGCAGATTTCCATAAGAGCTGTACTAATTTACATTCCCACCTACCAAGAGTGTGCAAGGGTTCACTTTTCTCCACATCCTGGCCAACACTTGTTATCTTTCATATGTGTAGTAGTAGCCATTTGGACAGATGTGAGATGATGTCTCCTCGTGGTTTTAATTTGCATTTTGTTAATTATTAGTAATGTTGAGGTTTTAAAAATACGTACCTGTTAGTCATTTTTCATCTTGTTTGGAGAATTATCTATTTACTTTCCTTGCCTATTTTTGTATGGGAACTACACACACACACACACACACACACACACACACACACACAAAACCCTAATAGCCAAGGCGACCATGAGCAAAAAGAGCAAAACTGAAGGCATCATGCTACATGTAAGAGAGAAGCCTCCTGACCTAACTCGGCCAGAAGCCCCTCTCAGGTTTATTTTTTAAAATAAACCTGTCTTTGACTGTTGAACCACTTTTTGGAGAAAAGTCTCTTAGGTAACCACCAAACTTCACACTTACACAATGGGCCCCAGTAAAACAGTGAACCCTAGTAGAGCACATTCCTTTCCCTTTAGGTGCACTAAGATAGGGAAGCTAAAAGCAGACTCAGGGGGTATGCCTGCAGCTGCAGGAAGATGCATGGGAATAGACACAAAAAACTCTCCCTCCCATATAAGCAAGACAAAGATACACAGACTAAAAGTTGGCTTATGTGGTCTGGAAATGGGGTGAGAGCTGATAAAAACTCACCTCTATAAAGATAACACACCTGGTCCTAACTGAACCATTGGGCCCTTGGAGGATAAGACTTCCCTCCTCATGAGTCCTTGAACCTATGAATACCCTTAGTCTGTAAGAGAGAAGGCTCCTGATCTAACTTGGCCAGAAGCCCCTCTAAGGTTTATTTATTTATTTTTTTTAAATAAACCTGTCTTTGACTGTTGAGCCACATTTTGTGTTTCTTTCTTCCTTCTTCAACTCTTACATTTGATGCTGAAACCCAGCACGAGTGTTAGGGGTAGAGTCTCTCTTGCAACCCAAGAAGCAGTGGATCCTGAGGGTCTCTTGCCACCTGCTTCATCTTTTCTCTCACTTCACTTTTCAAGTGATTTACATGAAGAGAACAACCGATTTGAAGGGGATTGCCAGGCTCGTTTCAGGGCTACATTCCAGTGGGTTTTCAAAACCCTCAGGTGTCAGGAATCCACTTCCAACTGCCTGCAACAGGTATTTCACTCTCTAACCCTTGTCCCCTCTTCCTCTCTTTCTCTCTCTCTCTCCCTCTCTCCTGAGGCTCCAGTCCAGGAGGCCCTTTGCTGATTCCAACTGGAACATCCAACATCAGACAATAATACAGCGGACTGGTAAGATTTGCCTTCCCCTGGCTTTCTTGTGGTAACCTGGAAAAGTCAGGCCTGCCATCCTCATCCTCAGTGAACCAATGGGACTAAACTAGAAGAAATCTTAGGGACACCCAGTTTCTTCTCAGCTTGACCATCCTCTTTAGAAAGAGGATTCTGGGTCTCTGTCTTTTGTCTGGGTATGCCTAAAACAAAAACAGTCACGCTTGGCCTTCTCTCACCAATCCACTTGGGTTCCAAACAATCTCACATTCTTACATTCTCCCCTCTGGGCTGTCTCCTTCACAGCCTTGCCAAACTTGGCTTATTGGGAATCTAAAGCCAAAGCATTTAGTTTTTTATTGCAACATGCCCTGGTCCCAATACATAGTAGATAATGACAGCCGATGGCCCCAAAATGGCACCTTTGAAATAATATTTCAAATTCTTAGGGACCTTGACAACTTTATAACCAGGAATGGCAAATGGCAAGAGGTTCTCTATATTTAGGCTTTCTTCTAACTTAGACTACCTGATTTCAAACTGTACTTTATAGTTAGAGAAATTAAAACAATTTGGTGCTGGAAAAAGTATAGACACATTGATCAATGGAACAGCATAAGGAACACAGAAATGAACTCACTCCCATATGGTCAATTGATTTGGATAAAGATCCCAAAAATATGCAATGGGAAAAAAAATGATCTTTTCAATAAATAGTGTTGGGAAAACTAGATATGCACATTCAGAAGAATGAAATTGGACCCTTATCTCTGACCCTGTACAAAAACCAAGTCAAAATGGATTAAAAACTTAAATGTAAGGCCAGAAACTGTAAAACTAGAATGAAACATAAGGGAACAACTACACAACATTGGTCTGGGCAATGATATTTTGTACATGACCCCAAAATGCAGGTAGCAAAAGCAAAAATAGAAAAATGAGATTGCACCAAACTAAAAGGCTTCTGTACAGCAAAAGAAACAATTAACAGTGTGACAGTATAGCCTATGGATTGGAAAAAAATATTTACAAGCTGCACATCTGATGAAAGGCTAATCTCCAAATCATGTTAGAAACTCAGACAACTCCATAGTAAGAAATATACTCAGTTTTCCTTGTGTCTCTCCTCTAAATCCAATGATATATTCTGGAAGTAATTCAGCAGACAATTACAAGAGGAATGTGAAAGGCAGAGAGAAGGCAAACTGGTTAGAGACCTCAGGACGTGAGAAAAGCTATCCAAGTGAATTTCTGGATTTTCTTTTGTATCTCTCATATAAGGCAGACAGGGTAGAGAAGAGACTTGCAACCTGGATGTGCTAAGAGGCATAGAAATCAAACGAGTAAAGCCTGCTTCCTCTGACCAAGGGACTGGGAAATAGATAGCTCAGCAGAGATCTAACAAGGAGATCCACCCCTGCCCAGCACCTGAGGCAGTGAAGGCCTGACACACACTATCAGCAGGTTCATCAGAGAGGCCTGCCCCACATACTGGGCAGTAAAAGGCCTGACCTGCTACAATGTTAGCATCACCAGGGGCCCTGCCCCATACCGCAGGCAGAGGGGACGGAATAGATCACAGCAGCAGGGACTAAGGCCCAGTGTTTCCTGATCCTCGCATGCAGCTGCACTCAGAATTACGGGTGGCACTTTCAAGGATCAACCAGGCAGAGCTAGAAGAGCAAAGCAACTAAATACCATCACAAAAACGAAAGACTAAGTTGTCACTGGCACTAAAGCTCAGAAAAGTCAGCCAGGACGTAGAGTCACTGCCTCCTGAGAAACACAATTTATATAAAATCAAGAGTTGCCTAATAATAGCCAAAATGTCTTTTATTTATCCAAAAGAAATCACTCCTTATACCAAGAACCATGAAAAATACACTTGAATGAAATGATGATAATAGGCCAACACTGAGATAAATAGGTTGTTAGAATTATCTGACAGTATTCAAAGCAACTATTATATAGATACTTCAACAATAATTATAAATCCCATGAAACAAATAAAAAAGGAAAATATTAGCAAAAGTATAGGAGTTATAAAAATAGACTAAGTAGAAATTACAGATTTGGAAAATAGAATAACTGGAATAAAAAACTTTATAGATGGGCTCAGTAGCAGAGTAGAGATGATAGAGAACAGAATCTTTGAAATTGAGCACAAATCAATAGCTTACTCAATCTTAACAACAAAAGGAAAATAGACTAAGAAATGAACAACACTAACAAGAAAAGGAGCAGAGACTCAAGGAATTATGGGAGAATAACAACATAAATAACATTTGTACACCAGAATTCCTTAAGTAGAAAAATTGAGAGGCCAAACCTTCCCAAATTTGGTGAAAGACATACTTCTACAGATTCAATATGCTGAATGAACACCAAATAAGATAAACTAAAGAAAAAAACTACACAAAGAAACAACAAAATTACTTTTAAGCTGAAAAGACAATGGAAACAAATTTCAGACAGAAATGACACATTACATTTAGGGAAAACTAATTCAAATAGCAGAGGATGTCTCATCTGAAACTATGGAAGCCAGAAGGAAGTCCCAATACATCTTTAAGTGCTGAAAATAAATATTAACCCAGAATCCAATATCCAGTGAAACTCCCCTTCAGAAATTAAGGGAAACTGAAGACATTCTCATATGAAGGAAAAGTAATGAGATTTATCACTTGCAGATCAACCCTTTAAAAATAGCTAAAGGAAGGTTTTCAAACAGAAGTAAAATGAAAACAGATGGTAACTTCTTTTCCTTTCTAAAAAAGGAAAGAAGACCAGAATGGGTAGGCATTAAAAAAAAAGAAAAGAGTTTGTTAAAATATATTTTGTGTTAAAACAAAATTATAACACTTTCTGAGATGATTCTCAAGGTATTTAGAGAAAATATTTGACAATTATATTTTAAAAGTGGGAAAGATAAAGAGACATAAATGGAAATAAGATTTTTACACTTTGCTTGAAGTGGTAAAACTGTGATACCAGTGGGCTGTGATAGGTTACGTATGTATATTGTGATATCTAAAGCAAGCACTAAGAAAACTATACAGAGAGATATGCTCAAAAACATAAACAAGGAATTCTAAAAATAAATGTTCAAGTAGCCTATAAAAATGCAAGAAAAAAAATGGAGAAAAATGAACCCAAGAGAATAGGCAGAAAACAAATGGTATAATGGCAGAATTAAGCTCTAACATATAAATAATTACCTTAAATGTATACAATGTGAATATTCCCATTTTTTGAAAAAAGATAGTGGCAGAGCAGATGTAAAATAAATAAATAAATAAATGAAACCCAACTATATACTGTGTCAAAAAACTCACTTGGAACCTAGCAGCGTAAGTAGATTGAGAGTAAAAGGATGGGGAAAAAATGTACCATGCCAATATTAATTTGAAAGATGTATAGCAAGAGTTACTATAGTATTATCAGATAAAGTAGACTTCAGAGCAAAAAAAAAAAAAAATTACTAAGAACAAATTGGAATATTACATAGCCATAAAAAGATCATCCGCCAAGAAAATATGGTGATCCTAAATGTGCATGCACCAAACAACAGAGGTTCAAATTATATGATGCAAAAATTGATTAAGCTGAAAGGAGACATAGATAAATCCAGTACTATGGTTAGGGCCTCAGCATGTCACTTTCAGTAACTGATAAAGCTACTAAACAGAAATTAGTAAAAATATACAAGAACTGAACAACATCATCAACTAACAGAATCAAATTGATATTTATATAATATTGATCTGATAGCACCAGAATACATACTCTTTTTTTAATGTCCGTGGAATATTCGCTGAGATAGATCATATCCTGGGTCATAAATAAACCTTAACAAATTTATAGGATTTGAAGTCATACAGAGTACATTTCTTAAACATAATGGAATCAAATTGGAATTAATATCAGAAAGACAGGAGGAAAGTCTAACCCAGAAAAATTAAACAATACACTAGTAAACAATGCATAAGTCAAAGAGGAAGTCTTAAATAGAATTTCAAAGTGAATACAACTACAACAAAACTAAAATATATCAAACTCTGTGTAGGTTCAGCTGAAGCAGTACTGAGAGGCAAATGTATAGTATTAAATGTTTTCATTAGAGCTTGTTTTATCTCCAGACCTAGGCAAGGTCAAGCCTGCTTATCACTTAATTGAGAGAAGAGAAATATTTCGTATCAATAATCCAGAGTTCTGGCTCAAGAAATAAGAAAAGAATGATCAAAGCAAGTGGAAAAAAGAAAATAATAAAGAGCAGAAATAAATGAAATTGAAACAGGAAAACAAAAGAAGAATTAATAAAACACAATGCCTCTTCTTCAAAAAATTAATAAATATGTCTAGCAAAATCAACAAAACTAGAGAGAAGCAACAGATCTCCAATATCAGGACTACAACAAGAAATATTATAAAAAATTCCTGTAGCCATTAAAAGGACAATGAGAGGATATTGCAATCAAATGTATGCTCATAGATTGGACAACTTTGAAGAAATGGATAGTATGAAAGTCACATACTATGACGAAAGAGATCACCAGAATAGTTTTATAACTACTAAAGAAGTTGAATATGTAATTTAAAATCCCTTTAAAAAGACATCGACAGGTCCAGGTGGTTTCACTGGAAATTTTATAAAACATTTAAAGAAGAATTAATACTCATTTTGCATAATTACTTCCAGAAAATAGTAGAGGATGCTTCCCAACTTATATTATGAGGTCCATATTACTCTGATACCAAACCCAAAGACAGCACAAAAGGAAAAGAAAGGG
>NW_016806990.1:3441022-3452676 GCF_001698545.2 Rhinopithecus bieti | reverse complement strand
TGAGAAAGAATTTTGCTCTTGATGTCCTCCCAGGTTCAAGTGATTCTCCTCCTTCAGCCTCCCGAGTAGCTGGGATTACAGGCACCCACCACCATGCCCAGCTAATTTTTGTATTTTTAGTAGAGATGGGGTTTCGCCATGTTGGCCAGGCTGGTCTTGAACTCCTGACCTCAGGTGATCCACCTGCCTCAGCCTCCCAAAGTGCTGGGATTAAAACTAACTCTACATATATATATCCATCAAATGAATTTTAAACATAAATGTAAAACATTAAATGTAAAAATATAAAACATAAAACTTTTAAAAGAAAAGCAGGAGAAGCTCTAGTACCTAAGACTAGTCAAAGAATTCTTATGCTTCATGCCAAAAGCATAATCCATAACAGAAAAAATTGACAAATTGGACTTTATCAAACTTTCAAGATTTTGCTCTGCAAAAGACTTGTTAAGAGAATGAAAAGACAAATTTTAATATAATTATCACTACACATCTATTAGAATAACTCACATAAAAAACAATGATAACACTAACTGCTGGCAACTATACAGAAAAGCTGGTTCACTCATATATAACTGGCAGAATGGTGCAGTCACTCAAAAAGTAGTTTGGCAAGTTTTTTTATATATAAAAATGAACTTCCATAAAATCAGCAATTGTATTCTTGGCCATTTATCCCAGAGAAATAAAATCTAATTTTATGCAAAAATGTGTACATGGATGTTTATAGCAGCTTCATTTGTAACATCCCAAACCAGGAAAGTACCCAGATGTTCTTTAATGAATGAATGTTTAGACAAACTGTAGTATATTCATACCATGGAAGACTAGCTTAAGACAGTGATATCTTAGGTTATTTATTTAAAAATTTTGAAATTCAGTTTAAAACCTATTATACCAATCTCTTCTCCCCTCCCTTTCCACGTGTCTTCTTAAATATTATAAATTCAATGAAACAGTGTTTTCTTGTTGGCTAATTCAATATCTGACCAATAAAAGCCTATCCAAGATTGTTTTGTGATAGTTATGAAGCATGGATAAATATTGCCAAATGCCTGGAAAAATCAGGCATTGTATTTCCAATGTGATAAATTAACTTAGAATTTGAGATTTGCAATGAAAGCACACACACACTTTTCAAAATTTCTCTGGCTGTGTTCAAATTATTTAATCCAACCAAATTGAGAATTTAGTCAAGTGAATTATGTAGATAAATATCAAAATGCTCTATTTTGAATTTTAATATGGATTTCTGTCCTCTTTTACAAATAGAAAATAGGCATTCTTTATTCCCATCTTTACATCATGATCTAAGCAGAACCATTCCTTAACTTAGTGGATATGACTAAAGAGACCTCAGTAGTTTCAAAATTTCTCTGTCACCAAGACATCACCATAGTCTGCCTGAAATTCTCATTGCGTTTGTTTGTTTTTTCATTTGGGTTTAATTTCTGCTGGTGTATAAAGTGTAAATACATTGTTTACAAGGCGCAGGATGCTATAGCAAAAATATTACCCAACCAAACTTGGTTCTAGTTCTAGTTTTGCCACAGTTGAGTTACAGGATTTTGGAAAAAATACCACTTCATCAAATTTGCTTTCTTACAGTGCCTTCTGACAATGATATGGACTAACTTAGTGCTTTGTGAGCTGTTTCTTTGGCCAAGACACACTTTGTTCAACTAAAATCTTGTGAGACAGGCTAGAGTATAAAAGAGTTAGAAACAAAGCCACTATAGAAGAAGCAGAGTTAAAGCCAGGATCCAGAAGCTCAGTCTTCCTTTGCTCCCTCTACTGGTCCTGGCAACAACTTCTAGAACACAGTTTAAAGGAATCTAAATCAGATGATCTCTAGGAATCTTTTACAGTTTCAAATTGTGTGGGTGACTGTATAGAGAAGAGGAGAATGATAGGGTGATTTCAAAGGGATGCACAGTATTTTAAAGCTCCAGGGACGGCCGGGCGCCGTGGCTCAAGCCTGTAATCCCAGCACTTTGGGAGGCCGAGACGGGCGGATCACGAGGTCAGGAGATCGAGACCATCCTGGCTAACACGGTGAAACCCCGTCTCTACTAAAATACAAAACTAGCCGGGCGAGGTGGCGGGCGCCTGTAGTCCCAGCTACTCGGGAGGCTGAGGCAGGAGAATGGCGTAAACCCGGGAGGCGGAGCTTGCACTCCAGTCCGGGCGACAGAGCGAGACTCCGCCTCAAAAAAAAAAAAAAAAGCTCCAGGGACGAGCCAGGAGCCTAGCTGTTGGAGGAGATGAGAAGGAAATGGGGAGTGGGCCTTCCTGTGCTTGTTCCACTGGGGTCCAGACCAGTCCTTTACTGGGGTTGCATGACAGCACCCACAGACAGGTATTCCCATTGTAGTACAGCCTGGGACAGCACCTGCACCAGTTTCTGCACCAGCATTTCGATGTTGGGAAGAAAAACTACAAAATAGAGGGAGAGGGCAGAAACAAATAGATGCTAGAGAATGCCCTCCTCCTGTTTACACTCTGTGTGAAATCCCCCCAAGAAGGAGATCAGAATGCTAACAGAAAAGGATCAGGAGAAAATACAGAGGCAAAAAGAAATTGCTGCAGCCATCATCTAAATATTGCTCCCTAGATACTAGAGCCAAGAGCAGAAAGTGAGCATTTTCTTGTCAGTTCTGCCACCACAGTGGTGCTAGTCATAAGTCTCCTCTCCATGGTTCCAGCCAGAAGACTTCGAGTCATGTTAAGAACATGTTGATGCATGACAATCAACTGGTTCTTAAAGCTGAAGATGATCATGGCAGTTTAATGCAACCCTGACTGAAACTGAGATTTACGACCTAGCAGATGTAACTTTGGCTATCATTTGCTAGCATTTTACTTTGACAATAAAAAAGTAGAGAACAGCAGTGACACCTGAACTATTCAGTTCTTGTGAGAGGAAATTCCTATTGGACAAACAGTCCCTTACCAAAAAGATGAAAAGATTTAGGGGAAAAATATTATTATTTAGGAGATGAAGGGCTAAAGATCAATGACAATAGCATATTTTGTGACAAGAATGGTCATGCTTTAACTCAAAATAATTAGACATTTTACTGTATAAATATTTTTTAATTCAAGAACAGCCTTCATATATTACATTTTAAAAGCTGACAGTTTTCAAAATGTTTTGATGGAGAGTTTATGAGTCCCAAACTTCTAATGTTGATGGTTATATCACTTGACTAATATTCTTATTATTGCATTATGTGGCCAAGAAATTTGATAAGGGTGGGGAGTGGAGTCCTCCTATAATTGGTAGAGTTAAAAACAAACCAAAGAGCAAAAGATGCAGCATTATTATATAGATGAAATGTGGAAATGATCTCTGGCCGGCAAGCAACCTTTTTTTTTTTCTTTCCAACTTTTATTTTAGGTTCAAAGAGTACATGTGCAGGTTTGTTATGTGTAAGATGCATGTGGCAGGGGTTTGGTGTACAGACCCCAATTTTGTGACCCATGTAATCAGCATAGTGCCCAATAGGTAGGTTTTCAATGCTCACCCTCCTCCCACCCTCCACCCTCAATAGGCCCCAATGCCTGTTGTTTCCTTCTTTGTATCCATGTGTTCTCGGTGTTTAGCTCCTGCTTATAAGTGAGAACATGCAGTATTTGGCTCTCTGTTCCTGCATTAATTCTTTTAGTACTGTGACCTCCATCCAGATCCATCCACGTTGTTGCAAAGGACACGATCTTGTTCTTTTTTATGAATGTGTAGTATTCCATGGTGTATAAGAACCACATTTTCTTTCTCCAGTTCACCACTGATGGGCATCTAGGTTGATTCCATGTCTTTGTTGTTGTGAATAGTGCTGCCATGAACATCCATGTGCACGTGTCTTTATTGTAGAATGATTTATATTTCTTTGGATATGTACCCACTAATGGGATTGCTGGGTCAAATGATAGTTCTATTTTAAGTTAAGAAATCTCCAGACTGTTTTCCACAGTGGCTGACCTAATTTACATTCCCACCAGCAATGTGTAAGCAATCTCTTTTCTCCACAACCAGCTTGTTATTTTTTGACTTTTTAGTGATAGCCATTCTGACTGGTGTGATATGGTATCTCACTGTGGTTTTAATTTGCAATTCCCTAGTTATCAGTGATATTGAGCATTTTTTCACATGCTTGCTGGCTGAGTGTATGTCTTCTTTCGAGAAGTGTCTGTTTATGTCCTTTGCCCACTTTTTAATGGGGTTGTTGTTTTTTGTTGTTGTTTTGTTGTTTGTTGATTTAAGTTTTTTAGAGATTGTGGTTATTAGGTTTTCGGTTGGATGCATAGTTTGCAAATATTTTCTTCCATTCTGTAGGTTATCTGTGTACTCTATTGATGTTTCTTTTGCTGTGCAGGTGCTCCTTAATTTAATTAGGTTCCACTTGTCAATTTGTGCTTTTGTTGCTGTTGTTTTGGAGTCTTCATTATGAAGTGTTTGCCAGGACAGATGCCCAGAATGGTATTTCCTAGGTTTTCTTCTGTGGTTTTTATCATTTTAGTTTTACCATGTAAGTCTTTAGTCTATCCTGAGTTGATTTTTGAATATGGTGAAATATAGGGGTCCAGTTTCAATCTTCTGCATATGGGGCTAGCCAGTTATCCCAACACCATTTATTGAATAGACTGTTCTTTCCTCATTGATTTTTATTGTTGGCTTTGGCAAAGCTAAGATGATTATAAGTGTGTGGCTTCATTTTTGGGTTCATTTTTGCTGCATTGTCATGCTGCTTTAGTAACTGTAGTTTTGTAGTATAGTTTAAAGTCAAGTAGCAGGATGTGTCCAGCTTTGTTCCTTCTGCTTAGGATTGCTTTGGCTGTTCAGGCTCTTTTTTGGTTCCAAGTGAATTTTAGAAATTTTCTTTTCAAATTTTCTGAAAAATGTTATTGGTAATTTGATAGGAATAGCATCAAATTTTTAAATTGCTTTGGGCAGTATAGCCATTTTAACAATATTGATTCTTCCTATCCATGACCATGGAATGTTTTTCCATTTGCTTATGTCATCTCTAATTTCTTTCAGCAGTGCTTTGTGATTCAAACTGTAAAGATATTTACCCTCGTCGGTTAGCTGTATTCCTAGGTATTTTATTCTTTTATGGCTATTGTGAATAGGATTGCATTCTTGACTTGGCCTTCAGCTTTGATGTTATTGGTGTACAGAACTGCTATTGATTTCTGTACATTGATTTTTTATTCTGAAACTTTGCTGAAAATGTTTATCAGAACTAGGAATCTTTGGGCAGAGACCCTGGGGGTTTCCAGGTATAGAATCATGTTACCTGCAAAGACAGAGTTTAACTTCCTCTGTTCTTATTTGGATGCATCTTATTTATTTCTTTTGCCTGATTGCTCTGCCTAGGACTTCTAGTACTATGTTGAGTAGGAGTGGTATGAGTGAGCATCCTTGTCTTGTTCCAGTTCTCAAGGAGAATGTTTCAGGTTTCGCTTGGTCCATATAATGTTTGCTGTGCATTTATTATAGATGACTCTTATTATTTTATGGTATATTACTTTGATGTTCAGTTTGTTGAAGGTTTGTAACATGAAAGGATGCTGATTTTTTTTAACGATTATATTACTTTTTGTGGGTTCATAGTTGATGTATATATGTATGGGATCTATGAGATGTTTTGATAGAGGGATGCAATGTGTAATAATTGCATCATGTAAAATGGGGTATACGTCCTCTCAAGTATTTATCCTTTGGGTTACAAACAATCCAGTTATACTCTTTTAGTTATTTTTAAATGTACAATTAAATAATTTTTACTGTGGTCACCCTGTTGTGCTATCAAATACTAGGTCTTATGCATTCTTCTAATTATTTTTTGTACCCATTAACCATACTCACCTCCTTCTCAGCCTTCCAGTACACTTCGAGCTTCTGGTAACCATCCTTCTATTCTCTATCTCCATGAGTTCAATTGTTTTGGCTTTTAGATCCCACAAATAAATTAAAACATGCAACATTTTTCTTTGTGTGCCTGGACTAAGTATAATAATCTCCATTTCCATCAATGCAGTTACAAATGACAGGATCTCATTCTTTTTTATAGTTTAATAGTACTCCATCATGTATAAGTACAACATTTTCTTCATGCAGTCATCTGTTGATGGACACAGGTTGCTTCCAAATTTTGACTATTTTGAATAATGCTGCAACAAACATGGGAGTACAAATACCTCTTCAATATATTCATTTTCTTTCTTTTGAGTATATACCCAGCAGTGGGATTGCTGGATCATATGGTAGCTCTATTTTTAGTTTTTTGAGGAACTTTCAAACTGTTCTCCATAGTGCTTGCACTAATTTACTTGCCTACCAACAGTGCACAAGCATTCCCTTTTCTCCACCTCCTCACCAGCATTTGTTATTCCCTGTCTTTTGGATATAAGCCATTTTAACTGTGGTAAAATGATATCTCACTATAGTTTTGATTTGCATTTCTCTAATCATCAACGATGTTGAGCACCTTCTTATATGTCTGTTTACTATTTGAATGTCTTATTTTGAGAATTGTGTATTCAAATCTTTTCCTCATTTTTTGATTGGATTATTAGTTTTTTTTTCCTATGAAGTTTTTTGAGCTCCATGTGTATTCTGGTTATTAATCCCTTGTCAAAGGGGTAGTTTGCAAATATTTCCTCCCATTCTACAGGTTGTCTCTTCACTTTGTTTTTTCGTGTGCTGTGCAGAAGATTTTACCTTGATGTATTCCCATTTATTCATTTTCACTTTGGTTGCCTGTACTTACGGAATACTGCTCTAGAAATTTCTGTCCTGGAGAAACTTCCTGTCCTGGAGAGTTTCCTGTATGTTTTTTTGTTTGTTTGTTTGTTTTGTAGTAGTATCATAGTTTGAGATCTTAGATTTAAGTCTTTAATCCAGTTTGATTTGAGTTTTGTATATGGCAAGAGATAGTGTTCTAGTTTCACTTCATTCCAGTTTTCCCAGCACCATTTACTGAAGAGACTGTCTTTTCCCCAGTGTATGTTCTTAGCAGCTTTGTTAAATATGAGTTCACTGTAGGTATGTGGATTGGTTTCTGGGTTCTCTATTCTGTTCTATTGATCTATGTATCTGTTTTTATGCCAATGCCATGCTGTTTTGACTGTTATAGCTCTGTAGTACAATTTGAAGTCAGGTAATGTGATTCCTCCATTTTATGTTATTTGTTTCTTTTCTCTTGTTGTTTCTAGGGTCTTTTCTTTATTCTTAACCTTTGGGGCTTTGATTATTAAATGCTTTCAGATAGCCTTCTTTGGATTAAATCTGCTTAATGTTCTATAACCTTCTTGTACTTCTCAACTTCTTTGGGAAATTCACTGTTATTTTCCCTTTCAATAAACTTTCTACCCCATCTCTTTCTCTACCTCCTCTTAAAGAACAATAACTCTTAGATTTGTACTTTTGATATTATTTTTTAGATCCTGTAGGTATGCTTCATTGCTTTTTATCCTTTTTTCTTTTGTCTCCTCTGACCTTGTATTTTCAAATAGCCTGTTTTCAAACTCACTAATTCTGTCTTCTGCTTGATCAATTCTGCTATTAAAAGCCTGATGCACTGGGAAGTATGCCAACTCCATTTTACATTTCCAGAATTGGTGCTTGATTATTTTAATTATTTCAGTCTCTACTGTTATCATATAGAATTCTAAATCCCTTCTCTGCATTATCTTGAACTTCTTTGAGTTTTCCCAAAACAGCTATTTTGAATTTTCTTGTGGAAGGTCACACATCTCTGTTTCTCCAGGATTGGTCCCTGGTGCCTTATTTAGTTCATTTGGTGAAGTCATGTTTTCCTGAATGTGTTGAGGCTAGTAGATGTTCTTTGCTGTCTGGGCATTGAGAAGTTAGGTATATATTGTAGTCTTCTCAGTCTAAGCTTGTTTTTACTTGTCCTTCTTGGGAAGGCTTTCCAGATATTTGAAACAACTTGGGTATTATGATCTAAGCTGTATCTGTTTTAGGTAGCACCCCAAGTCCAGTAACACTGTGGTTCTTGAAGATTCACAGAGGCGTGATCACCTTGATGGTTTTGGACAAGATCCAGAAGAATTATTTGGATTACCAAGCAGAGACTCTTGCTCTCTTCCCTTATTTTCTCCCAAGCAAACTAAGTCTCTCTCTCTGTTCTGAGCCTCCTGAAGCTGGAGGTGGAGTGATACAAGCAGTCCTGTGGCTACCACCACTAGGACTGCCCTGGGTCAGACCTGAGGCCAGCACAGCGCTCCCTGGCTATAACCTATGTTTGCTCAAGGCCTTGGGGCTCTACGATCAGCAGGTGGCAAAGCCAGCCAGGCCTGTGTCCTTCCCTTCAGGGCAATGAGTTCCCCCAGGCTCCAGACATGTCCGGAGGAATCACCTGAGAGCCAGGGACTAGATTCAACAAACTTAGAAGCTTACCTAGTGTCCTGTTGCACTGCGGCTGAGCTGGCTGAGCAACCACAAGATGCATTACTTCCCACTCTGCTCTCCCCTTTCCAAAGTCAGAGGAGTCTCATTGCGTGGCCATTGCCACCACAACCCAAGGGGCATCCTACTAGACTACACTGATATTTCCTTAAGGCCCCCGGACTCCTCAGTCAGCTTGTGGTGAATGCTGCCTGGCCTAGGTCCCACCCTTCAGGGCACTGGGCTCCCTTCTTGCCCAGGGTAGGCCTAGAAATTTTATCCAAGAACCAAGTCTTAGAATCCAAGACCCCAAGAGCTTGTTTCATGCTCTACCTACCTGTGGCTGAGCTGGTACCTAAGGTGCACGGCAAAAGCCCCTTTGTTCTTCCCTCCACTTTTTTCAAGTGGGAAGAGTCTCACTCCATTGCCACCACAGCTGAGAATGTGCTGAGTCTCACGTGAAGCCCGCAAGTCTTACAGTCTCACCCAAAGCCCTTGCCGTAGTACCTAGGTATTGCTGGTGGTTATTCAGGGCCCAAGGGCTCTTCAGTTAGCAGGTGATGAATCCTGCCAGGACTGGGTCTTTTCCTTCAAGACAGTGGGTTCTCTTCTGGCCCAGGGTGTGCCTAGAAATGTTGTCTGGGAGATAGGTCCTGGGAAAGAGGCCTCATGATTCCAACTGGTGCCTTATGCTATTGTGGCTGAACTAGTACCCAGAATACAAGACAAAGTCCTCCCCACTCTCCTCTCTCCTCTTCTCTAGAAGAGGAAAGGATAGTTTTTGGAGTCACTAGCTGTGCAGCCTGGGTTATGGGAGGGGGTGATGCCAGCACTCTGTTAGCCACCCCAGCTGGTGTCTTAGTAGGTCACATGCCCGGGCCCAGTTCAGCACTAGGACTCACCTAGGAGTTGCAGTCCTTGTGGCCTAAACTGCCTTTCATGTTTATTTAGGGTCCTAGAGCTCTGATGAACTAGTATGAAACTATCTGGTTTAAGCTACTGGCTTCATTTATGTGTCTAATTTTTATTTTATGCAGCCAAACTTAACCCTAAGGGACACACAGCCCCATTGCTGTCATACCACTTCTTTATCAGAAATTTTAAATGAAAAACTACTTCGACAGAAAACCTAGCACAACGGAAGATTTTTCAGGGTCAAGATTTGGAGACAAGTCTTTTCTTTCATAAATAAGAAGCCTGCCAGTAGACAATATAGGGTGAATAGGGTGACACTAGGCACACAAAACACAACTTTTAAAATCTATGCCTCTGCCATCCTCACCCTGAAGCTTCCATCTCATGGAACAGGATGTCTACTTGAGCTTGGGTATCATATCTTTAAGCCCTCAGGAAGGAAGAGAAGAGCTCACAGGTTATGTCTTTCTACCTCTAAAGATGCTTTGTAATGCTGCACTTAACATACCCTGTGGCCCAGCTGGTACCTAAGGTGCATGGCAATTGGCCATGTCATTTGGCCATGTCATTGGCCAAAATACAGTGAATAAGCACACTTGGCTGCAAGAGAGGCTAAGAAATGCCACCCTTTTACTGGGTGATCATTTCACTCAGGAAGAGTTGGGGATTCTCTTACAGGGGAAATCAGAGAGCAGATATTGATATAGCAATTAGTAGTCTCAGTCAAAGGGTACATGAAAGGGAGATTTTATCTTAAAATTCAAATCCCAGAAGTCCCAGTAGTTATATTTTAGAGGTATTCAAATATATACAGAATCTATTTTGTAGATTTATACCAATTCTAGTCTTTGTCTTTTAAAATACAACTTATATCAATACTTTTAAATATGATCTAATTTTATAACTCAGCATCACAGAAGTTAGCTTCCTCAAGGATAACTAACTTGTTCAAATGTCATCTTGCAGTGATTACAAATAGAATCTTGAAAATGATATAAATAAATTCCTAGGGATACAAATTGAGATTTAACATTGTAATTTGCTATTTTACAAATGGATATTAACAGTGAATCGCCGTATCTAATACATTTTCAAGGAGTCAATATAATTTTTAAACTTTTGTGTTAGGCTATTAATAACCAGTATCCCATTAATATGATTTTTATTTCTTTCCAGATTACTGACAGAAGCCCTTAGCAGTCCCAGAAAACGTGCATTGAGGATAATTTGATGTGGAAAAAAATGAGTAATTCTTAATCATTTATTTTGTAAATGTGAAATGAAATTAACACATTTCATTTGTCTTTCCTTTAGTGACAGTGATTTAGAGAATAAACAAGTTAAAATTTGTGAAACACTTTCAGTTAGCTTTAGAGCTTATTATTTATTTGCTCATTTGTTGATACTAGTAAGACTTTGTAGATTGTGGTAGCAGAACAAATTGATATGTATTTTTGAACTGCGTAAGATTTACATTGCATTTTAAGAAAGTTAAGTTTTCTTAAGTTTTCACAAGTTTTCATACTTGTCTATTAATTTCCTCGGATGAAAATGAAAAGTATTTTCTGAATATAAGTGACATATTAATGCATTCACATTTTGTGAACTATGACTACTACAAATATAAAAATGTTAAATTACTGAATGATATTACAGATTCTTTATTGTCATACTTCCATCTGAGCATTTTAGGTATTTCTCTGATTACCTCTCTTTTGAGACTGAGTGTATCATAGGCCATTGAGATATGATGACAGCAGATAAAAATCCTTTTTCCCTATGGTTGCATTGTGTATATTTCTGATTGTAGGATAGATAGTTTCTTTACTTTCAGTGCATTAGAGATCCAAAATACAATTTAAAAGCAAATTTATGGTAGATATGATTGTTACAGAATTTTAAAGGTGAAATATACAAAATGAAGAAATACTTCAAACAGAAAAAAAATTTTTCACATCACCCAGAGAAATATGTAACTCCCTAGGAAGCCTCTATTAAATTAATTCTTTGGGGAACTGGTGAACTTATACCTGTGTGTTTTGCTATTTTGTCTCTTTTTTTGTGTGTAAGGCAAGAACATTAGATAGATCTGCCAATTTAATTAATTTAAAGCTCTAGAAAAAGATGGAAATAACACCTAAAAACAGCTTTTGTTCAAACCAGAGAAACAGGAAAATCACCTAAAGTTCTCTTTATTTTCTCATATTCATGAGACATAAATTTATTCATGGTCTAATTTGAGTCAATATTATAAATATTTACTGTAAGAAAATAATATAATACAACAAATAATTTATAGAATATATGAGATTTTCATGATATTTAT
>NW_016806990.1:3198935-3440107 GCF_001698545.2 Rhinopithecus bieti | reverse complement strand
AAATAAATAAATAAAAATGAAAAAAGAATATATATGGAAAAAAATAATAATAATAAGCCCTCCAAATAAACCATCCACGTTAACCCCATTCTCCCACAGCATCCCTTATTGGGTGTATTCCTTTTCCTGCACCACTTCGCTGACTCCAGAAGTTTTCAACTCAACTATCTGCATTCTGATCTTTGGTCGAGGGTCTATTTTAAGGGGAATCTAAACTAAGAAACAACTTCTATTACCAAAAAGTGATGCATTCTCATTTATAATCCAAAAAAGCTTTAGAATTAGTAAGTTCACATTAATCCATTTGTGAAAATTACAAATTTAGGGCTACTATATCTAATATTGAGATTCCAGTCAAGTACTTAGGCCTAATGAGGTTATCTCACAGACTACATGGTCAAATGCCCATGGTAAACGGTGCTGGGCTTGGGAGAAGCACACCAGCCAGCAAAAGCAGAGGATGAACAAGAGCTGCAATAGTGTCACCTCCTTGCTTCCCTCGTGTGAAAGAGCAGGCATGCAGAGTGTGCTATGTCACCTCCCAGAAAGACATAAATTTCTGGAATATACAAAGCAGCTGCCATAGGAAGGAGGTATAATTCTGTGAAGTTTTGTGATGGCTTTCTCCAAAATGCATTCCCAAAGGTTGTGCAGAAAGCCGAGACAGATGGTTCCAAAGAGTATTCACTTCTTCTGAAACGTGTGTTCTAGTATTTGTCACTAAGCATTGTTTTAATGATTAGACCTGTCTCTGTTTCTATATGAGAGTAATTTGTTTCCTCCTTTTAAAAAACCCTCTTCTTTTCTCATTCCAGATAGGCCAGTAAACCATTATTTTCTAAGCCACACAGCAGACTTTTTTTTTTTTTTTTTTAAGTTCTAAGAATGTTTCCCTAATTTAGTTTCATCAAGTTGAGAAAAGTTTATTTTAATGAGACAATAAAATAACTTTAGGTGATTTTCCTGTTTCCCTGGCTTGAACAAAAGCTGTTTTAGGTGTTGTTCATCTCCATCTTTTCTAGAACTTTAAATCAGTTAAATTAACCATCATAAGGAAGTTGTTTCATACTTGAGAATTCCCTTTAAGTAAACACAATCTAAATTGTATAAAAAATATTGAAACCTGAAAAAGTCAGGTTGTAATTGTTTTTTATTTGATCATGGAGTAGGGGTCTCAGAGAAGATGAATAAGATAAAGTCTGCCAGCTGCCTCTCACAAAAGAAACCCCACTAATGCTAATATCAGGATTAGAGGCTGCATTTTCTGGGTTCCTTTTCTCTGCCTCCTTCTCCCTGATCAGTTTTGTATTAGACCTTTATGTTTTCATTATAACCTGGCAGCAAGAGCTCCCTTAAATAGAAAGAGTGAATGAAAGCAATTTTTTCCATTAACAATGTATTTCCCTTTGGGGTCTCTGGCACATTATTGTTCTTCTTTTTTTCAAGGAGCAAAACCCCAAGAAAACTGTCTTCAGTTGTGAAGCATTATTATAGACCCTATCTGAAGGCCTTCGGTTTTGTTTTCTTCTTATGAAAACATCCTAAAATATGCCCATAGATAAATACAGTTTCTGACACAACCAGCCATACAGATATGAGCAAGTGTTGAACTAAAACACACATCTTTTAAGTGTAAATGTTCCCAAGTAGTCAATAAGAAAATTCTGGAAGAGCTGAAGTTTCAAAGTAAGGTAAAATATTACTTAAAAATGTGTTTGGACAGATTGCATTATTTCTTGGAAGCCACAAAAATATTACATGCAATAGCCCAAGTGTATTTATTTTATTGAGTTTGTTTGATTGTGATATATAATGCATTAAGACATATATATGTATATACACACACATATATAAATATACATATATAAAATATCTTAATGTCTTAAGACTGTCTATACAGTAGTGTGTGTATATATAATAGCATATAGTATATCAAAATAATTACCAGAAAAAAGGGTTAGAACAACTGTTCGTACAATCAGACCCTCCCCTTCAGCTGTGTCAAGTCCCCTAACTGTGTTCCTGTAAATCAGTAAGGCAAGGGCCCAGTGGATGCTGGGCTGTCACCTACAATGTCACTACAAATTCTACTCTAAGAAAGCAAAACTGTGACTCTGGCTGCCTGTGTAATCTTCCCAGGGTCACAGAGTAGGAAGAGTGAGGCTGAGGTTGTACCCAACAGTTCTCACAGTCCATGACTCTTTCCACAACGTCGTGTGAAATACGCTAACACATTTCATGTTGTGTTGGTTTTCTTTTAAATCCACTAATTCCAGTCATTGATTGCATTCTTATGCAATCAATAAGGAGAGAATGGAAAACAGTAATATTTTAAGCCATTATTACATACTACTTCAATTTCTGTTAGAAAGTAAAATCTAGGTAGAAAAATAATCTCTCAATACACTTCAAGCTCAAAATATCCCATTTACAATACGAAAATACAAGCATGATAACATTTTATGGACAGCATCACTTAAAATCAACGGTGGCTAAAAGCTTAAGAAAAGCCTATTTGCAGTTATCAGTCCTGGTATAAAAGAGAGAAACACAGGCAACAGCAACGTAATGTTATATAAATAGCTGTTACTATAAAGAAAAGGTCAATTCCTTTCTTACTACTTTATTTTACTTTTTAAATGCTGCCTGAACGGTGATAACTCAATTATCTATTGTAATGAAAGAATAGAGAGAAGGGAAAGAAAGGCAGATAAGGGAGCAGCTCTCAATATCACACCTAGTTTAAAAAGAAAAATAACCAATGGGAATCATTTACAAATTGATACATTGGTTCTGCACTTACCATATTGGTAATTCTGAGCAAGAGAAAAAAATCCCCGAAAACAATAAATACATAAATTAAAAGTGCTGCGTGTCTTACCTAAGGCTCTCAAGGGAAAACTGTTGTGGCCTAGCTTTTCCTGACCCTGCCACTTCCTGCTCAGCCAGGGTCTGTCAGCTCATCTAGGGACAGCTTACAGTCACACAGGTAAATGTTCAAAAATAAACACATTCCAGGAAAGGTTACCTAATGGCTTTTCATGGATTTCAAAATCACTTTCCAACTATGTCAGGCTAAAAAAAAAAAAATTCAGATAATTTATGTTACCCAGATGTTAAGAAATCCAACAGCTTTCACTACTCATAAATTTAACAGCATTAAGCACCTGCTGGCTCCAAGCAACAACTCCTGCCAAGAAGGAAGTAAGGAGCTTTGCGATACACTAATAGGCTCCTTCCCTTACCATCCAAGCTGAGTTTGGGTCTCAGTCCTGCAGCTTCACACCCTCCCCAACCTCCCACAGAGAGATCCTCAGGCTCTGCACACCAAGAGCTCCAACAACCCACTCTGCCAGTTCTACACTGGATGCAGGAAGTAGGAACCAGAATTGGGATAGGGCTATTTCTAAATCTCAAGGAACAAGGAACTCTAACTGTTGGCTAAATTAATAAACAAGAGAAGCATCACAGCGAGTGTAAAATAACAAAAACTTACACTTGAAAGTAGAGTGATATTAAAAAGTGAATTGCGACATGCCTTTAAACATGTGCATCAATTTTAAAACTATTTTGCCCAGAGTTTTCTCTTTCCCCTCTGCCAAACCGGTTAACACATGTGAACAATTCTGGATTCACATTACACTCTTTCCATTTCATTTCTTTGATGAAAGTGCTAATGAGCATCAGAATGGTAGTAACATGGAAATTAGAAAAAGATTAGATTTGAAACATATTAAAGGCCAGGATAATACTTGTTGATTCTCATGAGTTTAGAATTGGACTTAGACCACAGCAAGGAAGTTGTAGGTATGTAATAATTCAGAGTGATACATAGAATTTTCATCCAAACTGCCAATCTAAGCCTTCCTCTCTCGCTCTAGCAAGTCTAACCCATGCCTCCCTGGACTTGCTTCATCATCTCTTGCACTTCTTGTGGAAGTTCAGAATTTTACTTATAGGACTGGGAAAAACAAACAAACAAACAAACAAAAACTATTAGTGGCCACCACGTATCTGTTCCATCTGAGAAGGCACCAGTTGGATGGATCCATTTACCCAAGATTACCCAAGGAAGATGCACATTCCCCTGAAGGGGGCTCACTACCTAATGCAATCATTGCCAGGAGTAATTACTATCAAAGGCAAGATCTTTATTCTCTGATGTAAATTGTTCTGCTGCTGTTCAGAGAAATGAATATCTTAGAGTACACACTTGCCGTCTATCAGTTAGAGTGTTTATATTCTTGAAATGGTTAACCTCATTTACTCAATCTACATGGGGCACCTTTTCTTCTGACTGCCACTCATGATTCCAAGGCTACTTCTTATTCTTGAGGTGCTTCTCCTTTTATATACTATTATTCTCCTTTCCTCATAGAAGGATGTGTTGGCATAGAAGGATCTGTTGGATATGGATATCAAACCATATCTCCATCCTTTTTGTACCTCTACCATTTGTTCATTGGATGTAGTACAATATGCAAGTTTCCTTCTAGTCATACTGGGCAATAAGGATGACAATCCTTTGTTTCCTGGTTCTAATGGTGTAGTTGGAAAATCAGAAAAATAACTCTTCATACACAAAGACTAGATATAGTAAGAAGTGCTCTAGATGTAACAATAAAATGCAATGTAGTCACAACAAAGACAGACACAATCCTTTTTTGGGAGGAAATAGATAAGAGTATTTTTTCTCTGAGAAGTTGCCAATCTACTCATCAATCATAGTAGCTAATATTTTTGGATGCTTACCATATATTAAGCACTATACTAAAGCAATTCGTATGCATTATAATTAATTCTCATACCAACTCTGTGAGGAAACAGGCTCAGAAAAGTTAGTTTGCCCAAGAGCAGACAGTTGAATTGGAATCTGAATCCTGTCTGCTGTTTCTAGAATGAGAAATTTTAATGACTATTTTATACTTCTTATATGAAATAAAGATAATATGGCCAGCGTATATATCTATTAAAATACTTTTTTCTAACTATCCATTTTTTCATAGATGCAACTTTGATGACTTGCAACTGGTTAAAGTAGCAGCATTTATTTTAAGTACTGCTTTCCAGTGTAATGATATATGAGGAGGCTCTACTGGCAATGTTGTTATTTAATGTGCTTTTCAGCAGAAGATTCTATATAAATTATCATCATTAATCATTCATGGAAAAATGAGCACTGAGTGGGTGAAATTTTTTGAGGAAATATTATCTTAGGTTATTAAAATATAAGTAGATTTGTATGCACAGGAGTTATAGTCATGGGAGAGAAGAGTATGAACTTACACAGCAAGTGAAACCCAAGTTAGAAGAATACTACAAGGAAGCCTTGGAAAAGAGCTGAATATTTAATTTTAGGTAGACACTATCAGGCTCTGACTTTGAAAGATTAGCTAAGAAAGAGGAATAAAAGTGATAGGAAAACGTGAGTCAAATTAATAACAATTGCATATATATTATATATACACACACATATATATATATATCACCCAAGTATACCCATTTCTACATCTAAGTTACTAATACCCTTTGAGATAAACTATTACATCTATGAAACCCAAAAAGCTTTTATTAAAAATAAACATTCAGAAGCAAGAAATGACAGAATTCTTAGAAACTAGAAATAAACATTTTAAAGTCAATAGAATTTGAGGAAATATGTAAAACATGCAATTAAAATAATTTTGTAAAATATGAGAGACTTACACATAGATTAGTATTCAAGAAGTTTAATATTCTTGTAAGAGAAATGAAAGAGTAGAAAGACAATAAACTGGTGGAAATAATCAAAGAAATAATAAAGGAAAATTTCTCAGAGCTGATGATAACTATGAATCAATCTTAAGAGTAAACATGGTGACTGAGTGCTCAGCAGGATTTTTTTTTGAAAAATAGACCCATCCCTGGATGTATTCCAGTGAAATTTTTAAGCCAACAGTATATGAAAAATTGTTCAAAATTCTAAAGAGTAAATACAGATAATCTATAAAGGATTGAATTTCAAATTGTCATGTTTCAATAGTGACGTTTACTAGAAGGCAATGTCTTCAAATTTCTAGGAAATGAATTTGTCCTAAAATTCTGTAGCCAGGAGAACTAACAATCAAATGCAACATCACAATAAAACTTTTCCCAACATATAAGAATTCAGAATTTTATCTCCCATTATATTTTAGATAAACTGAGGAGGTTCTCCAGCAAAATGGGAAATAAGTGATGATAAGAGAGAAATTAAGAAAAATTCTCATGCTCATAAAACTAGGACATGTAAGAAATCCAGCATGTCAGGCTGGGTCCTCTAGGAAGCAGATACCAGACAAAGCAGAAGTGCAAGGTATTTATTGGAGGTGATGCCTGTGAAAGATAAAGAGGAAGCGGGGAAGAGTAGGTGTGAAGAGACTAAAGACAGAGGTGCTGGTCTGATACCTACAAAAGGTAAGCAGGTATGAGGAAGGATTGGGTAGACTATTTGATACAACTCAGAGAAGGTCTCAGTCGGCCCAATGGAAGGTCCAGTTCAAAGATTGCTTATGGAGGGCTCCATATTGAGCAAGAATGTCCAGCTGCCAATATACTCATGCTTAGGCATTGGCTAAGCCGCTCAAGGAAAGCATGACTTCAGTTTGCATGTACTGCGGTTACCAAAAGCACTGTAGTTGAAGGCTGTCAGCTAACTTCACTCTTCACAGCAGCTTTTCTTGGGGGGTGGTCTGAGCAGCACATATCCGAGGCTGATCTACCATGCCTAGCTAGGTCTACAGTCCATGTTTTCAACCACTGTCTTATGTTATCTGCTTAAGTTGACGGGTAGTCATTCAAGATAGGGTGATTAGAAAGTGAATAGGAGGTAAATAAGGATTAAAGGTATTTTTGCATCTAAATGCTGGAATTTTTAAAATTTCTCCATTAGAGATTAGATATGTTAATATCTTATCTTACAGAAGATTAGTAGTGTCCTAAAATATATATATAAAACATGCACATAAACCCATAGAAAGAGAAGTCGAAATGAAGAAAGCCAACTACAAAATAGTGATTGCAGCATGCTACAGTTAGTGTAGAAAATGGAACAAAAACATATACGTAATCGCTCCATATGTACAGATAGTGTCTAAAAGCACACACACACATGCATGTGCACACACACAATTCCTAACACTATTCGCCTAAAGGAAATGAAATTGTATGCCTGGAACATAAAAGTGGGAGAGAGACTTCCAGCATACACTTAGCAGAATATTCCAGGCCAATGAAGGTGCAACTGTGTTATGTACTATTTTGAAAACTTTTAGACAAAATTCTATAAAATTTTCTATTGGTTAGCAATGACACTTTGTTCAGAATTATTAACAGAACAATTGAGAAAGAGATTTTACTTCTCACCACTTGTTTTTCAGATATACAAACTCAGCTGTCAATTCTTCAAAACGTAAATCCATACCTTTTGCCAAATCTGCCTCTTCTATCTGTAATCCCAGCATTTCTCCACTATCTAAGGCTAGAAGACACAAACACTATCTTTACATCCTACTTGTTGTTGGATTCAGCTCCTTCTAATTTCTTATCTCCTCTCTCTCACTCTTCTTGTTCTCTCAAAGAGGACGTGTCCTAATTTCCTACCTTTCCCTTCTTTTACCTGCTTTTTTTCCTTTACAGCAGATATGCACACGTGGTGGCAGTGTAGAAAGAATTATGATCCACATGAATCGTGTTGTGCATCAATTAAGTACTTTTGACCTCTCTGTAAGCAGAGATGTGTTAGTATTCCACATCTACCTCATAAACCCATCGGTGTGTAAAGTTTCAATTTTTGTATTTTATTTTATTTTTTTTTAGCATAGACTGGGTTTCACCATGTTGGCCAGGTTGGTCTGGAACTTCTGACCTCAGGTGATCCACCCTCCTCTCCTCCCAGAGTGCTGGGATTACAGGTGTGAGCCACCATGCCCAGCCTAAAACTTTATTTCTGATACAACTTTGTAAGCATGATGTAAGAAAGGACTGGGGTTGCATTTGTTATATGAGCCAGACAGGTCAAGATTCTGAAACTAAACTGGCACCAAAGAAAGCATGTTCACATTGGAACAATACAACTTGACATCCTGAAGTTTAAAATGTCATGATTAGGTTAGTAAAAGTTTCTGCTGAAACTCAAAAAGTGCTAAGCTCGGACAAAGGGGAAAAAAGCCGTGACTCTTGATGCTCTATTGATCACGGGAAACATCATTTTACTTTAGTAGTGACTGCATTGTAAACATCACCGATTTACTTTATTGCTGTTTTGGATTTTTCAATTCCCTTCATTATATTACCAAAAAATTCTAGTATTGAAAAGTATGCTGCAAGTCACTGAATTGAATTAGGCAAAGTGGGAAATGAGAAGTTCTGGAGTTTCAGTTACTAGAACCATGAGGCAGTTTGAATTACGACAAGGGCTAGCTGAAGGAAATCTTAATTCCCTAATAATCATTCAAATTTTGATTTCCAGACCTTCAACTCTTCAATACACTTGTAGACTTAAATAATAATCCTTGGGAAAGTAGCGCTTTCCCCGAGTTCCCTTCTACTGAAAGAAAGGAACCTGGAGAATCACCAGGAGTATATTCAACCCTGATCATATGACCTATCTCATTTAATTGTTCTTTTGGTAAGACTTTTTTTCTGTGTTCACTTACCCACTTTGTTCCCCCAACAATTAACTCATTCTCCCAAACCATCGATATGAGTATCATAAAATAGAATTTATGAGTTCATCCTCATATGGGGAAATAGATAAAGCATTGCTTTAAAGAACTTGAGATTTCCCTTGCTGAATTTTTAATTAATAACAAATCTACGGCAGGAGCTTAAGGGCCTTTCATGTCGCAGCTCTGCTCTAGTTTGCTTTCAGACCAGAGAAGAGACATCTGCCAAACGCCTGGCTGAAGCGGTGTTTTGCTTTCTCTGTTCAAGTCTATCTAGCAATTCGGGATGACATTTTTTCTCCAATCTGAACTACTTTGTCAGTGCGTACATTGAGCTGTGCCCCCAAATATTCTCACTAAAGCAGAAACAGGTCCATGGGACAAGCTGCCAAACAGATGATCCCTGCTTTCAGAGCTTGCACCACTGAGCACCTGTATCAGCATCACTTTGTCAGGTGTGTCAGCTTTAGGGGAGAGAACCTCAGCTCTAGCACAGAACACCTAGCTTTCGGGAGCAAAATCACTATTAGCACTCAGATGGAAAAACAACAGTCCCACATCCTCTTTCCAGTTTACAACCCCAGAGAACTCAAGGGCTATGGGATGCTGCAAGAGTCCCCTGAAGCACTGGAGATAGCAGGCAATAAAGCTGCTAAGGATTATGCCTCTGAAAAGCTAGGCCAGCTACTCCATGGATCTCTTTATCTGTGGATTCCACTGTGCTTTTTACATTTGGGGTGAAAAGATGAAATCCAACCAATGTGGGAATTTTCCACTGTGGTCCTGAACTTTTTGACTCTGACCAGGCACCAAAGATGCTAAAACCCATACTGCCTCCAACAATTGGCAAACTTTGGTTTCCAACGAAGAAAAACCAAAGATTCACATAATTATACACACATTTACATATTATATATATGCACACACACATATATGCACATGCACACATGCATATGCACACACAGGCACACACACCACATCCTCCACAAAAGAAAGAATAAAATACTTGGAAATATATGGGGGAGGAAAACAAGGAGATCCATACTTTAATTTCAAAATACAATAATATTTCCTGAGTTTTCCTCAAAAGCAGTCTTATTCACAAGTAGGAACGGGTGAAACTGATACTTTTTGTATTTTATTTTTTCTTTTAAGGAATACTATCAGTTAATCCCCTTATTACATAGCGCTTAAACAAAACAAGTTAATATTTTATTGGATTGTGTATTTCTAAAACACTTTATATTTAAAGTTTCTTTTGCCAATAGGTGTTTCAACACATTTTAGCATAATTTTGAAAGACAGAACACTCTTATATGTATATTTTTACCCTGATACACTAACAAAATGCAGGCAACAAAGCTAATTTGAAACCAATTAGTAAATCAATGAAAGGGGATAAAAAGCATAAGTTATATAACTCTGGCTTCTTAAACTGATAGAAAACTCTTTTATCAGCTGTGTTTTGTTTACAACATGGGTAAGTAGGTCCCTGAGTTTTTGCCCATCGAATTAGGGACAGATGTGTGTGTGTGTGTGTGTGCGCACATGTGCATGCACTGGGGAGAGAGAGAGAATATGAAAGAGAGAGAGAGAGAAAAAGAAATATGGCATTTTATTTAGTGTTCTGTCCAATTTCAGTTTTTCAGACTATATGCCTTTCTATACAATTGATGCTGAGTTCTTTAAGCCAAACCCAGCTGAAAGTTCAGATATGCATTTATCATAACACTTGAAATCCAATCTCTGTTCCTTTTCCTTTTTCTTTGTAAAAAGTCATTACCAAACATATTGACTTCAAACCCTGGGGACTGAGAACCAGCAAAATTTGGAACAAGGATAATAGATAACAGGTTTTTGTGAGTTTGCCTCCCTCTTAGTAATAAAGAAAATGAAGAGAATGAGATTAAAGAAGAGAAATAAAAAGTGAGCAAAGGCCCAAGACCAATGACCTCATCATTCCACAAATGAGACTGGCATACCCTCTTAAAGGGAAAATGTTTTCGAATTTCCAGACAGCCGTATCTTCTTTTCTGGAGGAAGCGTTCATCATTCGTGACAAAGGGTAGTTATTTTGTGTGATGCTTTGTGCTAGACAAATAACAACCTAATTCACAATGGGAGTTGTTCATTGATAGGTAATGATTTTTATTTGAGAAATGTGTACTAATATCACTTAACTGATTACCAAAGAGAACTTGGTCAATTTGGCTGCATTCCTCATTCTGCCTGTGCTGTAGGATTGTTTTAGTATCGGCATTGTCAGGCAGCTCTGGCACGGCACCTTTCATGCCACATTGATTATTTTCAGCCTATTAAGAGATGCAATTCATCAGTCATTTTCAAGAAGCATTAGCTTTGTGTTTTATATGGCATTGGGCTGCACTCTTCCTGAGGGAAATAGAATGGAGATACTAAGGTGGCAAATATTGCAGGACCTAAAAACCAAATGAGGGCCTTCAAAGCCGTGCATCAGAAATTACTCCAGCCTAGTCAATGACAGGCCCATTTCCAGTTTTCATATTGTGGGACATTTTGGCTACTGGCAATACACACTCTTCTCAAGGTTATCATGCGCCTGTTCTTAGTAATTTCGCGTCTCACATTGGCTGCAAGAAATGTTTATGCAGTTGCATTTGAAGTGTAATCCAAAAGTTTTCTAATCAAATATTTTATTGCTAGGAGACACTCAAATTCAATCACTCAGAGATAAATGCTAAGAAAGTCATGTTTAAACATCATCCTTAGCTTGCCGGTAGAATACAATCCTTTTTAAAGGTTTATGGTAACACTGAGGAAAAATAACCCATCATCCAACTGCATATACATCAGGCAAACCAGTCTATCTAAATGAATTGCACGGCGTGACATCAGAAGAAAAAAGGAGAAGATTTAAAATAGGTGAAAATAGTTTCTAGGTATTTATTTAAACATTGTAATTCTTTATTACATGCACCCTATGCCTTCAAGTTATCAAATCATATTCATGCTTTATCATTTTATGCTAAGCATAAAATATGTCTGCAATAATATCAGAAATGGCTTTCATTATTTGAGAACTTATGCATATAAATATTTTTACATTTTTTGCTTTTTTGTTATTTTAGTATATTTGCCTATGACAATATCTGAGGACTTTTCTTTATCACTTGTTAATTGTTTCCCAGTGTTCTCATCCAAGACACCAAAGAATGTCTTGTTGGTCCAATGGAGGTGGCAGGACTGATTGTCAGAATGTTCTTCCAAATCATTTAACTTCTTATACTTGAGTGTAATCTTTAACTTCCTTGATTCTCCACTTTATTTTATCTAACTACTTTCAATAAAAAACAAAGTAAATTTTTCTATTGCCAAAGCAGTGGAAATTATATTAAAATGATTTACTGAATTATTTGTAGAGTTAGTGGTTCATTAGGAAGGAGGGAAGGAAGGAAGAAAAGAAAGAGGAAAGAAGTAAGAAAAGAAAGAGGAAGGAAGGAAGGAGGGAGTGAAGGAAAGAAAGAGAGAGGAAAAAAGAAGAAGGAAATTTAATCCCATAGCAAGCAAATGTCCTGCATACTTATTTTAATTATATGCAAAAGTTTTTTCTTTGCTTTTAAAGTTAGCATGAAAATATAAAGCTAACTTTACAAAAGCAGAAAATACAAAATTGACTATGTCTTTCTATGATATATTCTTTTATTACCCGTATTTCTGGCCAGCAGTAAAAGATTCTTTTTTTCTCAAAGAGAAATAGAATTGTTTTTTAGTTTCACTGGAGTTTTAAGGTTACTTTAACTCCAGCTAAACTTAATCCTATTAGTTATCCTTGAATCTATAATCATAACACCTACTCTTTTGTTTGTTTATGATTGCTTGGCTTGAGTGTCCCAATTTTTTTCTAAAGTCTTAATGACCTGCCTTGGAGAAACAGTTTATACTTGAAAATAAACGAAGACTGTTTGCATGTGTGATATTGTTGTGTCATAGAAATTTTAATCTCCTTTAAGAACACAAGGAGTTACTTGCTCCACTTACTGCCTGAAGTGAAAGAATAAGATGCAGTTACACACAGTGTAAATTAAGATGTCTTGAGAGCATAGAGCTTTAGGTAATACGTTAAATTAAGGTTCTCAGATGTGCGTTTAATTAAGATATTTAATTTGAAATGTCTGTGCTCTTCTTTAATTCCAATTGATTATTAAGAATAGATTTCTTTAGGATATTTAAAAGGTGAGTAGAGGAAGATATGGTGGCTGACCTCAAAAGTTTATCTAACATTGCAATTGTCAAGCAAATGTAGTGTTTGTCTCTCCTTCACCTAGGATGTTGTGCCTGGAATCTGAGGCTGCTATTCAAATGCTAGACTCAGGTAAATCAAACATGGGACAAGTTGAAAATGCCCCTTAATTTACTAAGAGTAGCCTCGCTCCGAGTCTCCAGCTTAGTTATTTATTATTTTTGCTTACACCTGATAAAATAATTTGTACTATAGCTGGGGCTACGTATCCAAACATTTTTAAATGTCCCAGTTTGCAGATATTCATTGAGAGCTTACTATTTGCAAAGGACTATACTGATTACACTAAAAGTTGCAGAAAATTATTCGAAAGCATTCCACTCTCAAGTAGCTTACAATCTAATTAAGAATCCACACACAAATACACACACACACACACGAGTAAATGATTAGATGATAACATAAGATATGTTCAAAATGCCAAGTAACTCCTGTGAAAATCAGAGGAAATCTAGAGGTGTAGGTGATTCTGCAGATTGTAATGGTAAAGTAGGGCCTTTCAAAAGGGGATTTTTGCTCTGGACTTTGAACAAAAGCCAAAGTTAATAAGAGGAGCAAACATGGGCTGACTTCCCGTAATATATCTGGAATTCTCCTAAGTGCTTTTCATGAATGGTGGCTTTTAAATCTCAAAATGATCCTATGAGATTGCATTATTTATATTCCCTTCTACAGATAAGGCAGTCGAAGCACATAGTGCTTAAGTTCCGCAGCCAGGCGGTGCAGAGCCAGGATGTAAATGAACCTCAGAAATCAAGTTCCAGAACCCCTTCCCTTTATCCCCCCCACCACGGCCTCCACTTATCAGAAAAGCAGAGAGATGAATTTGGGACAGCATGAAGAAGCAGTTTAAGATGTCAGTGGTGTAAGCAATGGTCCACTCCAAATCATATTCCAAAGAAGTGATTAGAAAGTAGAGCTATAAATGTAGGTGAGGGCCAAGGTGAAGACTTCAAAAGGCAAATTAAGTTGATTAGGCCTGTGTCCTCAAGCAGGAGAGAGTCACTGAAGACTCCAGTTCACTGCTGACATGGCAAGGTGTCCTTCTCAGAGTGCGTTCGGGCACAGAGGCCAGGATGATTAGACTTTCCATGGAAGGCTAACACCCATCAGGTACTGACTACTTGTGCTCCCTTTAGCTTGGTGTCTATGACACCTGAAATTTACTTGTTTTGTATTTGATTCATTATTTTCCTCTTTATGTTTTGAATGATAACCTTTATCTATATTTCGGTTGTTTCTTAATGGAAAAAAAAGGCAGTGTTGGGGCTTGGAAAATTGACAAACTAGATTTGAATCTGGGTCTCAGTGTTTACTAGCTGCAGGAATTCATGTAAATTATGTAGCCCTTCTATATTTCAGTTTCCTTTATCAAAAATGAGGATAACATAGCCCTAATGATGAAATGAAAAGATGCAAGTGAGTGAACATTGTAACGACTTCAATGATAATAAGAACCAGCATTTGGTTTGCAGCTTAGCACATGACAGACACTGTGCAGGGTGCCTGATACACCCTACTGTGCTCATCTCAGGACACTTTCCTTAGGTACTCACTCGTAGCGTAGCAAAGAGGACCAACAAGGCAAGTTATTTTCCCAGCCTCGAGAATAAGTAAAGACAGGTCAAGGATTTGACATCACTTCAGTCTGATTCAGAAAAAAATAATTTGGTCTCTTCTGCTGGATGGCCTCTCAATTGCCTACTGGTTGATAACACTATATGCCCCAAACCGTGGCTCCCTACCATCTCCACACACTTTGCTCATAACACAAACTGTCTGCATTTTGCTGTCTCTAACATCTTCCCATCTACTATTAATATATACTTCATCTGATTCCTAGAACACTCTTCCTGAAGTGCTGGGTTGGTCATGTCATTCTGCTGCACAAAACCTTTGAATGGCTTCCTGTTTCTCATCACCTAATGATTAAGATGAAAGCCAAGATCCTCACAAATGGATCTACCCTTATGATGGCATCTCTCTCCAGCACCTGTGAATAAAACCCTCCTCTCCATCCAGTGAGCTCACTATTTCACTGCTCGAACATACCTTGAGCTTTCTTATGAGTAAGTCTCAGCTAGAGGGAGATAGAGACAAATGCATTATGTTTTTTTCATGAAACTTATCAAGGCATCCCAACTATATGAGAAGATTCATAAAGGCATGGCTAAGCTTGTCTTGGTCACTTCCATGATGCTCCCAGCACCTAACATGCACATGATATATAGATATATATACATACACACATACGTATGCATACACACATATGTGTAATAAATGAATGAACAGCCATCTGCTAGAGTTATCATAGCTGTGTCAATTTACTTTAGGGCTTGTTATTTGTGACTCTCAAAAGGGCTTCCCAAAGTAAATGTTTCAGTTTACAAATAAAGAAGGTGAACATTGGAGGACCTTAAGAACTTTGCCAAAGGTCACTCAACTCTCAGAGAAAAGCTCCCCAACTGCAACGGACTCAAAAGCAAGCCTTTCCACAGTATGTATCTTTTCACAATTGCTGTGTCAGGCAGACGGATTCTCCTTTTTCTGTCTCAGGTTCCTCTCATTTAAGTAACTGTCTTAGACTTGAAGTCATTTCAAATGGTCCCCTATTATAACACTTGATAATTCTGTATGTCTTTCTGTGAAATCCAGAGAGGATTTCTTGAAGTAAACATAGTTTGTTTGAAGTTCTTTGTGATCACAGCTAGTGTTTTAATTCACCAACACTCAACAAGAAGTCGATAGCAACCATCACACTAATGCTTCCCATCAACATCCCAGGGCCACAACTCCCTTTACTAATTTAATATTATTCTCACCTTTTAGAAACCCCTGGGATACAAAGCCAGACTGGTTGCATGAAGCTGGGGAATAGCTTGAAATCTCTGGAGATGAGGGCGTGAAGCAATAAATATTTCTCTTTCCCTTCCAGTTTGACAAACTGAAGACTCAAAACCTGCTAGGTGCACAAGACCCCATTCGATTTCCTTACGTGGAGAGGAAAGTTCATGATAGCCCTGATGCTGATCTCAGGCTGTGGGGGTGTGGCTTGGGGATACAAGCGGACTCTAACCTTATCAACGGCAAAAATAGTTTGGAAGTTATGGAGACCATACCATACAAAATGTTTTAAGAAGCAGGTCAATGAAACAGATCCAGCGTAGGAAGTCGGAGCACATAACGCATCAGAGAGTGCACCAGTGTAGCAGGTGGGCCAACTCGCATAGAAAGAGCTGCCTCTCTAAAAGGCAGAGGCCACCAAGCATTTGACAAAAGATACTGATTTTTTTGTTCAACAAAAATCCATTAAGGACACTGGAAAAGAGAGAGAGGGAGAGAGAGAAAGGAGGAGGGCAGCTCACTGGCAGGCACAACGTAATTACAGCTATTACATTTTTTTCCTAAAGTAGTTATTTGTGGTTCCTCCAAACTCTAATGTGTTTTTATGTTGCAGCCTGTTGTTATTGGGGCAGGCTGCTTGACATTTGCAAGGTTCCATTGCTATTAAAAAGAATGATGTTATCAAGAGGAAAGCGAGGCGACAAAGCAAAATTAATTAACACCACCATCTAACAAAGCAAAGTAAATTAAACGATGGTTGACTTACATTGTGTACTTCCAAATGGTGACTGAGGGAAAACCTAAGCTTTTAACCCCCTATGCTCTGAGCTTAGCACCATGGTCGAGCGCGCTCCTGTGCAATTGAAGGATGCTCTATGCTCCGTGTTTCTACACAGGCAAGCTAACTGGTAAGCCATTCATACCCTTCAATAATAAAATTGTTGCTTGTGCTTTCTACAGAGAAGGCAGCAGATGGAACACTGTAGGGAATGTTTTCCCTAAGTCTGTATTGCCTCCAAGCACACTTAAAAGAAATATTATTAGTTTTGTCACACATTGAACATAAATGAGGATAAACCAGCTGGTAAATTTTAAACCAATTAGAACCCACAATGTCCCCAGATCCCATAGGTTCTATGGTGCCAGTGATTTGTCTGTCACTTTTCACATGCCAGTGTCACCAATAATGGCTAGAACAAGTTGCCCAGAACTACCACAAACCAACAGTGGCTTCCTAGAAAATGCCTGACGGCATAGAAATGAATACTGTCGTAAGTCGTTACCACTGTCAGTCAGTAAACGCGGACCTATGCAGCTTGAACCCTGTGACCAGAACTGTGCTACATAAGTAAAGGGACAATATGGTTTGCTGCCTATGAGAGTTTATAATCTGGTTGGAATGGTAAGATATGATCAGGTGCAACAAACAGAGCAAGATAATTATCTACTGTGTGTGTATGTAAATACACATATGTACACGTATCTATAAAACGAGAAGTTATATTGATCTATGTGCAGTTACAAACAGAAAGCTATTTTGCTAGGTCTAATGAAGTGTTTCATTTTTTCTTCTTTTGAAATTAACCCACTGCTTCACATTTCTAACATATTTTACCATTTTTTTTTTCAAAGTACTTTAGTCTATAGTATTTGGTCATCACAACATGACTGAATCATTGCATGGAATAATTAGAAGGCCAACAGAACCACCACTAATAGTCCCATTGTATAGATTAGTCATGGGCCTAGTGAAGTCACGCTACATATGAGACCAAATGACTAGTATGTTGTTGCAATAGTGCACAGATTGCTGATTTTTCCTTAAATTTAAAGATCAGAGAAAAAAGAGAGATCACTGTGAACTGACAATGTTCTAGAATATGTTGCAGAGGAGAAGAGGAGAGGGAGGCCTGAGGAAGGGAAGAACAGGTGCTCTGAGCAATGGCCACAAGCAGAGGTTACATTTATCTCGTCCTAGTTTCTGTTCTTGGGGAGCCACTCTTAGAGAGACCGTTCTGAGTAGATAATACCATCTGCTCCCCACCATAGACGTAGATCTTTATTTTAAGATCTGGGGCACATATGCAGGATGTGTAGGTTTGTTACATAGGTAAATGTGCGCCATGGTGGTTTGCTGCACCTATCAAGCTATTCCCTAGGTACTAAGCTCAGCACGCATTAGCTATTTTTCCTGATGCTCTCTCCGCCTTCATAGACAGTATTTTAAAGCATGCCAATGGGTGTAACAGGTACTCATTTTTTTAATCAGTAGTCAAATAGCTATAATTAATTAGTAGGCACAAATAAAATTCACAGAAAGTAAATGTCCAGGCAGGGCGCAGTGGCTCATGTCTGTAATCCCAGCACTCTGGGAGGTCGAGGAGGGCAGATCACGAGGTTAGGAGTTTGAGACCAGCCTGACCAACATGGTGAAACCCCATCTCTACTAAAAATACAAAAATTAGCCGGGCATGGTGGCACATGCCTGTAATCCCAGCTACTCTGAAACAGGAGGCTGAAACAGGAGAATCACTTGAACTCGGGAGGCAGAGGCTGCAGTGAGCCGAGATCATGCCACTGCACTCCAGCCTGGCAACAGAGCGAGACTGCGTCTCAATAAAAAAAAAGAGTAAATGTCCAAGTAAAATTGGACCTGTAAATATTTGCACATTAATAAGAACAACCTTTCCTTAAAGCTCATAAAATAACCTAAAACCAAACATCAACAACATCTCTGTCCTGAGGAAACCTCAGGGTCAAAAACTATCATCCATTGTACCTATTGCCAAAGTAACACTACCTTTTAGAGGAACTTATTTTCAATGGTGATCATATGAAGGAACAGGTCATAAAGTTTGTATTGCCCTATTGGGAAATTTCTAGAGTTTATTTATAAGAAATAGGCTTCTTAGGCTTATTGCAATAATAGAAAAGATAGACACAAAATACCTCCAAAAATGGAGGGTTTTAACTACCACCAAGAAGTCAGCTGTTGTTCAAAGAGAACAACAGAGATAAGAGGATATGAACATCAGTGCAGGTTATTATTACTAAATGGAGCTCACTAAGCTCACTAATACTCACTGACACAGTGTATGTTAGAAGCCATAAATTTCAACCTAGGCCAAGCTTTCCAGAAATTTTTAAAAAAATTTTTATTATGAGTTCAGGGATACAAGTGCAGGTTTGTTACACAGGTAAACTTGTGTCATGGGGGTTTGTTGTACAGATTATTTCATCACCCAGGCATTAAGCCCAGTACTCATTATTCTTCCTGATCCTCTCCCTCTTCCCACCCCCCACCCTCCGAAAGGCCTCAGTGTATGTTATTCCTCTCCATGTTTCCATGTGTTCTCATCATTCAGCTCCCACTTACAAGTGAGAACATCCAGTATTTGATTTTCTGTCCCTGTGTTAGTTTGCTAAGGATAATGGTCTGGAAGACAACTTAGGCAACACTATTCAGAACATAGGCATGGGCAAAGATTTCATGACGGAAATGCCAAAAGCAATTGCAACAAAAGCAAAATTGACAAAGGTGATCTGATTAAACTGAAGAGTTCTGCACAGCAAAGGAAACTACCAACAGAGTAGACAGACAACCTAAAGAATGGGTGAAAAAATTTGCAACTATACTTTCTGGAAACATGTTTTCTAAAGCAAATTGATACATACTTCTTCCANCTCATTATTCTTCCTGATCCTCTCCCTCTTCCCACCCCCCACCCTCCGAAAGGCCTCAGTGTATGTTATTCCTCTCCATGTTTCCATGTGTTCTCATCATTCAGCTCCCACTTACAAGTGAGAACATCCAGTATTTGATTTTCTGTCCCTGTGTTAGTTTGCTAAGGATAATGGTCTGGAAGACAACTTAGGCAACACTATTCAGAACATAGGCATGGGCAAAGATTTCATGACGGAAATGCCAAAAGCAATTGCAACAAAAGCAAAATTGACAAAGGTGATCTGATTAAACTGAAGAGTTCTGCACAGCAAAGGAAACTACCAACAGAGTAGACAGACAACCTAAAGAATGGGTGAAAAAATTTGCAACTATACTTTCTGGAAACATGTTTTCTAAAGCAAATTGATACATACTTCTTCCATCTTAGCATCCTCATCTTCATGTACATAGGTATATATATATACACAAAATATGAAACAGAAAAAGATAAAATATACCTTATGTCTATATTCTTTATATGTTCAAGTCTATTTCTATGTTTATCTCTTTTTTTTCTCCTTTCAGCAGACCTTATTTGTGCTAAGATTGATGAAGCTTATCCAACAATTAACAATGTGGTTGAAGAAGATACAATGGTTCTGAAGTATCTTTCTTTGTCAAGTAACTCTATTTGTTACAGGGATTAAAGTCAGATGGCAAATGTGACCTAGTTTCAACATTAAAAAGGTCCTAATTTAGAAATTAAAACGCCTTAGTTACACTACCTGTAAAATGAAGATAAAGATTCTAAAGAATTCCTTAATGATTTATATAATAAAACATTTATAAATCATCATAGACAAATGTAAAACAGTAATGACAAAGCATTCATCACTCTGATAGCAATGAGGTGTCTCCGATTTCTTTCATATTCTCAAATGGAAAATACTACATACTCATTTCTATTTTTATTTGATAGAGAATATTATGTGACATTCTGCTAGTTATTTAATTTTATAATTACACTTTTCTTAGCCAAAAGTTAGAATCCACTTGTTTTACTTGAATGTAGAGGAAGAACCCCAGGAACAGATATTCATTGCAAGGGATATTATCCTGGAATTTAAACAATTCAACATCACCTCGTACATGAGCTCATTCAGTTGTATGCATTTATGAACTCCCCTATGGGACATTGGATAATTATATTCGTTCATCCATCACTCATTCACTCACTCATGCATTCTTTTTTTCTTTTTTTTTTTTGAGATGGAGTCTTGCTCATCGCCCAGGCTGGAGTGCAGTGGCGCGATCTCGGCTCACTGCAAGCTCCGCCTCCCGGGTTCACGCCATTCTCCTGCCTCAGCCTCCTGAGTAGCTGGGACTACAGGCGCCCGCCACCTCGCCTGGCTAATTTTTTATATTTTTAGTAGAGACGGAGTTTCACCGTGTGAGCCAGGATGGTCTGGATCCCCTGATCTCGTGATCCGCCCGCCTCGGCCTCCCAAAGTGCTGGGATTACAGGCATGAGCCACTGGCGCCTGGCCGCATTCTTTAACAATAATTAATTGAGCACCTATTATAAAAATATAACTTGCAGGGTGCAGTAGTTTTGTAGGGCTGATGTAACTAACTACCACTAGGTAGCTGAAAACAACAGAAATGTATTCTCTCGGAGCACTGGAATCTATAAACCCAGTGTCAAGGTATCAACTGGGCCATGCAAGCTCTGAGACTCTGGGTAGAATCCTCGCTTACTTTTTCTAGTCTCTGGAGGTGGCCCCCAATCCTTAGTGTTTCTTGGCTTGCAGCTGCATCACCTTGTGTTCCCCGCGCGTGTGTCTCCACCTTCATTTGACATTTCTCTCTTCTTACAAATATACCAGTCATATTGGATTAAGGGCCACCCTACTCAAGCATGACCTCACCTTAACTTGATTATATTTGCAGAAACTCTATTTCCAAACAAGGTCATGTTTCAGATACCAAGTTTAAGACTGCAATTTATCTTAGGACTTAGATATATCAAAGTTAGGACAATTCAGCCAGCAGCCTATGGGAACAAGGTTAAGCTATATAGAAGACCAACATGGTTTTCTACTTCATGGAACATACAATATTCAGAGGTGTTCAAACATACAAAAATTGTTTAAAATAATTTCATATGTCATTAATAGCAATTATAAGAAGTACAATAACAGAAAAGCATGATATGAAATGGTAATAAGGATGACAAACTGCAGGAGTGTGAATGATTCATCCAATATCAGTACTCATATCAAGAAAATGTATTCTATCACTGGGCACAGTGGCTCATGCCTGTAATCCCAGCACTTTGGGAGGTTGAGGCAGGCAGATCATTTGAGGTCAGGCATTCAAGACAACCCTGGCCAACATGGCGAAACCCTGTCTCTACTAAAAATACAAAAATTAGCTGGGCGTGGTGGTGCAGACCTGTAATTCCAGCTACTTAGGAGGCTGAGGCAGGAGGACTGCTTGAACCTGGGAGGCAGAGGTTGCAGTAAGCTGAGTTCATGCCACTGCACTCCAGCCTGGGTGACAGAGCAAGACTCTGTCAAAAAAAGAAAAATGAAGGAGAGAGAGAAAGAGAGAGAGAGAGAGAGAGAGAAAGAAAGAAAGAAAGAAAGAAAGAAAGAAAGAAAGAAAGAAAGAAAGAAAGAAAGAAAGAAAGAAAGAAAGAAAGAAAGAAAGAAAGAAGAGAGAGAAAGAAAGAGAGAGAGAAAAAGAAAAAGAAAGAGAAAGAAAAGAGAAAGAGGAAGAAAGGGAAGGAAGGGAAGGAAGGAAAAGAAGGAAAGGAAGGAAAGGAAAGGAAAGAAAGGGTAATCTGTCATTTTAGGATGGTACAAAGTCTGGAATTCCTGGGTTCAGAAGGATCAGCTAGTTGATACTCCAGATTCTCTTTACCTTAAGTATTAGTTTTGCTATCATTAAGAAATGCTTAGCCACAGAAGTGATAATGATACACAATGCAGTATAATTGCAGTGTGCAGATTCTGTGGAAATTGAATTAACAAATAATGTCAATGTCAAAAATATTGATTTTAATATATTTTGAATTCCCTGTAACTGTTCATTCCTGAAATGCTGATGATATTTGGAGATGATCAAGAAAGAAGCATAGCATTAATCAAAAAATTACAATTTCGGATTCTTCAGAGCAAGAAAGTGAAGTTTACAAACCACTAAAGATGACGCATGGGTATTTGTACATATGAATGGGTTCTTTTGTCCATGTGGAGGTCTGTGATTTGAAGACAGGTACAGCGTCTACTGTAGTCAATCTCTATAGCAATAAGAGCCATTAAAAACGTCAGGATCATATAAATTGCAATCATTTGCCCCAACTTTGGGATTAGAAGCAGAGAAAACTCTCAATCAAAAGGAAATTTGTGCTAGCTTTGTCTTGCTTTTCAGAGTAGATATCAACGCCAGGCTCTCAAGGCCTACATTGCTTCTGTGTGCCCTTGAAATACAGAAAACCTTCCATTGTTCATGAATATTTATAAGCTTTCTCTTCCTCGTGGCACATAGGTAGGACTATGAACTTTAAGTGAGTATATTTCTAAATATAATCCATGGACTAGTTGAGAGTTTTAAAATGTCCTTTCCAGATTCCTTACATCTTCCTGCCCTAGATAAATTCAAATTTGGTTTGCTGTAATACTCCTGATTACCAGGAACCATTACTGACTATAAAAATGTGATAATGTCTGTTGGAAAATGGCAGAGCACCATCCACATTTCTGCTAGTGGGATTTTGGCCTCTTGCTTTGACATTTGTACATTCTCCCATCTTAAATAAAAATCCAAGGATAGCATTATTACTGTGCCCTTCAAATTCCTCAGGTAACTTGATCTTAATAGATGCTTCCACTAAGATCTTTCCTTTTGATTATACCCAAACATTTTTGAAAACTACAGGCTTGAAAATACAGATAAAAGATAACTGATCCAAAAAGGTGTTCTAATATTTCCCTTGCTTGCTTTACTGACATCTCATATTTCAGTTTCCAGTTTGCTTTTTAAAAAATTTTACTTTTGACCAGGTGCGGTGGCTCATGCCTATAATCTCAGCACTTTGGGAGCCAAGGCAGGCAAATCATCTGAGGTCATGACTTCGAGACCAGCCTGTCCTTCACCCAACGTGGTGAAACCCCATCTCTACTAAAAATACAAAAATTAGCCAGGTGTGGTGGCAGGTGCCTGTAGTCCCAGCTACTTGGGAGGCTGAAACAGGAGAATCATTTGAGGCCAGGAGGTAGAGGTTGCAGTGAGCCAAGACCGTGCCATTGCACTACAGCCTGGGCAACAAGAGCAAAATTCTGTCTCAAAATAGTAATAATAATAAAAATGTTTACTCGTTTTTTAAGGAACTAATTACTATCAATGATCAGTTTTTCCTGTCTAAACTATGTTCTTATCAATTTATCCTCTGTAAAATATCTCTGTTCCTGGAAAAGAAGATGTCAAGCTTGGATGAGACAAGTTTCTAAAAGTCTCTTTTGTTAATTGATTGATTGTGATAAGTCTATTCGATCTATGATTTAGTCCTATGTATTTTGGAAGATAATGTCTCCTTCCTTCAAAATACATGTGCTCAGCTACCCTGTAGTGAGTCAGTGAAAGGTGTCCACTTATATACAGCAGGAAAGGGATGTAATGAATCAGAAAGGGATGGGTTTTATGCAGTAAGCACTTTCCACACTCTTTCCTGCACTGCTACATTTATGCTGAAATGGTCCATTTATTTTAATCCTAAATAGGGTCCCTAGACAAGAGCTGAGAATGGAAGTCAAGTAAAAGGAAAAAGAAGAAGATTTCTATTTCAGAACGAACAAAATTCAAAACAAGGGGAAAAAAACAACCCTCATTTAGCCCTTGGTAAAATTGAATTTTTATGGCACCTACTCTTTCTCACTGTAGAAATTTGCTTTCAAAACTTCTCCCTTACCCTCCAATCCTGATGTGGCTTGCAGCTAAATGAATCATCCCCACTCTCTCATCACAAGTGTGTTTCTGCTGTAGTCCTACACCTCAGAAGGATGGGAAGGTTGAGTTAAAATCATCTGTTCAAGGTAGAGACCTTCAATTGATATGTTCTAAAAATGAGTCTGTGAGTATCAGCAGTCCCTACAAAATTATCATCTGTTCACACCAGTGGGATCAGTGCACAAAGTCAAGAGCACAGCCCTCCCACAGGCCCTAAAAACCAAGCCCAAACAGGCAGCACAGGAATATTGCTCAAAACAGAAATTCGGAAAGCAAGCCCTGTAAAGCACCAACCCTCTCTATCATGACCGGGAAAGTTTAAAATCTTGACCAATGAATCTAGATAGATTATGAAAGAACACAGAGCAGAAATGGAAATTTTTGAAAGAACTGGAAATAGAACTACCATTCAATCCAGCAACCCCACAACTGGGTATATAAGCAAAGGGAAATACATCACATAGAAAAAGATACTTGGAGTCATACATTTATCACAGCACAATTCACAAGAGCAAAGATCTGGAATCAAGTGTCCATCAGTGGAGGATTGGATAAAGAGTGGTGTATATACATACCATAGAGTATACTCTGCCATAAAAAGAACCATATCATGTCTTTTACGGCAATGCAAATAGAATTGAAAGTCATTAGCCTCCGTGAAATAACGCAAAAACAGAAAGTCAAATACTGCATGTTCTCACTTACAAGTAGGAACTAAAAAAATGGGTAAGGATGGACATACAGAATGAAATAATAGATATTGGAAATGAACAAAAGGTAGAAGGGTGGGATGGTGGGAGGGAAGCGAGGGCTGAAAAGTTACCTTTGGGTACAGTGTTCACTATTCAGGTGATGGGTGCACTAAAGCCCGGACTTCACTACTACACGATATAGGCATGTAGGAAACCTGCACTTGTACCCCTTAAATATATGAAAATAAATAAATTATATTTAAAAAGAAAGAACACACAGCATAATCAGGATCTGGTAGTACCTAATTACCAGTATTAGATGGGCACACTTGTCAAGTAATAACCAATCGTCTCTCCAACAGTTACTTGGTGGTTAACTACTAAAATGTAGTCAACATGGAAGTAATATCACTAAATTCTCTTTTCTTAATAAAAGCACTTGTGCTTGAAGTGAATGTTTGTCATATTTGGTTTCCCAGTACATAAAATCATTCTTATTTCAGAGGGATCTCCATTGTGAGAGTCTTTGTTTAAAGGGAGCCATAACTTCCTATATAAATGAAAGAGAGGACCAGACACTCCATCTCTCCACCCAGGCCTGAGAGTTAAGGTGCAGGCATATGGCTTAGAATAGAACAATTAGATACCACAGTGAGAGCTTTGAAGCTTGAGCAAATGACATTAAGACAAAATAAGAGTTAAAATCCATAATAATAGCAGTGACATTAAGAGTTAGTAACATTAAGAGAATTCATGAACAATGGTGGCATGTAGTGACGAAGGTGGTGTTGCAGCTTTCAATGCTGGTAGTTAGAATGCCTAGAAAGAGAATAAAGTGATAATAGTGGCCTTCTAAACAGGTTGTTTCTTTAGTATAATGCATTTGTTCCTACTGCCAAGCCTTCCTTAGTTTCTGCTAATTTTAGGAGTCTTCCAATTGTTTCTTTGAGCTACTATTTTTCCAAGTCCATTTCAGATTAACTTAATCATCTTCTGTTACTTACACTCAAGGAGTCAGGGTTATAGAAAACAGAGCCTCAGAAACACATGGGAATAAGACATTGGTTGTCTGTCCTAGGTTGAGGCAAATGTCAGTCAAAGTCATATCAATATTTCAGGATAAAAATATGAAAGCTCATGATACACATGGTTACAAAAGAGGAACTTGGAATGATGGCAAAAGAGTAGCAAGAGGAGTCTAAAAATCCAAGAAAGCAAGGTCAGGTGGCTTCTCTTAACAGCACTTGCCAACTTAAAAAAAGAAAATAGCAATTTCAAGTCTCCATACTGCATGATGTAAGGCATAGAGGTCACCAAAATATCTTATAGCTCATAGCTACATGACTGAGATTGCCAAACTAAACTGAAAGTTTGACCCTAATGGTGGTTCAATTACAATAACATTAGAATTCCCAATCTCACAATTTCTCAGTGAAAATAAAAGCGTTGATTAGGCATGAGTAAAACTCTTAGGATTGGAAAAGCATCTTGAATCCATAAACCCATGAAAGGTATTTGTCTGAAAAAAGGTCTCTTTGTCCTGTGTGTGGATTCTCATTCAAGAGTGGAGCCAGTGCTAATGTCCCAGCTCTTTCAGGGGGTCCATATCTCTTACCAAACTTAAAGCCTCACATGCTCCAAGGAGCTAGTTAAAACCCAAACTGAGTAGGAAGAATCTTACATACACCAAAGTATTGCTGGATTTGGTTATTCTAGAGCATTGAAAATCTGACTAGTGGGTACTGGAATGTATTCTGAGGATGCTAAAACTAGGGAGAACAAATTTAACCCCAAATCCAACACAGCATCTGTTTGAGAGAAAGTCTGAGTATGCAAGACTGGTTCACAGTATGCAATGTTATGATAGTCCACCCTAATCATAGGCCCATTAACAAAAATGTATTGGCTGCATTTGGCAGAGTTTACTGTCTCTGGAAGGTAGGAATGTTGGACTAGATACACATGATTTTTTCCTGTCCTCACTCTCAAACAATGAGAAATGAACCTGGGGAATGATAGCATTTGTCAACAGCACTTTAATGATGATTTCCTATATCCTGCAATGCTACAATTCAGACATACATGCGTTAATTTTATTAGAGTGGGAGGATTCCAGAGTGTCTGATGCAAAGTGGTCACTAAAACAGTAATCAGAGAAGGCAGCAGCACCAATGTGGGAAACAAGATGGTCTTATTCACAGAGGTCTTAGGAAGTAGTTAATTGATCACAGGACCTATAGAACAAAAACAGACGAGTAGGCATCAAGGCCTGAGAATTTTAGAGAAAAGCCATTTCAGCAAATAACTCTTCTCTTTTTGACAAATGACACTTGCCCTGCAACTGGGTACTATTGGAGATCAATCTGGTCATGGGATATCAAGCGACATGCAGTCTGAGTTGACTAGTAAGACTCGGACATTATACGCTCCCCCCATTCACAAATTCACATCTTCGCAGCAGCAGTCCATCATTAACTCAAAGTGATTTACGTGGAATTGGAAGTGAGCAGGTCAGGAAGGCACTAGTAATCATTCACACTCCCAGCACATTTACTCCTTTCACAGTTCTGCCCCCTCTAAAACTACCTATGGCTTCCTGAGGAATTTTCCAGGAGAATCAAAATACTTTGTGATCATCAGATAGACAATGCTATTGAGACTAGACAGAATGCCACGACATTTCAGCCAGTTTAGAAGTGGCCCAAGAGGATGTGGAGAAGAGAAATACATTGGTGGTTCTTCAGTGGCGGCATTTTATAAACTTCACCTGTGGATAGATTATCTGGGGTAAGTTTCTACCTTGATTCATTGTCAGTAAATGATGGTTTTACCAGGCATTCTAGAGCAAGATTAGGTAATTTACAACAAGAATCTAAGGGTAAAACGTATGTGAGAAGACCTATCTCAGAATGAGCCCAAAGTTTGAAAACATTCACCTCTCCTAGGATTATTCACAAAAAGTCCCCTAAAATAAGGGGACTTTAAATAAACATATAAAAGATGATCTTCCCTGTGGACTTCTGTTATCTTCCCTTCCTAACCACTCTAGTGCTTTAACTTACGAACAAGGGGGCATGGTAGCATAGTTAGAGGTTAGCCATAAACTCAAAACATTGGATTTTAATCTTGACCAAGATGATTAGTCCATTGACTGATTTGTCCCCAGCAGCAGCAAAGCCAGAGTTCCTATTCTGATAATCGTACCTCAAGGCCACCAGTCCTATGTTCAGTGCCACATAGATTCTATTTGACCCTGTTCCCTTATGAAGGGGATAATAGTTGGTCCTTGCAAGTATAAAGGCATTCTGGATTTAAATTTGTCTTCTCTGCCCATCATTTTTCTGCAAACAACATCACCTGTGAACCTACTGAGCATCTTGCACATAATCACGGTATCCCATAAAATTAAATTTCATGCAGGAATTCACTTTGCAGGTAAAGAACTCAGACAGTGGGGTGATGCCCATGGAATTTAGGATCTCGAAACACAGCATCAACCAGATGCAAATGGCTTTGTCGAGTAGTGGCATCACCTATATGACTCAGTCTCAGCTGGGAGAAAACCCCTTCTCAAGTTGGGATGCAGTCTTATAAAATGCAATATACTTCTGATGCTATGAACAATATATGGTACTATTTTTCCATAGGTAGAATTAAAGTCTCTGGAATCTAAGGGGTACATGCATGAATAGTCACTTTCAGATAAAGGACCCATTTACAATTTATTTTTACTCAGCTTCCTCAATTCTGGGCCAAGTTTAGAGGTGTTCATAATAAAGGGAGAACTTCCATCTCTACAGGGCAATGATGTTACGGAATCTGAGACTGCCACATAGACAGTTTAGGCTCCTTATACCTGTGGATAAACAGGCTGTTTTCTGTTACTGATACTGACTATCTTTTTGATAATCGGGATTAGGATTTGATAGTCAGAGTTAGGATTCTTGCATACAGCAAAAAGGGTTATAGAAATGGAAACCAGAGGAGTATTTATGTTGACTCATTATTCTATCATGCACAGTGGCAGAAGATAATGGACCTTTACATCCCTTTTAGGTAGGATTGCCAACATTTGGGTTTCCACACTGGGTAAGAAACCTGATCAAATGAGTTGCTAGGCAGAAGCAAAAGGAACATGGACTGGTTGTGGAGAAGAAAGGTGCTAAGTACTAACTTAATCAACTGGCTTCCTTGCTAGTTATCCATAATTTCTGGAGCCTTCATCCATAATTTCTTTGTTGTGGAAATGCGATTTTATATATTTTAATTTTCCTTTTGGTTTCTATCTTTCTCCCCCACAGTTACCTATAGGGTGTGTTGGCTGTGGCCAACTTTAAACTTGCTCCATAGGTCGCAGAATATCTAACCAAGATCATGGCAGAACAAGGAGAGAAATGGCCCATCACCTGGAAAGCTATAATGTGGAGCCATAAAGAGATATTGATGAGAATTTGGGATGTCTCCCTTTGGGGAAAAGGAGTGAGTGTATTTAATTGCCCATGGAGTTGCATTATATTGAGAGGTATTTGTTTTATGATTATTGTGGAAGAAATATGTTATCTGGAGACTGGATAACCAAATAGGCTAACTGTAGTAGACATTGTCTGCCCAGCATAGAAACCTCCGTCCCACTGTAGGGAATTCCTCCTTGGGTGAGTCCATTCTCCGTTGCAACCTCCAGTAGCAAGGGTGCTGATGTATGATGGTGGCATCAGCTTCTAGCCATGAAGAAGGTAGTGCCTGTGGGGGCACCATACCTGGAATATAACTGCAGGGTGGCCTCTGCTGTGTTCCCATGAGTCTGGTCTCTGCATTCCTGTCCATCTTTCCAAATCAATTTCTCCAATCATTTATTAGTTCTATAGATGACCTGATTCACCTCCAAAAATTTATTTTCTGCTTTAGTTAATAAGAGTTCATGTCTGTAACCTGCATCCTAGAATGCTCACTGAGACATGGGCTGTGTCATCAACAGGAAAGAAAAATATCCAATGCTATAATTAGAAAGAAAGATGAAAGTCTTGTGTATTTTGACTGCATAAAGAGCTAATGTTTCTTGAAGATGCTTAAAAAATGTAACCAGTTTAATTATTGTAAGTGGATACAATGGACTGAATGTCTGTGTCTCCCCTAAACTCCTATGCTGAAATCCCATCTCCATTGTGATAGGGTTAGAGAATGGGCCTTTGGGAGGTGATTAGGTCATGAGGGTGGAGCCCTCACGTATGGGATTGGTGCCCTTATAAAAGAGGGCCCAAAGAGCTCTCTTCCCCTCTTTCTGCCACGTGAGCACACAAGAAGTCAGCAGTCTGCAACATCAAAGAAGACCCTCACCAGAACCCAACCAGTCTGGTGCCCTGACCCCAGACTTTCAGCCTCCAGAACTGTGAGAAATAAATATCTTTTGCTTATAAAATACCCAGTTTATGGTATGTTCTTATAGCAGCCTGAACAGACTAAGACAGAGGATACCTGTGGTATATTTTTAACAAAATCTCGTCACAACTAGATGGGATTACAGGGATGAGCCACTGACTCTGATAGGGTCTTTCTCCTCTTCTGGCACCTTGGGTGGATTATTCAGAGACAGACTCCAGGATGAAAATCTGGGTGTAGGAGGTTCATCGGAGAGTCCTCGCATGAACATTATTCAAAAGAGGATGAGGGAAGTAAAACTGAGCAGAGAGAGAAAGTGAACTGTGATGCAATTGCAGCAGAAACCTCAGAGGATCCCACAGTCCCACCGGGGCCTCTAAAGTGGATGCAACCTCAGAATTGTCTCAAATTAAGGCAACAGAGCTGAGACTTTGTTCCTCCTACCCCCAACCCCTCCTCCGCCAGCTCACGAGCCACTAGAAGCAGACTATCCCAGGGAGAGAGTGTAAACTTGCTCAACGTAGCTTCCTTCAGCTAAGAGCAACTCCAAGAGGGGGATTTGGCTGGGAGACAACAGCAGCCAACACTCACAGTGCCTTGGAGAATGCATGTCCTTGTCTTGGAGGGGGCATCTGAATAGCACACCACAGCATTCGCTACTCCTGGGCATATACAGCCCAACACACTGAGGAGGAGAAGTTAGCTCTACAAGTGTCTAGTCAGAAGAGTGGGCCACCTCCCTTTCCACTCCAGTGAAACTCATGTTGCTACTTTTCCTAAGCACTCTTTTTATTAGAAGGATTCTATTCCACTGGAAAACACTTCATGCTCTAGTGTTGGGTCTTCCAGTGAGCTTTCCTCATGTAGCTCTTTAGTGCTTCTCTAAAGCTCCCGAAGACAAAAAAAACAAGGTGCCCCACACAGTAGTGGAAGGACCTTAGAGATGGCTTCATCTAGTTGCTTCATTTTCAGGTCCTCAGAGACATGGCACATCTTCCCCAAGGCCACACATCTGCTTAGCATTGGAATCAGAACCATAACCCTCATCGAGTGGTCTTTGTTCTCCCAGCAAATGATGCTGTGATGCTGATGCTGTACTCTATAACTCATTCAGTTCGGAAGTATGTGTCCTGGCTCCTCAATGAGGCTGCAAACTGAGCCATTTCTTAAGCTGTTTTACAGAAAAACATATAAAACAATAGGAGAACTAGTAAAAGCCCATCTCTGCTAAGATTTCATTCAACCACTGGGTAGGGTTAAACATGAATGCATTTTTCAGTTTTTTCATACTGCACACTGGTGATTTTCTGGCTATAAGTTATAACAAAGTTTATCATTCAAATGGCCCCCTAAAGTGCAAGTTGTCTTAGAGGAATAAATAGTGTCTAATATGTCTGTTTTTCTGGTAAAGGAGAGAAAACAGAAAACTGAATAATATGAAAAGAAACAGGAGGAAAATTAAAACACAAGTAGCAGTGGTTTTCGCCCCAGTGGAAAACACACATTTATTGGGAAGAATTCTCAGCAGGAACAGTGGAAATCTTACATTTTCTAGTTCAATTACAACATCAGGATCTTAGATATTGGTAAGAGGCTTGTTTCCAAGAACTCTGATGCTGAATCAATACAGTCCTAAGTGATACATTAGAAGTACTGCAGAAAATGTCCTACCATTATTAATAAATTGTTCCATAGCCTTCAATATATTTTTTCTTATACATTTAGTCATTGTTTAAATTACTGTTTTACTGAAATGAAATCATGAATGTTGGGGATTTAGGAAAAATAATGCTGCAATTTGTAAGCCAGCCAGCCTGGCTGTTCCGTCCACAGGTTGAACCATCAATTTATGATACACAATGGATTCGCCCAGGAAATTCTCAGATCAGCAATTTGTTATGAAAATACACTATGCTGTCCTTTGGACTCAAATTTGAGAATACTGTTCAGATATTAGTTGGATGTGTTTATATTTATTGCTTTTAATGGGGTTGCATGGTGCCAGGCAACACTTTTCTCTGTTGGATACTGTTTGGCCTTTGGCAAAGGAAAGAATCTATGCTGCTTAATACCCAGCACACAAGAAAGGGCCCCTCAGCCCTTCCCAAGCTCCTGAATCTCTTCAGATAGCAGTCATCTCCTTACTACGGAATAAGGCTTCTCACTCCAAAATTAAAAATAAAGCCTGGAATCGAATGCCTCTGACAGAAGAGACATATTGATGAAGCGTTCATGGTATTTTTGAGGTAACATTGAGAAATGACCCTTCCTACGCTGGACTTTGAGCAGAGATGATACACGTGAGATGTTTGGACACTTCTGATGTGTACAGTAGCAGGTGCAGAACAAAGTCCTCTTATATTAACTAAAGAATAGAATATAAGGCCGGGCGCGGTGGCTCACGCTCATAATCCCAACACTTCGGGAGGCTGAGGCAGGCAGATCATGAGGTCAGGAGATCAAGACCATCCTGGCTAACATGGTGAAACCCCGTCTCTACTAAAAATACAAAAAATTAGCCAGGCATGGTGGCATGCGCCTGTAGTCTCAGCTACTCAGGAGACTGAGGTAGGAGAATCACTTGAGCCTGGGAGGCAGAGGTTGCAGTGAGCCAAGATCACACCACTGCACTCCAGCCTGGTGAAAGAGCGAGACTCCATCTCAAAAAAAAAAAAAAAAAAAAAAAAAAAAGGTAGATGGGCAGATCCATATTGATTGAAGATCTGTACTTGAAAAGTGTTGGCTGATGAAAAATGTGACAAAAGCAGAGACTCAAGCGATATGTCACAGGAAATTTACATGTCAGGGCATTTAGTTAGGACTTCTGTGATAATGTCATTTGAGAGGATCCGGAATGGGCCATTTAGCCATTATTCTCTCTTCTACGAGCCTTGCATGGAGGGATAATAGAAATTTTACCTTTTTGTCATGCAAATTTGGCGTTAAAAAGAAAAGTTAACAGATTGGATACGCAGACACAGAGCATAGTAGAGTTAATCCCATGCATAGTTTGGGGGAAGTGGGGAATATTAAAATATATTTTAGAGAATCCAGAAAGATGTACAACATATATTTTTTCCTCTTTAGACAAGTTTGGTTTCAGCTGCTTTTGATTTCAGAGAAATGGACAAACCTAATTGAATCTCTTTTCCATCAATGCAATCAGTTTTATTTAATATATAGACCATAGCAGAATTCCTTAGAGGTCACCTGTTCTGACCCTGCCATTTCATGGATAAATAAACTGAGGTCTAGATTTACTGAAGGTCACATATCAGCCTATGTGGGCACAGATACATTTATGATCTCATCTTACATTCATTCACACCTACAACTCCACCCAAGTTACCCAAGGAGGGCTTCTTTCTACTGGAGGCCAACCTTGTTTCTTAGAAACAAGAAACCATAGAATATTCTGTAGGTCATTTCTATGGGAGAAATAAGTGAGATCACGAAATGTCAGCCACAGAGGATGAGAAGCAAAAGGAAACAAGCTAGGAAAGAGCCCACGTGGAAGGGACAATGACAACTTGCTTCTTCTGCCCCATTTGTACCTTCAGTTCCCTGCCAAGGTAATTCTCCAACTTACGTACACATCAGTAGGTTAGAACAGCATTGTTATCTCCATTTTACAGAGAGGAAGCTGTGGCATAAAGCAGCCAGAAGGTTTGCTTCTGGGAAGACGTTACTCAGACAAAGTCGGTAGAACATAGAGCTCTGAGACCAGAAGAAATATAAATGCTTCCTTGTGCTGTAATGGGCCTAGATTAAAAAGGTTTCCTGGGAAGAGTGCTGTGATCATAAAGGGCATCACTTTCTGCCCAAAATCCAAGAAGCGGGAAAAGTTTCTGACTACAGAAAGGAGACAAGGACTGTCATTATGCTGGAGGTAATCTGACAGAAACATTGTTTGGGGATAAGATCCTTTGAAGAAAATTGTATGAGTGAAGTCGATGCTTGCCTTTGGCTGGCTGGCAATTTATGATCACAAAAACCCACAACTGCAACTTTTAATAATGCTAATAAATGTCACTTTTGTCATTTCTTTTATCCTGATTTATAGTAAATTATTTCTCATCCCAATTCAATTCATCAAGCATTTGACATCCTCTGTGTTTCAGGCCTGTTGACTATACCGGAGATTCAAAGATGCGAAGATTTCAGGAGACCTCAGGCTTTGATGAACAAGCAGTCCAGATTTTCAAAATATGCTTCAGGTTTCCCATAAACCTTGCATATTTAAACTTCTAAAACTGGAAACAGAGATAAAGCACGGATATAGGGAAATATTCTGCATGACTGTTAGAAAAAAATAGCAATAACACCAACTAGGAATGTAAGTAACATGTCTTAAAAGCAACCTGGGCCGTGCGCGGTGGCTCATGCCTGTAATCCCAGCACTTTGGGAGGCTGAGGCGGGCAGATCACAATGTCGGGAAATCGAGACCATCCTGGCTAACACAGTGAAACCCCATCTCTACTAAAAATAATAATTAAAAAAAAATTAGCCGGGCATGGTGGCATGTGCCTGTAGTCCCAGCTACTCAGGAGGCTGAAGCAGGAGAATCACTTGAACCTGGTAGGAGGGGGTTACAGTGAGCTGAGATTGCACCGCTGCACCCCAGCCTGGGCAGAAAGTAAAAGTCCATCTCAAAAAAAAAAAAAAAAAAAATCAAGCTGAAGAATTGGCACTGGCAATGACAAATGAGACTTTTTCATGTGGAAAAAAAAAAAGTGACTGCAGAAGAAAGCATCTTGCTGATGAGAAAGGGTAGTGGGTCCATCTGCTTATGAGAAAGGTTTCAAGAGATAACTTCCATAGCTCCCTGGGTGGCTACAGGACCGCTGCTGCTCCTGTATTTTCAGACTAACATGTTTCCCTCTTCTGAAATATAAGCTACTTGTGCATTTATAAATTACCTTGCAATATGAGGTAAATGTACTGCTTTTGGGATGACAGGCAGAGTTTGCAAATCTCTTTTCCTTCTTCCTTAATCCCTGGATTTTACGTATACTCTGAATGCAAGTAATGCACATTAGTCAATTAATAGGCTGTTAAACGACAATAGTTCCGGGCAATTTAATTACTGTTGGTAAAATAAGAAATGAATGATTGCATGTCAGTAACCAATTCCACTTCCTTTCCTTGGAACAGATTAACTTTGAGTCATGATAGTTTCTCTGGAAAAAAAAAAATTGATTGTTTCTGTGAACCTATTAGTTGCCGTTTCGTGTATTACAGAAATTTAGGTTTTCGTGTTGTATTTCTTATCTAGGTGGGATGTGGGAAAGTTACACCAATGGTATTTATTTTCAAAGATAATAACAATGTTGACTTTTAAATAAATTAATTAAAATTGTTGATGGAAAGGCCAAGGCAAGAGTAAGAGTCCTTTGACTTTCTGTCCATATTAGTCTTCTGCCCACTCTTGCCAATTCTAGATCATTCACACTGTTTTATTAGTTGAGTAAAAGTCAAGAGAAAAAAATAGAAGAACAATAACCTTAGTTTTATTGATTTTTTTTTTTCATTTTGCACTCATTTTCCTTAGAATAAACCCCAAAATGTTTAACAGAGTCTTTCTTGGTAATCTGGCTCCCAAGGTTTTACGTGTTAGTTTGTTTGACGTCTGTAGTCTCGACCATAGTCTAAGTCTGATGAAGGCAGTTACTTAATCACTTTGGTTCACTGTTATCTGAGGGATTGGAATAGTGCCCGAGCCAATATTAATTAATGAGTAGAAGAAAAGATAGCTAAGGACAAGATCTCACTAGTTGCTTATGACTTTAAAAGAGAGCTCTGAATGCATATGAAATAGGGAAGAGTGAATTGTCTAAAACAATGTATAGGAAAAGTGAAAATTCTACACTCTACTGATGAAACAAAGGATTGGACTGCATCACATAGGCTAAGATAAAGATAAATTGGACCTGAAAAAGTATGCACCATGAAAAAGCTGAGTTAGAAACAGTAAAACTGTCAATCTTCTGTCCCTACCCACCCGAAGATTAGAAAACTCATTGCTTGCATCTCTGTTGATCATCTCCGTTGATAAATGTGTTTTAGTAGCAATTAGATGTGTTAATACATGCATTTGCAGATGGTTTCTTTAGAGCAATTAAGATTTTTGAAATACAGCCTTCCTCTGCAATCCCCTGTTATTAAATATTTATTGAAAAGCAAAGAAGATTTGTAGTTACATTTAGGAAGGATTATAGGGTTTACAGTTTACGGGGATGAAACCCCATAACATTCATTTTCAATGATTGGATCATCTTGCCCTACAATTAATTGCTTTATTGCATTGACATCTGGAGGGAGAATTTTTGGATCAAGTGCCAATAAATCCACATATCTTCCTACCCATTTAGATATCTCTTTCAAATACAATCCATTCCCTGTAAGACCCCTATGTACTCAGTCTACTACTGGAATACTATCTAGGAAGGCACAAGTTCACCCCTCCTGTCCACAAGTACAGACCATTGCAAGAATCTCCTAATTGGTTTCTCTGCCTCCAGCTTCACCTTCTACCAGTGCATCCTCTATTTTGGAAAGTTACCCTTCTAAAATGTAAAATTGATTCTTCCATTCATTGGTTCAAAGCCTTTCAGAATTTCTCAGTTGATAAATTAAAATCCAAATGGCTCCTGCTAGCAGAGATCTTGCACAGCGTCCCTCTCCAGTTTCATGCCCTGCCGCCCGGAACTCTTGCCCCACATCTGGCCATTCATGTTCATGTGCATCTTGCTAGTCTGTGGCTGTGACACTCTCCACATCTTCTGAGCAAGAAGTCTTTTATTTAACCAGGAGAGCATAGCAATGAAAAAACAACAGACTCCAAAGCCAGATACTTGGGTTCAAATCCCAGCTCAGTTGCGTAATAACAGTGTAATTGTGGAAAAGTTACTGGTTTCCTGTGTTTTCGTTATTATGACGATAGTACTGCCATTCTTACTGAACGGGTTAACCCATATAAAACACTCTTAGAGTAGTCCCTAGTTCACAGTGGCAGCTCAATAAAGTCAGCTACCAGTACTCACCCTCCAGTTCTTGTCTCCAGCATCATCTCCCCCATGGGATCTTCTCTGATCTCGTCACCTACCCTCGCCCCACCTCAAGCAGATCTGATCACTCTGAACTCAGTTTCACCCACCGTGTTGCACAGAAATCATATATTTGTAGATCCAGCTCCCCACGCATTGTGTGACCATGGTCAGAGGTTTGCTGTGTTCACACTGGTGTTCTGAAAACCTATCCCAGCACCTAACATGGGTAACATAAAAGAAACTCAATCATTACATTTGAATAAATGAATGAACAACTCAAAAAACACCAAGAAAAGTAAGCTGGAAGTGCTGAAGGGCAGGTTTTTCAAGTCCTTCTGAGTGATTAGGGCTCTTTAGTGGCACAGGCATGAAAGGGAACCAGGCTAGAGCTGATTCTGATCACATGGCTCTTCTCCAGTGAGAGGAATGCAGCTAAGCCTCCAACACTTTGGCTTTGTTGGGTCCTAGCTGGTGAGGGATACAGGGTGTGGAGCATCAATCACAGGGATCCCCTTTTGGGTTCTAGTCACTGGCTCCTGCCAGGAGGCATCTCTCATTTTTCTTTTGGGTCATTTTCTGGCTGATTGAAGCTCACCTTTTCCAGGGGCCAGGCAGAGTTGCTCCTCTAACGAGGTTGATGATAGCAAGGAGTAAGCACTGACTTGATACCTGTCGCTGGGCTCAGGGCTGTGCACAATCTATTTCATGACACTGTAGAGTTAACCTTAGTTTCTGAATTGAAATCCAACCCTGCTCTACCACTCAGTAGCTCTGTCCTTGGTGAGTTACCTAGTTTCTCTGTGTACTATATCTTCAGACATAAAATGAGAATACTACTAATAATGATACTCACCTCATAGGACTGTTGTAAGGATAAATTCATTCAATCCATACAAAGCCTTTAGAATAGTGCCTACTACTTCATAAGTGCTCAGAAAATGTTTTCTGTTGTTTCTGTAATTATCCCCATTTGACAGATGAGGAAACTGAGGCTCAGACCGATTAAGTCACCTACCAAAGGTCACAGGCTATAGAACTGGGACACACACTACTCTTTCTAAGATTCATCACTGCCCCCAGTCCAATAGTCAAACCTCCTTCTGTCCCCAGTCCATCATCTTTCTCAGACAAGGCAGAGACACTAGCCCCAGCATGGCTCCTGATCAGTGAGGCACAGCTATGACACAAGCAAAATCCCTACAATCTGCCCATGCATTTTTTTTCTTTTTTTGAGATGGAGTCTCACAGTGTCGCCCAGGCTGGAGTGCAGTGGCACAATCTCAGCTCCCTGCAACCTCCACCTCCTGGGTTCAAGCGATTCTCCTGCCTCAGTCTCCCAAGTAGCTGTGATTACAGGCGCGTGCCAACACGCCAGGCTAATTTTTGTATTTTTAGTAGAGACGGGGTTTCGCCACGTTGGCGAGGCTGGTCTAAAACTTCTGACCTCAAGTGATCTGCCCGCCTCGGCCTCCCAAAGTACTGGGATTACAGGCGTGAGCCACCATGACTGGCCTGCCTATGCAATATTTACAGCAAACTAAAACTAAAAAAAAAAATAAAAAAATAAAAAAAATTGCTGCTTATCTGATTATCTGATATTGAGATCTGAGATCTAACTGGAAGTCTTATATTTACATTTGCTAAATCTAACCAACCTACAAGATGTGTGTGTGTGTGTATGTGTGTGTGTGTATGTAAAGTCACTTGGACCTTCAAAGAACTTTTGTCACCTTATTGCTGGCACTCTTGGGGAAGAGATTAAGTTACAGGGCAGACCATGAAGGCAGACATCCTGTGTCTCCCTGCATTTATGAAGAGCTCTGAGATATCAGCGAACATCTTTGGTGCTAGCAGAAGATATCTGTTAGAAGACACTGAAGTAGGTCTGTTGAAGATGGTTTAGCAAACCCATTAAATAAGAGAAGTGGGGTCTGATTTCTTGGGAGTGGCTCATGAACAACCTCAGCTCAGCCTGCATCATGTGGTTTCAAGAGATTTCCATTTGCTGAATATTTTATGATGTTTATTTCCCCCTCTGACTTTAGGAGATTTCACATGCATGATTGCAGGTTGAAAAAAACGTGGTAGCTTGTGGCCCTGCCCACTAAAACCATGTTTTCCTAATATTTGGCTTGGGTTAAGTAAGAAATGACACCCTCGTAAAACGATCTTCCTCCTCCATCCATCCCAGGGATGCAAGATTCACTTTTACCTTTTCCAGCGAACTCTAAACTGTCTCAGATACCATGTGCAGCATCCACACTGCCCTTACTTCAGGAGTCTTACTAAGAACTTGGGCTATTGTGGGTGCAGATCCAGACATCCCACTACTGGATTCCAGACATCCAGACACATGTGGATTTGGGATAGCATCATGACATATGCAGCTCAAAGAGGAGCATCCTCTTAAGACTGGAAATAGGGTTGTAGGGTATTACACCTGGCATTTTCCTCAGACTTCTCCCTAACTTCCCACACCTTGTTTCTTAGTCACGGACTTTGGTTCTTGCTCTGAGCCTTGCTCGTAGGTACTTTCAGACAGTGGAATTTTATAGCTTCTCTCTACTTCTGTTCATTCTTTGCTTGCTGGTGTCTTGGGATTCCTATTTCCTATATTAGGGCTCCTAAATTCACTACAATGGCAAAGAATTCCAAAAAGTGAGGATCCTTTGGTGCTTTGGCTGCCTGACCTACCTTCCCAGGGCTGTGTCCACTTTCATGAAGAGGAGGAAGAATTCTAATGGAGGAGAGAATGGCTCCCAGAGCCCTAAATGTGGGCTGCATTACCACTAAAGCAGACAGACTTCCCACTCTGGCTGTCTCATTCTCCTGCTCATTTGTTGTGTATTGTAAAAATTCAAGTGGAAGGATAACTGATATTGACAATATTTTGAGTTGAATTGAGGGCAAATTAATGCTAATGTTCTTATTCTACATCTCTAGTACATCTACTTCAGTATTCTGAACAATTATTTGGTTTACTTGAAATTGTTTCAATAATTTTTTCATTCTGTTTTGAAAGAACCAAGACTCTGAGCATCTGAAGCATGCAGGCAAAGATGTCCTAAATGAATAAAGTTAGGAAAGATGTTTATTTTATCACACCATCTCTGACATTCCAAATTCTCTGGCTTAGTTTCCTTGTTCTCTACAAATTGGCTGGTGATATTAAAACCTTTAAGAATTGCCTTCCTGAGATACTTTTCTTGTTCAATTATCTGGAACAAAGATTTATCTCTTAATTATTTTTGGGGGGAGGGTGAATAATTAATTCCAGAACTTGATTTGGGAATGTTGGAATCAACTCAGGTCTCCTGAGTTAGTCCATATTCCATTCAAAGGGAAGTTTCCCCTCTCCTGAATTCCCTCAGCCAAACTTTAAAGGCTTCTCAGACAGCATCAGGCTACGTGAAATAGACAGAGGTGGCTGTTCAGCCCAAAGCTGCTGACCCAACTGTGGGCCATAATTCATAGCTTGAAAAGGCGGTGGGCTCAACAGCAAGGACAATGTAAAATTCCCCTTCTGAAACAGGATGATGACTTTGCCTCTGTTGTGATGTTCAGGTTGCTGGCTTCACAAATGGAAGGAAAGGAAAAGGAGGGTATTAGGCAAAGAAAAGTAGAACTTGAAACACTGGGGGAAATATACCTGAGATACACTTTTCTAAAGGCTTGCATATTCAGCTGCAGATGTTTTTCCATAAAGCAAACCTGACGATTTTACTTCTCGTTTAAGGTTTTTACCAGGTGTTAGTTTTTTGTAAAAGGAGGTCCAAACACTTTTTTGTGGCCCATACCAGGCACTTCAAAGTCTGGCTTGGCCAGTCTAATACCCAATATTTAATTAGAGGTACAAATGTTGTTTCTCTACTCAACTGGAAATGGGGAGGCCTAGTTACAAGAAAGAGACAGCATTCCTTGCCCTTAGAACACTGTCTACAGGGGCAACAAATGCATCTCTTTCAGCCTCTCCTGGTTATCCCACACTTCACTGGGCATTTTTTTTTTTTTATTGAAAACCACTCACAATTCCTCACTTCCTAGCTAAGCCTCGACTGGTCCTTTCCTTTTAAATTGGAACACGCAATTTCATTTAAGAAAATTTTATATGTAACTTAAATAAATATAAATGTATATATTTATAATTGTACATCTATGTATCCTTCATGGCCCTGTCTCTGCCAAATGCATGTGTCTGTGCTCTCTACATTCACAGACATTAGAGCATGCTGTTAAAGTCTGTTTTCTCTGTTTTCATGTCTGTTGCCCCTGCAGACAGTGCTCTAAGGGCAGGGAATACTGTCTCATCCTCGTAACTAGGCCTGTCCATTTCCATTTCAGTAGAGAAACAATATTTGTACCTTTAATTAAATATTGGGGGATTAGACTGGCATTATGCTTCAGGACTAAACCACAAATTAAAAAATGATTTACTTTGTACACACACACACACACACACACACACACACAGACACACACCTCAATTCTGTATTATCAAGGTTGCAGTTGCAGAGGGCAAGATAAAATTCAGCAAGAAATCTCCAACTGCCTTCTACACGAAATATGCAAAAGAAATATACAGTATGATGGATACCTTCAAAGGAAATGTGAAGTTATTAGGCAAAAAGCACAAGATGACTATCATCAGGCACAAAACATGTGCTCCAGACGGTAGAAATGACACAGAAAAGGCAGAGCACCGAGGAAGAATGAGCTGTCAGGGAAAGCTCTGAGGAGGTGAGACCATGCGAGGGGTGAAGGGATGCATGGAGGAAGATCCAGGGCCAGAATCTAAGGACATCATTGCCCAGTCAGCAGCTGGGAGAGAAAGATACAAGGGACATCTTTTAAGGAAAGGACATCCAATTCCAGATGGAAATGTTTTCAGTCAATATTGGCCTTATGACCTTTGACCTTCAAGCTTTCTTGTTCTCCCACTGTCATACTTTTTAAAATGATGAATCCTGAAGTATAGACAAATGCCTGGAGAGAAAAATCACATTTTAGACTAAAACTCAAAAGCATTCGTAGTAGAAACTACTTAACACTGGTTGTGACATTTTTATCAGAATAGGTCCCAGATTCTCTAAATTTGTCTACTTGACTCTTTTTTTTTCAAACTTTTATTTTAAGTTCAGGGATACAAGTTCAAGTTTGTTACATAGGTCAACTTGTGTCATGGGAGTTGGTTGTACAAATCATTTCCTCACCCCCAGGTATTAAGCCGAGTACCCATTAGTTCTTTTTCCTTATCCTCTCCCTCTTCCCACCTGCCACCCTCCAACAAGCCCCAGTGTGTGTTGTTCCCCACCGTGTGTCCATGTGTCCTCATTGTTTAGCTCCCACTTATAAGTGGGAACATGCAGTATTTGGCATTCTGTTCCTGCGTCAGTTTGCTAAGGATAATGGCCTCTAGCTTCATCCATGACTCTTCCTATCATGCCATTTGAATAAATCTGTTGTTTCCTTTCTCCTCATATTGAAAAAGATGAATTGAGCTTGAAGTTGCAGGGTAGGGTGAGGAACTTGCATAGAGAAAAAAAGAGTGCATCTTTATTTTCTCTAATTTTTGAAGTTTCCATCGATTATGAGGGCAGGCAACAAGACACAGTAGTATTAGCAATACTGTGACTTTCTTGCCAGTAGAAGTCATAAGGAGCCTATCCTATTGGAGTTGTTGAAGCTATCTGAAAATATCACCAATGCCCACCACCACTTTGAGATTAATTAGAGTCCCCTCACAGATATTCTAATTGAATGCATTCATGAAGATGTGTACATACCAATACCTCTTTTCTTAACTATTTCAGCATAACTGATTTCCTTTGTATTCTCATCTATTTTATTTTATACCTTGAAGGTATGGTTCTGAGAAGGGCGCCAAGGTCCTCTGAAGGCTGTCCAAGGGGCCGTGCACAGATGCATGGAGAGCTCCTGACTAACGTCTATTACATAGGACTAATAGTGGTACCTCCCTCATAGGTGTGCTTATGATGATTATATATGCGAATTCATATCAAATTCTCGGAATAGTAGCTTGAGACATAGCTCCTAATAACCATGACTTCCTATTTTCCTTATCATCACAAGGAAGGCAGAGTCCTGAAGCAGCTAATGCTGCCCTTTGAAAGCCATGCAAATTCACTAGAACCCTCCAACATCCTTAGAAAGAAAACCTAAAAGGGGACTGTGACATGATATCAAGCAGCAGATACGTGAACATACATAAATGATTACCAAGAGATAGTTTGCCACTCATCTGCTAAAAAGAAATCAGCTTCTTCGTCAATTGTTTCAAAACAAACCTTTTTGATTCCTCCTACTAGTGACAAAACCTGCCAGACAAAGCAAGGTAACAAAAAAAATGTATAGTGCCATCATGAAAAGTGAGCATACAGTCTCTTTTATTTATCCTATTGCTTCTATCACTTCAAGTTCTGTTTTTTTCCACTTGTTTGTTGTCATAGTTGAGAAATTTAGCATTTCGCCTAAAATGTTTCACGTGATGAATTATTAAAAATCTTTTACCGCTGGACAACCTTACTGTGGTATAGGGTGTTTTGTTTAGTTTTGTTTTGTTATGTTCCTTAAAAAAATTACCTCTTGTTTTGCTGTGAGGGGAGACAGCTAATGAAAAATGGCCCAGAATTATTGTGAAACAATTGTCTGTAGTGTAATCAAGTCTGTTCTGCCCTCCAACTACTCCAGGATATAATGATACATGTATCATTAAGCAGCTGCTATGGATGCCTGAGGAAACTGGTAGAAATTTGTACCTATTGTTTTCCTTTCTCCAGCCTCGTTTCCCAAACATCACCCATGTTCTCTCATTTCCCTCATGCTTTTTGGAATACGGCTGCAAAACTTTTGTGAAATACAATCATGTATCTTCACACTTACATAAATTTGTGCATACACACACAGACACACACACACACACTTCCTTTTCAAAAGCAAATTGTACAGTAAAATTTTCTTTCTTCTGGTAACTTTTTGTAATTATGCAATGCGTAAAGTAAGCTTTTAAGGATGGTGATTTTTAACACACAAAGCAGGGGTCAAGGGAGAGTGTATGACTAATGTTTAATTAGAACAAGCTTCCAAAATAAAGCAATTATTTGTTTAATGGCTGCTAAATTTTATGTAGCAGAAGGGTTCAAGCTTGATCTCTCTCTTTCCCTCGCTCTCTCTTTTTGTGTGTGTTTGTGTGTGTGTGTGTGCACGAACACACCCATACCCACATGCGTGCGTGTGTGTTTCTGGTCATCAGGCATTTCTAAATAGGGCTCAAAGCTGCATTCTTAGTACCACAGTCCTCCAACTCACAGGCAGAGTAGAACAGATTTGCCCAACAGCCACCTTCATGATAATAAGGTTATATCACAGTATTTACAAGCATTGGCATTTATTTTTCATTTTCTGTCATGATTTCCATCATTTCAAAGTTGCATAAAGAAGAACCATAGGAAAGAGTGGGTTATAAGGCAGTTTCATTTGTAGGAGATTCTCCTTTCATAGGATATAACATAAAACTCATAGATCAAGAGGTTTTCCATTGAATGTTTTCTATTTGCCTATATTTTTTATTTCATAACAGGTCCACAATCAATCCGACATGCTGTCTATAACTAACATATGGCTAAAACATGTTGATCTATTGTGTCATGCAATTAATACAGCATATTAATAGATAAGCAACTAAAAGCTGTAACCTTAGTTTAGTGAAATAACAAATTAACATGTTGTTAATAGAACTTCTACATGGCCCTGCCAGTAGAGAGCATTCTATGTCATATTTGTGCATAAATGTATTTTGGGACAATTAGAATTATCCTGGGGCAGATTTAACTTGTGCATTTTATATTTGTGTTCTATAGCTGCAACAAAAGTACACCTATGATGTGTATTCAAGTGCCTTTTCATTGCTATAAATGTATGCCCAAACTAACATGATTTGCCTTTCAGCCATATAAAAACAGCAATCCATTTAAACAATAATTTAGAACTGAACAGTAATACACACTTGAGACAATACAGGAAACAGGACAGTCTTTTAAATGATTTTTATGCTGTCCAACAATTTTCAAACCCGTACATGGACAAATGGAAATCTTCCCAAAATGTAATTTAATTTCAAAGTAAAATTCAATGTAAAGAGTGGAGCAGAGCCAGATGTTTTCAGCTACATCCTGCTGAACTACAATTACTGTCCTCATGTAGGATCCCACTAAAGAGAGCATAGTATGTGTTCACATATCCAGCATCAGAAATTACCACAAGAAATACTAGTTCATTATCATGTTTAAATAAGTTTCACTAATAAGAACTACGGGGCTATTAATCCAACTAAATAAAGTAAATATTTAGACTTGGAATACAGATGAGTCAAAAAATTGGCTTTAATACTTTTAGAAATCAGAGTACTACAATGGAAGGTACTCACTTCAACTTGTAACCCTAAGACCAGAAAACTAAGGGAGAACAGGGGTTGGGATGGAAAATGGTGTCAGAAGCATCTCTGTTCCAGTATGTTCCCTGGTCATGGTCCGAGGAAGATGTTCTGTCTTCAGAAGAGATTCACTGTGCACCATTCCATCATCTCTCAGTTTATTCAAGAGATCAACCAAGCCTTCAGCATAGATCAGCCATGCTTCCTGTTCAGAGCTCAGAGCCATGCATCACTGCTGATGAAGCCAGACTTCTGGAGCAGCAGTGCCACACTGCTATGAGGAGCTAGGTCCTTGAGTTGCTACTTCTCCTGTGTCATGAGAACTGTTCTTCCTATCTGTACCTTCTCTGACTCACATTCTGGGTAGCACTAAATACCCTCCAAGGGTGCAGGGGAGAAGGCATGCCAGGGCACCATCACTCATTCTTAAAATAGTCTCGCTTCCTCCTATTTCAAAGCATATTATCTCCTTAACAGGACTCATGATCACTTGCTTTGAAATTTGCATTGACATCTAGGCCTCTACAAAACATAAATGTGTTATAAAATAACAAGGTTTAAAACTACTATCATAAAATAAAACGTAACTATACGTGGAGCACAGTAGAGTAGTCAGAGTCCCTATATCTTGATGTTTTCTGGAAGTGAATTCTTACAGTAAGACTCTTAGATAGTCAAAGTTAAAACTTAAGGAGAAGTATATAATTCAGCTGGACTTTGAGTCAAAGGGATAAGCTTCAAGTTTCATGCTGCCAGTGGATAGGCATTTTTGAAGATTTGTATTCCAAGTCTGTTCAAAACTTTACTTAGCTGAACAACCAAGGGGTTCAACATATATGAATAAACTTGAGCCTTTACTGATGCAGCAAAGCTTTGATAAATATCAATCAAACATCTATTGTTTTAAAAGATGAGAAATAATAAATCTCCCAATATCCTCCTTGATTATGTTCTGTCGTTGTGACCATCTCATGGGAAAGAATACAGGTTCTAGAATAGAAATCAACCAGAAAATTCATCAAATTAATATTTTAATATTGTAACTGACTTCAAGAATTTTCTAAAACAATGGATTTCAATAGAAAGGAAAAAAAAACCCATGTGTACTATTTCAAATATATACATCTATTTTCCAAAAATTATTGAATGGTAATAGAACTGGAATGGTGCCCTGAACCAAACCTCATCTAATCCTTGCTCTCATTCTGCCAAAATCTAGGTTCCAAACTCTAAAAGTAAAATCAGTAACAACAGGCTTTAATCGGCTTTCTCTCTTCCTGAAACCTACTGAAAGACAATGGAATTCTCTGTCAAATTAGTTGGCATGCCATTTAGATGTCAGTAGAAAAATCTTAATGCTAAAATATATCAACATTCAATCTTTTATGGTTTGTGGGAATGGAAAAACAAACACCAAATAAGTCCTGGTATTTGAACCACAGCAGGATAGGACATTTATAAAATTCTCCCAAGGAGGAATTTGACAAAGACCAAAGAGGGCCAAGAAGTTAGTCTAGGAACCAGGGTATGTCTGTGGCAAAGAGTGCCATCAGGAAGGCTTTGCACTCATCATAGAATTCATTGCACGTGGTCCCAGATGAAAAGCTCTATTTGTAGACAAATGGTACATTTCAGAGAAATTACATCTACTATAGCTATGCAAGAGTTTCAATCCAACTCACCTAAGAAATCATGAATTTTAGTACTTTTTCACACAATCAATAAAAATTGTAGGAAGTGGAACTTGGGACTGCATATTAATCTTGCATCCAGCTCCTTGCTAGCTTTCAACAGCAACTATTCATCTTGTTGAGCCTATAGAAGTGATTTGTTTCATCTGTACACTCCATGCACAGCTAAATATAAAATCAACTTCTATTTAACAAAGTGGAATAACAGCATGAGGCCTATCAGGGTAGCCTGCAACCTTGGTGTAACATTGCAAATGCCTGCAACATGTCAGCACTGAAGCCAAGCCATTAGAATGTTGCTTAATAATGAAGCCGTATTGATAGGTTGACTAATAGGAATTTTCCATCATAAGTTGCTGACAGACCTGGCTCTGATTTTGTTTCCAAGTGCTTCAACAACTATTTTTCAATGCCTTGAAGTTCTTCAATTACTTAATCCACTTATTGGAAATCAAGTTAAAATTATCCATTAAGCAAATGACTCATTCTCCTTCAGCTAAATGAGGAGGGCAAATAGACTTCACCTTTTTAAAAAGGTGAATTCTGCCCTGGTCTGTGTTTTACAAGTCTTCATCTATTTGGCTGTTATTGCACTTAATAAATGGGGCCTAGACTATAGGCAAGTATAAAAACAGATTGGAATGTTGGATGTCCCCATCAAAGTCTATTTAACTTCCATGGAAAGGAAGAATAGATCACAATCACTGTTACCCCGCAAAAATTCATCTGAGCTTTTTAAATTCTGTTTCACATTCCCCTAATTTCAGCATAGTCACCCACTGTCACATAGATGTCCAAGTGCCTGTGTGTGATGCCTGTGCACATATGCACACACACAGACACCATCCAGCTTTGATTCTTGGCCATTTTTCTTAGCAAAATGGTCATCACCAACTAGGATCCTAAAGATATGGGTTTTTGTGCCAGACTAGATTGATTTCAGAGTGACAATTTTAAGTAAGTGTGAGGATATTAGTAGCAGTTAACTATAGCTTTTGTAACAAACCACTCTGAAACGTGGTGACTTACGACAACCATCATTTATTTTTTCTCACCATCCTGTGGGTTCACTGGGAGTCCCTTTGCTGATTCTTCTTGTGCTCACTCATGTGGCTACGTACAGTAGCTTGAGGTTGGGAGGTTCAAGATGGCCTTGATCACATGCCTGGCCTTGGTGCCAGCCTTTGGCTGTGGCATTTTGGTTTGGTTTCTATCCACATGGTGCCTTTTCTCCTGATAGACTGGACTGGCTTCCTTACATGGTGGCATTCAGAGTGGCATCCGAAGAGATTAAAGAGGTGAAAGCCACAGGCTTTCTAAGTTCATTCTAAGTCTCAGGTCTGGACATGGAAGTTGTACCATGATGTTTCTGTCTTTTTTTTTTTTTTTTTTGAGACAGAGTTCCCACTCCTCTTGCCTAGGCTGGAGTGCAATGGCGTGATTTTGGCTCACTGCAACCTCCGCCTTCCACATTCAAACAATTCTCTTGCCTCAGCCTCACAAGTAGCTGGGATTACAGGCTTGAGCCACCATACCCAGCTAATTTTTGTATTTTTTGTAGAGACGGGGTTTCTTCATGTTGGTCAGGCTGGTCTCGAACTCCTGTCCTCAAGTGATCCACCCACCTCGGCCTCCCAAAGTGCTGGGATTATAGGCGTGAGCCCTTGTCCCCACTTTTGTCATATTCTCTCTGCCAAAGCCATCAGAAAGCCAGCCCAGATTCAAGAAATGGGACACAACCTCACTACTGGATGAAGCAGCAAAGACATACCACAAAAGGGAGTGGATTCTAGGGTGGAAGAAATCTGTGGTCATATTTTTCAATTGACAGCAATATGGAAGTTGAAAGCACGTTTTCCTGAGCAAGATGCACTGCTCAGCCATTTCCCCTTGTTGGTGGTGGAAAGAAGTGGAAAATGCCACTGTCTTTTCACATCTTTTCCTATGATGTGGCTGCCCTGTGCTTATTAGAGATTGGCTATTTAAAGTTCTTCCCACTGGAGAGAGCTCTGGTGTGTCCTCAAGAGGAATTTGAGTACAATTAGAGCCTTGCATGCCTGTCTTTAATTAAGGGTAGGAACGGAACACTTAGCACAGGCCCTGTCACCTAGAAGCTGTTTAATACAGAATAAGTAAATAAGGAAAAGATGGGCTTACCATAGAGAAAACTTACTGACCCTTTCTTTCCCTGATAGTTTATTTTTCAGAGACAATACTTATATTTATCAGAATCAGATTCAAAAACATGTAGTAAGTAACCATTATGTGGTCCAGTAGGGTTCTGTGCATTTTGATGTTCATTATCTCACTTTTATCCAAAAGGCCAACCTGACCATGAACATTGATGGAGACAGCTAAGAGGAAGAAAAGTCTGAGGAATTATTTCTCTGGCCCTGCATACATTAGAACCTCTCCAATCTGCTCATTTTGTATTCAGAGTTGCCATCGAACCATCAGTCCCAACATGCAATTCCATTCCAGGGCTATTTTTGTGATTGCATTTTATTGCTTCTTACGTTAATATAGGAAGATACTAAATTTATCCCACACTACCTTAACATTCTGCGAAATATTTTTCTTTCATCTTGACTTTTCATTTAAAAAATTAACTGTTTGTTTGCTAAGAACATTATACTATAAGGTGTATTAATCTTTGAAGGCTGTCTTTCCCATGATAAAATGTAAATATTCCACATGAAGAATTTAGAAATGGCCAGATGTCATGGCTTGGGCTTGCAATCCCAGCACCCTTGGAGGCCAAGATGGGAGGATCACTTGAGCTCAAGAGTTTGAGACTAATTTGGGAAATGACCCCTGTCCCTAGAATAAATGGTAAAAATATATTATCTGGGTGTGGTGATGCGTGCCTGTAGTCCCAGCTCCTCAGGAGGCTTAGATGAGAGGATCGTTTGAACCCAGGAGGTGAAGCAGTAGTGAGCCAGGCTGCACTGAACCATGATCACGTCACTGCACTCCAACCTGGGCAACAGAGTGAGACCCTGTTTGAAAAATAAAAATTAAAAAAAAAGGAAAAAGAAAATAATTGAGGATAATTGCCACTCGTAACTCAGTGGAATGTCAAATTAAAGAGCAATATTTTATGTATACACCAAAAGAAATTAAATCTAAGTGTTTTAGTGGGTGAAGAGGGAGTAGAATACAGAGATAAAGCTCTCTTAAAAGAAACACCACTGGAAACCATTGATAAAGAGAGAGAGAGAGAAAGAATTTGCTAAGGAACCTAAAACAAGAGAGAACTTTTTAAGAATATAATTTTTATTACATCAGTTACTCACTTCAGATGTGTCTGTCTCAGGGAACTAGAAGACAGAACCATAAAATATTTCCATGTGGGGAAAGCACTATTCTGCTTTTGTTTGTGACATCAAGAAACTCATTGGTTGGTTACACATGAAAACAGCACTGCCAAAAGATGTTGAAACAAAATGACAATTAGTATGTGCTCAACTCACTTCAAAGAGACTGAAGTTTACATTAAAATTTCCCAAGTATTAGCTATTTACATTTTAAGACTTTTCTTAAGAACTGGAAAATTTAAAATTAAAAAAAAACCACCATGAGGTAATCAAAATTAATACCTTACATGATCTCTAAAAGTGATCTTATGACCAGCGTAGTTTATAAAACTGCAGGGAATGTGGTCTCTATAGCAGTTGACTCCTTCATGCTGCAGTAACTGAAGGTTCCTGGTTTCTAGAGAAACCAAACAGATGCAAGTTATGTAATCAAGTTAATACGTATTGTGAGCCCACAAGATATGGAGCTTAAGTAAATGTGTGCAGATCTCACGTACAGGAGCAGCTGTGGTTGCCTTACAACCTCTTTGTTTAATGGGGAGTGAAAAAGCCACACACATCTACAACTGATACTAGAAGATAAAATATTTTGGGGAGGCATTCTACAGATAAAATACTTTACTTTTGGCTGAGTGTGGTGGCTCACGCCTATAATCCCAGCACTTTGGGAGGCTGAAGCAGGTGGATCACCTGAGGTCAAGAGTTCAAAACCAGCCTGGCCAACATGGCAAAACCCCGTCTCTGCTAAAACTACAAAAATTAGATAGGCATGGTGGCACACACCTGTAGTCCCAACTACTCAGGAGGCTGAGGCAGGAGAATCACTTGAACCTGGGAGGTGGAGGTTGCAGTGAGCTGAGATGGCACCATGGCATTCCAGCATGGGCAACAAGAGTGAAAGCTCGTCTCAAAAAAAAAAAAAAAAAAAGTTTACTTTTAATTGCATATAACATAGGTTTACCTTCTGATCTTTAATATTTTATTATCTAGTGACTAATTCTATTATAATGATGTCAGTGGTAAGTTGAATGCTGTTTAAGGAAGTTAGTGTGTGTCTTATCCCTACAGATTGTGTCTTATCTATGATGTTTTAATGAAGAATTTTATGAAATTTTAGAATGGGAAGAAGAAGAATGCCCTGACCTTTATTAGATGAAAAATGCATTAATATATTAACAACTTAATTAAACACCATGGCCATCAGCTCAAGCATTGGTGTCCAAACTTACCTGTGTTCCAAATCACCTGGAGGCCTTGTTAACAGAGCTCCTGGGTCCCACTTCTAAAGGTTCTGTATTCAATAGGCCTGGAATGAGGCAGGACTTTGCATTTCTAACAAATTGGTGATACAAATGCAACTGGTCCGAGGACCAATCTTTGAGAACCACTAGACTAGTCTTCCTTGTAACCCAAAGGTATCTACTGACTTTCCGTTAGAATCACATGGGGAACTTTCAAACTGTAACAACTGGACCATAACCCAGAAATGAGTCAGTTAGTCCATCTGTCTGCTGTTGGATCCAGAAATTGGCGTTTTTATCTATTTTCCCCAGACGGTTATAAAGTGTATCCAGGGATCAGAGCCACTGATATAATTCAAGGATGGTGTTTTAAGCAGTCATTTTGAACCCAGCACCCACTGTCTGTTCCAGTGCTCCCCTTCATCTCAGCCCCAACGTGCCTTTCCTCCTCTCCTTCCTCCAACTCCCAGGGTTTCTCTGTTCCTCTGATTGTTTTCCCTACTCTTATCGTCCTGTTTGGTCACTCCTCCATCTTTGACTTTCCTCCTCATGTGTTCCTGGGGCCAGTGCTGGGAACTAGCCCTGAGAAGGAAAGCATATTGGACCACAAGTCAAAGAACCCATGCACTAGCCTCCACTATGCTATGAAATAGTTTAATGAATTTGGAAACACTTCTGAGTATCAGATTTTCAACTTTATAAAATGGTGAGGTGGGGTTTACTTTTAAGTTATTATATTATTTTCTAAGATTCCCATCCAGCTCTAAATTTGAAAGACTCAGCCTGACCAACATAGAGAAACCCCATCTCTACTAAAAATACAAAAATTAGCCAGGCGTGGTGGCGCATCCCTATAATCCCAGCTACTCGGGAGGCTGAGGCAGGAGAATCGCTTGAACCCGGGAGACGGAGGTTGCAGTGAGCCGAGATAGTGCCATTGCACTCCAGCCTGGGCAACAAGAGTGAAACTCCATCTTAAAAAAAAAAGACTCACACTGAGAATCTAGTCAAGTAACTCGAGCACTGTGTTCAGCAGGAGTGTTGAGCCAGGACATTAGTGACCCAAGGCCTTCTCCTCTCCCCCTTCCCTGTGCCATGGGAGCTGGAGTCCTGGTGCTTCTTCATTGCTCTGGCATTGGTTTTGGCCTGACTTTGGCTTAGAAATCTAACTTCAGCTTCTTGTCCTCATTTTTTATTAGCTTCATCTATAATCAAGATACTCATCTCTCTCTCTCTCTCTCTCTCTGTGTGTGTGTGTGTGTGTGTGTGTGTGTTTGTGTGCACACATGCTATCTGATGACCTAACCTGAATCCAGACTTTTCTCTGTTTTTGAGCATTTGGTCATGACCTTTTTAGCTCTCCAGTAAACTAGATTTTTGTTTGTTTGATTGTTTCAAATCAGAAAATCTTTACAAGTAGGCAATGATGTTCCTTATAATTATTGGAGAAATCTGGGATAGAAAACCTGCTGGATCTCATTACTTCTTCTCCTACACCACAATTTTCTCATCTGGAAACTGGGGAGAATGGCCTCTATAAGACAGGATTACTGTGAAGATTGTTGAGGCAATACAACGTAACAAATGGAAGTACCTTCTCACATTCAGCCTAGAACAAGGTAAAAAATCAGTGGCTCTTAAAGCTCTTTCTGTTTTTTTTCATTGACAAACATAGTTACTGGCCTTTAGTTAGCAGGGTGAACTGTTGTGGACCCAGGCTGGGCTTCTGATTGGAGATAGAATTTTCAACTAGGTGATCAGGGATGGGTAGAATTTAGAAAAACACAGAGTTTTTCTAGCTTGGGAGGAACGACATGGTCCCATGCAACAGCAAAGTTGTGAATGAGGAGCGTGAGGGGAACAGTGGGACTGGACACCTGAATGGTAAGAAGACACAATGATGAGCGAATGTGAGGCTAAGTGTGTAGCTGATATCCACTGAGCCCTTACTCCCTGTTTCACAGCAGCATGCTAAGGACCGCATCTGTCACCCTCACTCAAACCTCACCATATCCCAGGAGTCTTTACTCTCATGGAGAAAGAAACTAAGACTTACAGAAGTTGTATGGCCAGCCCAAGGTCAAAGAGTTTTTAACCTCAAAGTCAATGCTTAACCCTGATCCTCACAGACCAAAAATCTGTGAGAGGTTGAGCTTGATAGGTTAGTTAAGAGAGAAAGAGAATTTAGGAGGGTCTTCAGACAAAAGCAGCACATTAAAAGCAATACCAAAAAATAAAAAATAAAAATGACGAGCCTTAACATACTGCTCTGGTTTTCCTAAACAAGAGAAAAAATACAGCAGAAGCAAGGAGATAATCCAGATGGCTATCTAGATGTTACTTCCTGGAAGCAATACTCATGTTTTCATTCATTTTGCACATGGACATAGTGGTTGCCACACACCAGGGACAGAGCTTGCTAAGCAGATAGCCATTCTCATGGGAGCTCATGGGTTAGCAGGGGAGCTGGACAGTAAATATGTAAACAGAGAAAACAAAAACAGATGATATGAGGCTATAAATAAAATGAACACTGTATGATACAAGAAGCATCTGAGGAAGTGACAGCTGAACTGAGTCCCAAAGGTAGAGAATGAGTCAGCTATGGCAAAAGCCTGATGAAGAATGTTCCAGGCTGAGAAACTGCTGAGTTAGGAAAGGGTTGCTTGGCTTCCAGAAACATAAGGGAAGCTCACATGGGTCGTGGGGATTCTGGAAGGGTGGTATAGAATAAGTTGGGAGAAATAGGTAAGACCTAAATTGTGCAGTACCTTCTAGGCCTGAGAGCAGTGGAAAACTATCGAAAGATTGAGCAAAGGAGAAAAATGATCCCATCTGTACTATAAAAAGATTGCTCCGGCTGGAATGTGAACAGGTCTCAAAGAAGAAAAATGCAGAGCAATAGTCCAGAAAAGAGATAAGATAAGCATATGGCAAATAAAGTTGTCAACTCAAGGAAGATCAAAGCTTCAGAGGGCTAGAGAGATGGATAGAGGGGGATATGGTAACAGTCCAGGGCTGCAGCAACTCTGGAAAATACTAATGAGTTGTTAGAAATTTCCCTAAGGTAGAAGAACCAGAGAGGCAGGAAGATGGACTGTTCATGGCAGGGAAGATTCGCAGGGCCCATACTCTAAGAACCAGATGTTCCAAACACATTCAAAACAAGTTGTAATAGCTAATATTTTATAACACTTTGAAATGTATGTACATATTACCTACTCGAATCCTCACCACAGCTCTGTGACGTAAATATGATAGTTATCATTCTTGCTTACAGATAAAAAGAACTGATTTGCCCAACACAATAAGAGAAACAGCCCCATCATCTAAAGACATCTATTCCCCTACTATTCTAGCTAGATTGCTTCAGGATTGGAAACATGTCTTATTCCTGCTGGTAGATTGATTATATTATAGTAGTTTTGCAACCCAAAGTTGTCGATGATAAACCTGAGAATTAGGACACAAGTGGGGTTAAACCTTAATGGTTTGATGATGAGATTAAATTGCAGTAATTGCTCTCCACCCTCTCACCCAATGGTTCTAAAAGTTTGGTCCTAAGACCAGCGGCAGCATCAGCATCACCTGGTGTATTAGCTCCCAGGGCTGCCATAACAAAATACCATGAACTGGGTGATTTAAAAAACAGAAATTTATTTCTCACAGTTATAAAGGCTAAAATGTCTATGATCAAGATGTCAGTAGGCCTCCTGAGGCCTCTCTTCTTGGCTTGCAGATGGGCATCTTCTCCCTGTGTCCTCCTCATCTCCTCTTCTTATAAGGACACAGTCATATTGGATTAAAGCCTACCCTCATGACCTCATTTAACTCTGATTACCTCTTCAAAGATCCTATCTCCAAATATAGAGGGTTACATCTTCAGCATATAAATTGGGGGAGGAGGGTAGAAATTCAGGCAATGATACCTGGGAATGTGTTAGAAATGGCATTTCTCAGGTCCTACTCCAGACTTACCTAGTTGGAAACTCTGGGGTTTGGACCAGCAATCTGTGTTTCCACTGGCTTTCCGGGGGGTTCTGATGTAAGCTCAAGTTTGAGAATCACTGATCTATCGCAGCACTATTTCCCTTGACAAAGAAAAGGGAGAGAAGTTGAGAGCAAAATTTGAAGGACAGTTGGAAACACAAAGACATCAGCACACAGGAATACTTAAACACGAAAGGAGGAGACAAAGAAAGGCCTGAAGGAGAAGTGAGGGACATCTTCTGAGTACCCTGGTGGACCTCAGTTCATACTTACAGCATTCCTGATTAGACAACGAGCAATTTTCTTGATGGCACTGATTGCCTTGTGGAATAGGCATCCACAATGTTTAAAAGAAAAAGCTCGGCCAGTGCAGTGGCTCACACCTGTAATCTCAGCACTTTGGGAGGCCAAGGCGGGCGAATCTCCTGAGGTCAGGAGTTCGAGACTAGCCTGGTCAACATGGTGAAACCCTGTCTCTACTAAAAATACAAAAATTAGCTGGGCATGGTGGTACGTGCCTGTAAACCCAGCTACTTGGGAAGCTGAGGCAGGAGAATAGCTTGAACCCAGGAGGCAGAGGTTGCAATGAGCCAAGATCATGCCACTGCACTCCAGCATGGATGACAAGAGTGAAACTCCATCTAAAAAAAAGAAAAAAGAAAGAAAGAAAAGAAAGAGCTCCTGCTGCTCTATGCTCAGCCCTTGTTTGACAAGGGTTGAATACTTCATCTGAACCTTGAGCTAGACCAATAAAGTCAGATCTCCCAGAGATATTATTACTGAAGAAGCTGGTCTCCCCAAAAATGGGGTCTTTACCTGTTCAGTGCCACAAAGCCAATACATAAAAATGAAAGTGAGAGTCAAGTAATGCAGGCTTTATTCAATGGCCATGGACCTGAGAAGCAAGAGCTGGCTCACAAATCAACTTCTCAACTCAGTAGATCTGGGAAGCCACAGATATAGGACATCTTTAATGAAGGGGTTGAGCATTAAAAGCAAAGGGAGAAATATTCATGTATTTTCTGGGAATGGGTGGAGAACCTCTCAAAACTAGAATTTTTGTCCTTTGGCGGTTTCATCTGGTCATTGTCATGGTGATTGTCAATTGTCATGGCATTGGTGGCAGTGTCATTTAGCATATAAATTAGATTATAAGGAAGTTAGAGGTTCTTCCCACGTCAAGTGAGCTGTCATTGTATCCCACCAGCCTTAGCCAGTTTGGTCACGGCCGGGGTCGGGGGTTGGGGTGGCGAATTTTGACTCAGGCATCCTGTTTCCTAGAGATAAGCAAAGTTAAGGTGGTGTAAAAATTCACCTAGATCATGTAGGCATTACGCTAGGTTATGATGGAAGGTTGGTTTGGAGACAGAAATACTAGGGGGTCTTTCTGCTCCCTTGAACTAAGGAGCCTAGTAAAATCGGCACCATGTCAGCCATATTAATGTTGTGTATGAACACATCAGAGAAAACAAGTCCTTAGTGGAGAAAGAAAAGGGAGTCAAATATACATTAAGAAAGAAAAGCAGAGATGCCAGCTTCTACCTGGCTCTACTGTTGATCCTCAGGTTCTGCGAGCTATTCCTATGTAATTCCAATAAGTTCTCTATTTTACTTGTTAGGATGGTTTTCTATTTCTTAATCCCAAAGGATTCTTCTTACCTGGGAGCCAAATAGCTAAAGTTTTACACCTATGTTAACATTTATTTAAAAAATCCTATTGAGGTCTGTGTTGGTGAAGAAATGAAAGTCCATATTGTTTTGCCACACAGAAACAATCCTTATACCTATGTCTATACATACTTAGGTGTTGGTTCAGTTTTCCATCTGTCCTGAAAACAGTCATGATAAAAAGGGAGCAAAAATAAATTCTAATGGCATTACTCCGTCTCTTACTCACGTGATTTGAAAATGGCCTAAGCTCATAATAGAGCTTCCAAATTTCCGTTTCTTCAGCAGAACTTGAATGCACCTGGAACTCTCTTTCAAGTTAATGTAAGCTGGCTATGCAAAGCGGTGAGGAAAGCTGGCAGTGGATCACAGGTATTCTCTGCATGCGAGCCCTTAGAAGGTACAGTGGAGCAAGAGAAAGGTGCTATGCTTAATGCTCAATTTCCTTCTTTAGTAGATTCAAACTGTACCCACATGGTCTCATAAAATACTTAATTCAAATTTCTCTGAAACCGAAAAGGCAGAATCCTTAATTATCTGACTTATGGAAAAACCTGTATAAAATCAAAACAAATTATATTTTGGAAGTGACTATAATGGATTAGGAAGGTCAAATGTAGTATTTTTTTTAACCGAACATACCTTTAGGAAAATATAGCCCAATAATTTATTTTCCTAAAAATCCTACAAAACCCTTTGATTATTTTCTACTTGTAGAAGCCTGACACATGTATCATGCATACAGCTAGCTATCTAATATATGTATGTTGGCCCCATCAACAATAGCCTTCCTTTTCATTGAATCATCAAATTTCCTTATAGAGAGAATTTCAAATTTCACAACTCCAGAAACAGGTGGATCTTGGGCATACTCTGATTTTGAAACATTCCGTGGCTTTTAAATGCAGCCTTACAGCTATCACTACAGTTCTTCTTCTTTCAATTTATTTCATGGTGTTTTTATTAAGCACCTATTATATGCCAGGCACTGAACTGATCACTTCATGTTTAATGAGAAAGACAAAGAAAAACCCAGACAGCACTAGAAGTTTAGAAATGAGCTATAGCAACACAGGGAGAGCAGTGGAAGAGCCTGGTTATGAGAATAACAATTTGGAACAATATGTGTGTTCATTAGTGAATCCCCATTAGTCTTTGAGAACTGAAGTGCATTCACACAGCTGAGAATTTGTGTGATGCTTCAGGAATTCATATACTCTGGCCTACTTAAGAGTGCTGGGTCATGTTTGGTCAATGTTCTCATGAAAACAAACATTGACGATCAGAAAACATCTTATTTAGTAATCAGGATAGTCTTTATTTTTAAACAGATAATAGTAGTAAGCCCTAGAGCAGAATAATGAAGCCTTAGAGCGGAGATAGGAGGAAAGATTTGTATAGAATCGTCAAGTGATTGCAAGTAAAGTAATTGGGTGGATCCGAGCTTCCCTTGGCCAACTTGAATAGAGCTTTCAAGTTTTTTCAATTTGCTTTCAAGTTCTAAGTCTGTGCAATTTGTTCAGGGAAGGAGAGGAGAGAAGACAGCGTGGATGGGGGGAAACAGTCTGTGCAGCTACAGGGTAAACATGGAACTATTTTGGGTAGTCTTCATTTTGCTCAAAGACTTGGGAAGTTAAACATTATCCTATTTAGCATGAATCAGATCAAATATGAGACTTATAGACATTTTATGCTTCACACAGGCTACTCAGGGTGATTTATTTAATCTTATAACTACTTCATCTCTCTCCTCTCTCATACACACACACACACACCACATGCACACATACACACACACCACATGCACACATACACACACACACACACCACATGCACACATACACACACACACACACCACATGCACACATACACACACACACACCACATGCACACATACACACACACCACATGCACACATACACACACACACACCACATGCACACATACACACACACCACATGCACACATACACACACACACACCACATGCACACATACACACACACACACCACATGCACACATACACACACACACGAAGCCCAAAAAACAAACAAAAGAAAAAACTAGTTTACCAGTTTATTTGTTTCCTGTGACCACCAGTGGAAAAGTTTGAATTTTTTTTTCTTTTTGGCAGAATCAGTTTGACCACTCACCACTGAGATTTACTAAAGAGAAAGGAGACTACAAATAGAGAATGGGAGAAAATGCCTTCTTGACCTCTTCTTGCCCGATTCTCAAGTTAGCTTACAAAACTGTATTCAGCTTAGGCTCCACCCCTTCCAGCTGGTTGATTCAGAACCTGAAAATTGTATATGCTTTGGTCATTGAGATCAATTCTAAGGGGCTGTTATGAGAGATCAGAACTTTCTTCTCTATGTCTGATGAGTAGATCCTCCTGACCCTGCCTAGATTGTGGGCCTTCTTCTTTCAGCCGTAAAGAGGATGACTGTTTTTGTTTTTGCTTCTGTTTTTGAAATGGAGTCTCACTCTGTTGCCCAGGCTAGAGTGCAATGGCATGATGTCGGCTCACTGCAACCTCCGCCTCCTGGGTTCAAGTGATTCTCATGCCTCAGCCTCCCAAGTAGCTGGGATTACAGGCGTGTGCCACCATGCCCAGCTGATTTTTGTATTTTTAGTACAGACGGGGTTTCACATGTTGTCCAGGCTGGTCTCAAACTCCCAACCTCAGTTCATCTGCCCACCTCGGCCTCCCAAAATGCTGGGGTTACAAGCATGAGCCACCACACCTGGCCATGATAACTGGTTTTGCTTCTCACTATGACACAAAACCTATTAAAGCACTAGAAGGAGACATTATGAAGGCTCTTTGTGATCCAGATTATGAGCTTCTGAGTCACTCAGACACCCAGAGATTCTCAGGTAAAGCGTCAACTCCGTAGGAACTGAGTTTTTCAGCACATGCAACAACTCATAGCTTCCATAAAGCTTTCAGAGATGAAGTTTACTAGGTGCGATCCAAGTTGTCTTCCCTGGGAAAAATGCTATGCTTCATATACAGCTTAAATATTCCATTCACAGTTATAAATACAGAAACTAGATTGAAAGAGAAAAGAAAAGAGGGGCAGTGGGATATAAGGATAACTTGGAGAGAAGATAAGCTTACATAGTCACACAGCAATTTAACAAGGGCATTTCCTTGGAGTTAGAGGTTGCTAAACCTTCCAAAGGGGCAACATTTTCTTCCTACCAGCAAATTCAGAGTTGGTTTCTTAAAGTGTTTTCCATAGAGCAGCATGAAGCCACATAAACCAAAACCATGGTTAGCTGTTCAAACACGTGACAACTATTTGTGCTTTTTGGTGATGAGTGGTTGAAATAATTAGAATCCTTTTCTAGTTACTGGCGTGCCAAGCCAGGGGCAGAGGGTGCCTTTCTGAGTGGGGAAAGGAAAAGCCAAAGGCAACTATTAGAAGAGACTATTATACAATTTTGAGCTAACATATGGAATCAATAGCCAACATGAGCAGCTGTGCTCGGCTGTGGAAAGGCCTGAAATGGTGTAGTCACACTGTAACCAATAAAACGAATTATTGACTAAAGGAGAAAGCGTATGTGTGGAGAGAGGGGGAGCTCCAAAGCAGGATTAAGAGATGCATTTACTCTAAAAAATAAGAGTACTGGGAAACAAACCGTGTCACGGTTTTCTTCTTGATTGACAGTGAAACATACAAGAGCCAACATTAGAGAAAAGGTCTGGACCCAGGGTTATGTAGTTAATTTCTGCCTCCACACTCACTAGAAGTGCAGAAAGCTTCCCCTGCCAGAAATCAGAAATAAGCACCATGAGGCTTAGCTAGCACACTCAGTAGTCTGGATACCTTCAACTATCCAGTGGGCATGCTAAGATGTCACAAAATACCCTCAGGTCTACACAATAGGGAAACGAAATCTACTGTAAAAGAAAAGGCCTATATCATCTAAAAACTGGGTGATCTGTTTCTTAAGAACCAAATTTGCCCACTAATACATTTCACAACTAACAAAGAGAAAATACTTTTACTGATGATGCTGAAAGAAAACATTAGTTCTGTGTGTTTTATTTATTCACACTAACATTCATTTGGAAATCAAATAGCTTGGATTATATTTTTTACATGTGCCATGGCTCCGAGGTATAGTATAATACCTAAAAGCTTACTCAAACTCTTCATTTGCCATGTGCAAAATAGAAATAATAATACCTCTAAGTAACCCAGCAAATTTACTAGGGCAGCAAATACCAATATAGAGAGCTATGTAAAGTATTATAAATTTCTTCAAAGAGAACTAAATGCACATTTCAAATAATATATGTATTATTGCTAGGAATAATAATGTATGTATATACCAATCTTACACATTAAATAATCATTATTCTTTTTTGAATATGGTGCATTTCTTTTTCCTGTGAGGGTGAAATTTGCATTCTTTAAGTATAAAATCCACTCACATCTAAGCTGATAGACAAAGCATTCACATGACTTAACACCTTTTCTCCAACACTGAGTGGGCTATTCTTTGACTTAATAGTGATTTTCTGTGTGTTTTGAGTGAGATTCATGACCGTGTCAAGCCAAGAACTCTCACTCAAATGAGAACCACGTTATTATTTTTTTTCCAAATAGGATACTTTCCTCACTCAAACAAGCAGAAAGCCCTGCACCTGTGTTTAAAAACTCTAAAACTCACAGGTTATAATCACACTCTGGAGTGAGAGAACACTGCCCATGGACCAGGGCCTCTTGGATCCTCTCCATCAATTTTCTGTGGTTTCTCGCCTGAAGCCATCAATGAGGAACCTCATAAACCCGAAAAATACTAAACACCAGAGAATCAGTAAACAGGTTGTTAAAAAATAATTGAAACTCCCATTTCCACTGCCCATTCGGCAACTTTGTTTGCATCTAATTACTCCTCACTGTGCATCTCTGATGCATGGACAGGATGCAGAGTATCAGCACGACTTCAACTGGAATTAAAACCTGGCCATCACATGATACATTACTTCAGAGCCTTGAGAAGTTCGGATCAGGGTCAAGATGATAACCAACAGCTTCAGCTTCTCATTCTTGTCCTCTAGAAGCACGGTGATGCACTATTCAGGGCTTTTGTGAGATGCTAAATACTTTACACGTTTGCTGTTAGAGTTAAGGATGTAGTTTTTACTTTTAGTGGTATTTGATCCTTTATTAAGGGTGTATAAAGGTAAGAGGATGAGACCCAACTGAAAGGCTCTGGCACTGGGGAATATGGAACAAAACAACTCCAAGTATTTGTCCAAGGATAGAATAATGATACCTACAAAAGGGCCACACTGTATTATTCATCTCTCTCTTTGGAAAAAAAAAAAAAAAAAAAAAAAAAGCTTATTATTATGAGAGTGAGAGAGAGAGAGAGAGAGACAGAAAGGCCTACTCCGTGTATTAGTCAGGGTTCTCTAGAGGGACAGAACTAATAAGCTAGATGTATATGTAAAGGGGAGTTGATTAAGGAGTATTAACTCACATGATCACAAGGTCCCACAGTAGTCCATCTGCAAGCTGAGGAGCAAGAAGTCGGTTTGGGTCCCAAAGCTGAAGAACTTGGAATCCTATATTCAAGGGCAAGAAGCATCCAGCACAGGAGAAAGATGTAAGCTGGGAGGCGAAACCGGTCTAATCTCTTCACATTCTTCTACCTGCTCTAATGCTATTCCTTGCTGGCATTTGATTAGATTGTGCTCACCTAGATTGAGGGTGGGTGTTCTTTCCCAGTCCACTGACCAAATGTTAATCTCCTTTGGCAACACCCTCACAGACACACCCAGGAACAATACTTTGCATCCTTCAAGCCAAGCAAGTTGACACTCAGTATTAACCATTACACTCTGTGTGGGGCCTTTTTGCGTGGAGTGTGAAAGACTACTGTAATTTGCATATTGCCCATTTCAACTTCATGCATTTTCCATGGGTCTTCAGCTCATTTTGGATTCTCAGAGAGAATTTAGGCCCCATCCCTACAGACAAGCAGTCAGGTTTTCATCATTCAGGCTGGAGTTTTGACTGAGGAATCTGAGATCCAGAGAGAGTAGCTCTCAGAATAGATATGCTCCGTCCATGTGGTTATAGCTTCCAATTTGGTCCTCATTTTTAAAGATATTGAAATAACAGCAATAAAGTTTACCAGACACTAGAGGAAAGCCATTGACATAAACGATGGAGACTCACACAAGCAGAAAGACAAAATCAACAACTTAGAGGACACTGAGATTTTGCAAGTGGAAGAAATCTTCCCTTAAAAGATATAATTTACATTTTCAGAAAGATTCTAACAGGTATAGCAGCTATAAAATGGGGACAGAATGCTATTAAATAGAGACAATGAGAAAACACCAAAAGAGTTCTCAGAAATTTCACATCTAAAGGAAATCAGTAGAAAACTCAGTAAAAAGCTGTAAGAAAGAATTTCCATGAAGTAGAAACAGAAAAGAAAACAAGCAGAAAATAGACAAAAGATGGGTATTTGAGCTCAGGAAATCCAGTACTCCTCCCACATCCCCCAACCCCACGCCCCTACCCTCTGCAAAAAAAAAATTTCAAACATATAGAACCGATAAAATGGGAGGGAAATATAATAAACAAAACAAATAGTATGTTTTAGTAGTAAATGGCAAAAAAAAAAAAACAACAGATTAAAAAGGCCTATCAAGGGCCCAGCACAAAGGACAATAAAGAATCAGTAATTTGGTAAATTGTCATAAAACTGTGGTAACATTGAGGTAAAGCAAAATACTGACAAATTGCAGAGAGACAAAAAAAAGATCACACAAAAAGGATTAAAAAGCAGAGTGGCCTCGAAATTCTCCAGTTAGAAAACAATAAAACACAATACTTTCAAAATTCTGAAAGAGAATCATTTCCAGCCTAGAATTCTATAACCAGGCCAACTATCCATGAAATGTTGGACAAATAAAAGTTATTTTCGTACATGGAAGGCCTATCAAGGGCCCAGCACAAAGGACAAAACAAGAATTCTCTAGTTAGAAAACAATAAAACACAATGCTTTACTTTTTTTTAACTCTGCTATCAAGGGACTCAATCCAGAAAGAGGGACAGTGTGATGGAGTGGTCATAGCATGAGGCAGGAATTAGTCTATGCCATGCAAAGTACATAAACTTCGACAAGTTGCTTTGCCTCCATAAGCCCACATTACTGCTTCTACAAAATGGTGACAATAGATGGTTGCAACATGGTCACTGTGAAGATAACATGAGATAATGCACAGTGCTGTTTAAACAAGTTAATCTTTTGTTAATGCTGGTGATTCCAGTACATTCCTATTTTTTTTCATAAGCCTCTCCTTTTAAGCCCTTTGAATGATTATTATTTCATTAGCAAAATTCCTGAAGGCCCAGCACGGTGGTTCAAGCCTGTAATCCCAGCTCTTTGGGAGGCCGAAGTGGGCGGATCCCTTGAGGTCAGGAGTTCACCACCACCCTGGCAAACATGGTGAAACCCCTGATCTCTACTAAAAATACAAAAATTAGCCACGCATGGTGGCACACCAGCTACTTGGGAGGCTGAGGCAGGAGAACTGCTTGAACCTGGGAGGTGGAGGTTGCAGTGAGCCGAGATCACACCACTGCACTACAGCCTGGACGACAGAGCGAGACTGTGTCTCAAAACAAAAAAGGAAAATTCCTCTAATAAGCATTACTCTGTACATCTACCCCTAAAACTTAGTTTCAAATTGAAATCTTATCTTGACCTGTCTTATAGATAGTATTCAAAAAGTTCCTATATAAGGGAATCTCTTAAAAGTATTCTTAAATGAAAAAACTTATTTATGTTTTAAAAATATTATACATGAAATTTCGTATTTCAACCTCTTTGGTGATGTTATATTCTGAATCCATCTTGTTTTCAAAGGCAAAGTCCCCACATGTATTGCATAGCAAGCACTTATACCGGCTTAATTTTTTTTTCAATTTCTGTTATTTACTGAAAATATTATGAAAAAACATCATGCTCAGAGCTGAATACATGTTTTCGTTACCCTTCCTTCCTGTTTAATTTTTTCTGGAGACTACTTCAGGATATTGGAAATGAAAATTTAATAAAAAATATACAAAAGCCAATGTGTTTTTCAAGGAAATTTAATCTATATGTTCTGATTCATTTCCATTTAAATCATCAAAATGTTACTTTACGAGAACCATTTTAAATATAAGGAGACTCTTGTGCCATTTGAGCTTCATTTTATTTTTATTAGAAAGTGCACTCTCCATTGCTTAATATAAATGCACCCTGAAGTTTGAAACAAACCCCATTCCACTGTCCAGATAGGTTTGCATTTTATACAGATACAAGCTTCTCTTCATGGTCCGTTTCATCTTACCTGACTGGCGGATGCTTCTTTGAAAGGTAGGAACTAAGAGCTAATTGCAAACTACTTCTTTTGTCTTCATTTTGCAAGACACTTGAACACAGACACATCCTTCACTCTTGATAAAAACTCTGTGTCCCTCACCTCTCAGGAGGCCATGCACACAGTTGCTGGTTCAGTGAGTTACTGGGTAGTTCCTTAAGACACCTGCAGTGATGCCTAGCCATCATGAATGCTAAAGAAGCCCTATTTCTATCTAATTTCTACACTTTCCTGCAGTCTTCAGGGTGCACGTCTTAGGATGCTTGACTTCTGGGCATTTCACTCCTCCACCAACCCAGGGGCTCAGCAGGAACCATTGGTTTATCCAAAGTGATTTGTAAATAAAGGAAAAGTCAGAGTCACATCACTCTCGTGGTCCAACACATCATACCTCTAACCAGCATGTCATTCTAGAATTATTTCTCCTCCCTGCCTCAGTTCCTCTCTTTGTAAAAGGCCATATATTGCCATCATATTATTTTTGTCTCATTTAAAATTCTTTTATAATATTTTAAAACTAAAATAGTACTATTTCTATTTTGCTTAATTTTTTTCAGAAAACTTCTATATTTGTTATTGCCCTATACTTTGAGAGAATCCAAAAATCTATTTCAACTTTAAGCTGACCTAGTCAGCATTTTATCTATTGAATAAGTGTATAAAGTTACACTTTTGAATCTATGAAACAAAATGATAATTGAGGCATCTCAAATGTCTTCTGCCTCATTAAATTATTATAATATATTCAGTTCAGTTTTATTACTGAGTATATTTTATTATATGCTAATTCTTTGAAAATTAGAAACCATAGTGGCTATATGTAGAAACTCCCTTGTTAAATAGAATTTTGGATTAGGTGGATCTTTCTGTTTTTACCATTACTACTATCACTGTGTTGCCTTAGTAATAATAATACTAATGGTAATCACTATTATGTGTGGAGTTATCATCATGCCCAAACCACTGAGCTGAGCAGTTGACAAGCTGACCAGCTGCATCTCCTATAACCATCACAATATTCTATGCATTGGTTGTTATTTTTGGCTTTAATTCACAGATGGCAAAAACAAACCTTTTAACTATTATGCAATCAGATAGCTTAATTGTTATTCAGCAAATATTCTCACTGTCATACCTACAACGAACACAATGTATTGCCCCTGAATGTTGATATTGAGCATGGCCTGGGAACTTGTTTTGGAAAAGAGGGAGCTAGGCATGTAAAATGCTGGCGTGGAACAGCTTTTTCCATTGGGCACCAATCATCATGACAGAGCAGAACTCAGACCCAGGTACGTGTCACTCAGACCCAGGCACGTGTTGCCATTTCCTACATGCTTACCATGTGCCACCTGCTTAGTGCCTTCTCAACACGCTACACACATTAACTTATTCCAGCCTTACCACAACCCCATTTTGCAGATGAGGAAGGGAAGGTATAGGTTTTAAGTAACTCACTGGTTCGCATAGCTATGAAATGGTGGTACTGGCCTTCAGTGGAGTCCAACTCCAAAGTGCACACACTTAACCACAACATTGCTGCCCTTGTATTGGCTTCTCCATACATTTAAAGGCCTTTTGAGAAAACCAAGAGTTACTTTAAAAATGGGATTGGAGTATAACGGGTTCAAGGCTGAAATTGGCCTCTTTTAGACGTATGTCACTCTGAACCTTGGCATTTTCATCCATAAAATGGTGACATAAATAGTGCCCAGCAACCAGGACTGTTTTGAAAAATAGTCAAGATCATGCAGAAAAGAAAATAAAAATCCTCAGTAATCCTTAGCTATTATTATTACATAAGTCATAATGTAATAGAGGAAAATACTCCTATTAGAGAATATGTAATAGAAAATTCTAGTGCAAAGTACTCTGCAATTCCACAGACTTCCTCTCCCTTCCCCTTAACAGTTATAACCAAAATGAATGGTGTGGGCATTGTTTTATACCCCAGTTTTAGAATTATAAAAGGACCTAGTTCTATCAGGAGCCAGTGAGAAATTGTACTGTGATTTTCCATTCCCTTTGTATATATCCATGGAAATTCAGTCGGCTCCCTCAGCCGTCTTATCTGTGCTTTTAGCAACCGGTTAAAGACCAGCTAGTGCATCTGAAAGTTCTTTTACTCAATCAATGAGCTTGTTGCCATGGCAGGCTAACACGAGGTGCCATTGATGATGACTCGATTTCCTCTCGCATCTGAACTGGAAAGGGAGAAGACAGACTAAATGAAATCCCATCCATCTTAATGAAATACAATTATATTCTCCTTATTAATCATTTACGAATCAATATGTCTCTTCTTGGTGAACCTCACCAGAATTTGTCATTCCATGCCAAGCCTCAATACATCTTGTCTTGTAGTGATTTTTATAAGTTCAGTCACCTGTGTCCCAGGGTAAATAACAGTGTTTTCTCGTACTGCAGAGCGAGGGCAAGAACAGCAATGACAGGGTGGATTGCAGAAATCCCCTCTGAATGCTAAGCAGCCCGCTGAATATTGCCTTCACGTGCATAATTTAAAAATGTACCCTATTTTATTTTTAAATAGCATGAAGGAAAATGGATTACCTTAGAAAGGGACTTATTCTAGTACCATTAAGTGGGAAAACCTCTTGGGTATTCTTACCCATTGACTGCTATAATCTTGCACAGGCTTATCAACATATTATGTATGTATATGTATATACGTAGAGAGAGAGAAAGATTTCTTAGAGCATATTTTACAGCTCATCTCACTGTACTTTACATATGCATATAATGTATCAATTTAACATTACACCTAACAACAGTCACCTGTGAAAAAACTACTATTGTTTACGTCTTCTTAATACAGATTGCAAGACTAGATGTGGACTTCATGCATTCTGTGGCTGCTTTGGGGCTATTGTTTAATTAATGAGAACAAAGCAAAGAATAAGTAAGAAGAGAGAAAGAGAAAGAAAGACAGTGATTCCAGCCGCAAGAGCGAAGAACAAGTGAAGAGAAATAGATTGTTTTAAAGGTTGGTGTTATGAGTGAGAAATAAGTCCTTCTATGATATCTATCTCACCAGGGGATTTTTGTTATTTGTGCCAATTTTAACTATGTCTGAACCTTTATTGATGAGGAATTGTATAACCAGAACAAGTTTAAGAATACCTGGGATATGATCCAAGTTACATACATATGAGAAAATGCTTAACACAGATTCGATAGCTTTCCCATTTAGCATACATACTATCTATATATCTATTTTTATCTACGTCTTTATCTGGAGTTACAGCTGTAAGACCGTCTTAACAAGACTATATGCTTTTCTTTTTATGATTAAAAAAATACTAGAGTAAAATAATCTAGGAGCTTTACGTGAAAAAGAAAGGTTTGAAATGCAAGAAAATAAACACCTCACAAAGAAACATCCTGTGTGCTGTTGGCACTCCTCAGTGTCAGCCTCCTTGAGCAACATAAACGCAGGCACTGAGGCGTGACTCCAATGCACCCTGAAGTCAATGAAATTTGAGGTCAGTGATTTTAAAAAGTAGCTGGAAAATCCGAAAGGATTGGTGCAGTTAGTTCAGTTACAGACATTGTTCTGAGTAGGTGACTTTTATAGGCCCCATACCAGAGACTCTTAAGGGTCTGGGAAACCCTGTCCTTTTTCCTCCCCAGTTACAATTTCTTCTGATAGTACTCAAACTCGCTGCCTAACACGAATTGGCAAGGATGAATTAATTCAATTATATGATTGGTTCATTAGAGATTCAGGTCAAGGGCGAAATCCAAGAAATGTGTGGATCAAAGAGAATAGAATGACTTTGACCTTTTAATCACTTCTATGCCACGTTCTGTTTTCCCTGCAAAACAGGAGAGGTTTCTCCTGCCTTCTCCTATGGTCTTCCTAACCATAGGAAGCTCCTAACCTCCCTCAAAATGTATTTTGAAAGGCTCTCAAATCCATGCTTATAATAGCAAATCCAGAGATACATACCTGGGTAAGACTGCAGCCCCCTGCACCACACTTAAAAAAAAGAAAGAAAAAGAAGTGGTACTTTAAAATCCATGTTCATGTCTTTTTTTTAAAATTTAATTTTATTTTATTTTATTTTATTTTATTTTGACAGAGTTCATTTTTCTTGCCCAGGCTGGAGTGCGATGGCAGGATCTTGGCTCACCACAACCTCCACCTCCCGGCTTCAAGCCATTCTCCTGCCTCAGCCTCCCTAGTAGCTGGGATTACAGGAATGCACCACCACACCTGGCTAATTTTGTATTTTTAGTATAGATGAGGTTTCTCCATGTTGTTCATGCTGGTTTCAAACTCCCAACCTCAGGTGATCCACCCGCCTCGGCCTCCCAACGTGCTGGCATTGCAGGTGTGAGCCACCGCGCCTGGCCCGTGTCCATATTTTTAATGGATCCACACTGCTTTCCTCCAGCAAGCCTTCTTGGATTTCCTTGAACAAAAAAAGTACAAATACCTGAGTTTATCAGTCTTCCTATTGATAGTCTGAAGAAGTCTTCACAGAAGACACTTTGAAGATGTTAGAAAAGAGAGAGAAAGAATTGTCTTAATATTTAGTGATCCTGAGAAAATCAGATTTGGAATAACCCTGTAAAAGTGTTCCCCCTGGGACTTAGAGTGAGTGCTCTGCAAATATTTACAGTTGGATAAGGTCTTCAAAGTGGAGAATAAAATGCAAAGTTGCCAATAAATAAAATTTTAAAATGCTCACTACATTTTACACTCCATAGTGACAAGTTTATTCTGTCTTACACTGTATTTCAATCCCTCAATCATATGATAAAAGAAGAATGTATCACCTTCTGAGAAACACCATGCGTGGAAGGGAGGATTGTCTCCATATCTCCTCTTAACTCGTATGGCAGGAATTTTGTGGTTGTTATTGTTAGTGATGAGTTAGTTTGTTTTCTCCCACTAGGTTCAGGAGGTCAGAGACTGATTGTTTTACCTCTGTACTCAACACATATCATACTACCTGGTTCATAGTAAAGGCTATGATTTTAATAAACAAATATATAGTAAGTTTCTCCATGTAACAGATTAGTACATACATTTTTGTGATAGACACAACCCTTGCAGAATGGAGATTGTCATCATCACCAAAGTTCTAAAGTGAGACATCCCACAGGCTACTTTTATTTTGTTTTTAATACAGACACAAAGCTGGTCATAAAGTATCAACACAAATCTAGATCACTGGTCTCAGTTTCAAAAAAAGAATGACGCTTTCATATTCCAGTATTCACATATTCTAAGAGATCTCTCGTTCATTCTCCATAATCCCAAGTCTTTGCACTACTTTATTTGCAGGCTTATAAAAGGACAGTTGTGATTATTTTGCCTTCTATAGGGTACCTGCCATTATGGCTGAAGAGCATGAGTCTAATCTACAAATAAATGTGATGCTGATTTCTGATTGTCACAAACAATAAAAGAGGATTTATAGTTGCAAATGGTCTAATTTGTTCAAACAGCCCCTTGTTCATTTTCGGTTCCCTTTACTCTCATGTTTCAGTTCACATGCAAGTCTTCTTAATCCAGAGCTCCAAAATCAAGATTGGTGGGAAGAAAATCCAATTGTTTAGGGTCAAAATAAAGATGTTTTTCAAATGCCGAAGAAAGAGAACACGGTTATTCTACTTTGATGTTAATACCATGCCTTTTGTAGTTCTCCTGTTTGTTTGTTTTCATCTTCCACTGTCAACAGGGCACCAGATTTTATAGGCAGCTTAACACAGAGCAGATGCTGATTAAAAGAAATGTGGTTTTGAGTGTGACATTAAAAAAATATCATTCTCTCCTGTCTAAATGTTATATTCTTAATGGGTTTAATTTTTTATTAGCTGATATATAAAGAAACAATAAGCATACATTCAGTCTTAACTGAACCATACACAGCTCACTAGCTGGACCATGAATAAGGCAAGAAAGGTTCACATTTTAATATTTTAAAAAAGAAAAAACATCTTCTACTTTGTGCAAAAAGCATGCATTTCCTGGCCAAGCCTCTTAGTATTTGTATTTATTTTATAAATAGAACTGGTTTAACCATGGTAAAATGATCTTGAATGCATGTTTTAAGATCATCTCTAAATACACTTTCAATCAGAGTACTTCTTTTATTTTGATCAATGATGACATACCAAGAGCAACTTTGGGACTAACAAATCTGGAATAAACGTGACACAGATGAAAGCAGAATTGGAACCTTGAAAGACAAAAGCAAACAAACAAGCTCCAATGACTTTAGAGACACCATCATGCAGGAATTAAACAGAGGCTGTATTTGGCACAGTTGACCACTCAGGTGCTAGAGGCATTTCCAAGTGACTGAGCCAAGAAAATAATGCATCCCTACTTTTGCTGTTGTAAGCTTGAAAGCTTTGATGAGGAGATAAGACTAGATACCTGACTTCAACAGTCCATGACCCCAAAATAAATAAGTGTGAAAGACAAGTTTTGCACAATTGGAATGAGACATCCTGCAAGATCCACAGCAAAGCACCTATGCGATAATTTCCTTGCATTGCCCAAACTGAGCCATGTGCCACAGGCTTCACTTTGTTCCTCATATACGGATCAGAAAGGAACATATGCAGTATTGTGCTGGGATTATATGGAATATTATTTAGCGCTAAAAGAAATGAGGTATCAGTCCATGCAAAGACATGGAGGAAACATATATTGCTAAGTGAAAGAAGCAAATCTGAAAAGAACACATACTGTGTAATTCCAACTACATGATACCCTGGGAAAAAAGAAAACTGTGGAGACAGTAAAAAGATCAGTGGTTGTCAGGGATTGGGGGAAAGAAGGGATGGATAGACAAAGTAGAGAGGATTTTTAAGGCAGTGAAACTGCTCTGTATGATACTGTAATAGTGACACGTGCCATTCTACATTTGTCCAAATCTATGGAATATGCAACACCAAGTGTGAACCCTAAGGTAAACTATGGACTCTTGGTAATATTGTGTCAATGTAGGTTCAACTATTGTAACAAATGTACCTCTCTGATGGGGAATTTTGGTAGTGGGGAAAGTTGTGTGTATGCCGGAGCAGGGGGTTATATGGGAACTCTTTACTTTTTATCAATTTTGCTGTGAATCTAAAACTATTCTGAAAAATAAAGGGTATTAAAAAATGTTGGGAGAACATTTGAGACACAGATGATTGCATGTGGTTGCAGCTGCTTGTCATTGTAATTTTGCTGAAATATCCACCATTTTATTTGTTGCATCACAAAAAGAACTGTGACTTACATTTCGTAACATGCGTAGCCGATTTCATGCACTTTTGACAGTTCAGAAAATTCATTTCTCTATGCCAACTGTTGCCAAACATTTTTATTGTTTATGACCTCTGCGGTCGGTCTCTAACTTTGCACACTAAATATGCAGAAGAAAGGGCAAATAGCAGCTTTGTATAAATGGAAAAACAATGCTATATTTTCTAATGTAAATGACTGAAAGAGTATCCTTTGAAGTTTTAACCACTCATTATGACTGAAACTTTATAGATTCAGATCTGTGGTTGCCAAAACTACAAAAGGAAAGAAAAGGAAGATGCCCCAGTAGAAAGCACATGGAGTGTGGCAACTGAGAGGAGAATAGACCGTAGACTCACACAATATCATGGCAGGAAGGACCCTAAGGGAGACTCTGGCCCAGGGATCCTTTCTCTGCCCATCCATGGCTCCTTATAGCATCCGGGATAGGCTTCAGATGATTCATGCAGCCCTAGAAACTACAGAAGAAAATTTAATTCTCATCTGCATATGTGATGTTTAGGGAGAACTCCCATCGCTTTCATTAGAAATCTCAAAAAACTGTATGATGGCCCCAAAATTGTTAGGAATTGCCGAGACTATAGTCAGCATCCCAGAGATGTGAAGAAACACGCTCAGAATCCTCCAGTGTTTATGCTGGTGTTCAAAAAGTTTGTTGACTTTTTCATAATCTAAGTAACTGACAAAATGTTTAAAGAATAAAATGACAATCATAGAAGCTAAATATTATAGATATTAAATTAGGTAAAGGGTGCTAACTTGATCATTTTAAGAAAATAAAACGTTTCCTAGAAAATACGTTCCAGTAGGGTGAATCCCTTTGGTGTAAATATTAAATTATCTAACACATAATCTTTATTTCTCAGTATCAGACTATTTTTCCTGCATCTGTGTGGAACTGTTTGTGAGCATAGTAAACAGAACACAGGTGATAACATATAAGAGGCAGCAAATGTCTACCCTGCCACAGCCCACTGGCCACAGTACCTCCAGGATTTCTACTTACTCTTCAATACTCCTGAATTAGGCAATATTATTTAATATTTATTCTTTGAAACACAAATTTCATGAGACTCTCCAGGACAAAGGAGTCTCCTATCAAATATGTTAAAGAATATTTGAAAAATCCCAGTGTCTATGCATATATTAAAGGCTCTGACAAATTATGTATTCAAGATATTTCACTAACTTTAACTAAGTTTTATTTCTCCTCCTCCTCCTCCTTCCTTCTTCTTCTTCCTCTTCTTCTTCTTTTTATTTTTAATTTTTTTGAGATGGAGTCTTGCTCTGTTGCACAGGCGACAGAGTGCAGTGGAGCCATCTCAGCTTGCTGCAACCTCTGCCTCCCGGGTTCAAGCAATTCTCTGCCTCAGCCTCCCAAGTAGCTGGGATTACAGGCACCCACCACCATGCACGGATAATGTTTGTATTTTTAGTAGAGACAGGGTTTCACCATCTTGGCCACTCTGGTCTTGAACTCCTGAACTCGTAATCCATCCACCTCGGCTTCCCAAAGTGCCAGGATTACAGGCGTGAGTCCCTGCTCCCGGCCTAAGCTTTATTTCTTAAACATATTTGAGCCTTTTATTTATTTTCTTAAAAAAAAAATGCCCAGTAAGACTTGGAAAATAAGGGAAAAAAAAGACTCTAATGTAATGTAAACATGTTATCTGGAAGAGGAACACTGTCAATTATTATATTAATAGCTGTGAATGTTTTTCAAAAGTCACCAAGTAGAATGTTAAGCGAAAAGGACTCTCAGCGGGAGGAAGTCAGAAAAAGATGTTCAGCCCTTTGCAGATGTTAATCATGATTTATTCTCAGGATAGTCTGGAATGAGACACATGGGCAGGGATTCACAGATTTTGGAGTGCGGGAAAATCACTTTGCGGACATGTGAAAAGTGCAGTTGCTCATGCCCCAACTCAGCCTGATTCCAAGTCTGCATGGACCTAGAGATCTCACATTTTTAGGGAGTACCCCGGTGACTTAGAAGCAAGTGGTGGCTGGATAAGCCTTGATAAACTGCATTGAGGAAGGAGTGGACAAAGAATAGGAAGGATAGAGAAGGAATGGGCAAGACCTTAGAGCAGCCACCTGATTTCTTCTGATTCTCAGAAAGTTTGTGCATACAGCTTTTCCTGGGCCCACAGGAGAGGAGTCTGTGTCAGCCTCTTTGTCCATCCAGTCCTACAAGGTTGCGTTGCATCCTGTTAATTCCACCCTCAATCACGGACGACCATCTTCAAGATGATACAAAAGCTCTTACTTGAGCCGGCTTATTGTTACCAATATTTTCATTTAAGTGCTTTGATCAATACCTGACAAGTCAATTAAAGCACACAAATGCTTTTTCAGGGAGCCCCACTGGAGTCCCCTCTTTTGCTTTTAAAAGCATATTTTGTTCTTTTATTTTGTTTTGTTTTTTTTTTTTTACAAAAGGAAACACAACTTTCCCAAATTTGTGCATCCTTCTGATTCTGGTTTTAGAAAGGAAATGAAATTTGTCACGCTGCCATACATCATTTCCCTCGCAGTACAATGTCCCATCTGTGTGTCAAGTACAAAAGAAAAGCATTTTGTGAAAAATTGCTAAAGAAGTAATGATTTTTGTTCTCAACTCTTTGTTTTGCCTTTCAATAAAGAAGGCGACATGTGCCACAAATGATGTATTATTGTTTAGGTACAACCCCGGTAACACAGTGCATAACCAAAACCATGTTTCACAGCAGAGAAACTATAGTTTACTGCCCCTATGGCTCTGATGAGAATATAATGTTCTACAGTTTATAAATGCTTTGAGGTCAATACATGATTTGCTTCAGCTTGTTCATCCAATGAGCAGGGGATCCAAAAATATATCAAACTATTAGACAGCCCCCTGGAAGCTGGACTGAGGCAGCAGTGATGGAGAGGTTCCATGGAAACCCCTCTGTCAGCTGGAGATGAGATAATTAGATCCAGGTAATACACTGGAACCCCAACAGGGAGCCGCCAAGCAAACATGCCATCTTTATGGGCCTTTCTTATCCTGCACAGCAACTGTGGCCTAAGACAATGAAGCATTGAGGGATTCATTGATGCCCAGCAATGCCCCACCGTCATTCAGTCAGCCCCATTATCTAGACACTTCCTCCTACAGAAGTAAGCCAAAAGGACAGGGCCCCAAGAAAGGTTATTTTTAAATTACTTGTTTTTATTTGTCAACCAACTTTTTTTTTCTCTTCTTTTCTCCTTTTCTTACAATATACCACCAATCATGTATTGGATTCATCTTAGACTTCAATTATATACATTACCAATTGTTCACGTCTTATTTAAAATAACTCTTACTTTGAGAATGCCCGTTAAACTGTAATCAAAATAGTTACTTGATTCAATTCCTTGAGTTAAGTAGAACATACCATCCTCTCACCCTGATTTCAGGTGGATAGTCCTAGTGATTTTGTCATAATTTTACTCATTTGACAAATATTTATTGAGGGACCTAAATCATGCCAGGCTTAGCACTAAATGCTGGGAATACACTGAACCACAGTCAAGTTGTGAGAGATTTTACAACGATATTTTGTAAATAATAAGTTGTTTACATTTGTGAAAAGTACTGTGAAAGGAAAAGTATATGATGCTTGCCAAGAGAGATTAAAATAGGGGTACTTCATTTAGTTTGAGAAATCAGAGGCTGTTTCTCTGAGAAAGTTTCAACCTGAAACCTTAAGATTAAAGAATAAGATTTAGCTAGGTGAAGGAGGTTGGAGTGATAGCGCTTGGAATGAGGGACCTTCTCTCAACAGAGGTAAATCCATATGCAAAGTCACAGAGGTAGAAAGGGCTATCACCACCACTGCTAGCATCAATATTAGAAACACCATCAGCATCCACCATCATCATTACCAGTATTATCATCATCACTATTATTGTCACCACCACCATCACCATCATCAGCACCACAATTGCCTTCATCACCACCATCATCACCACTACCATTACCTCTGCCACTGCCATCAATCATCATGACCACCACCACCATCACTAGCATCATCATGATAACCCACATCACCACCACCATCATAAGCATCATTTGCAACCTGTTGTAGAGCTACTAGGGGCTAAGCTGTTACTCTATAGCAGTCATCTTTAATGCTTAGCATAATTTTGAAAGGGAGGTATTACTATCCCCAACTCAAAAATAACAATAATGTGTCTCTGTATATTTGTAACTTGCATAGGTCAATGAGCTGATGAATGGCAGATCCTGCATTTTAATCAAATCAGTCCGAATCCAATGTTTATGAGCTCATTATATTAATAGTAAACATTTTAGTATGGCATGTTTCTAATAATGCTTTTCAATAAGTATTCTTGCATTTTAATGTATGATTTTTTTTTTACCGTGTTTGGTTACAATTTTAAATGCCAACATTTATGCCAGTGTGGGACATTCAAAGAACATCTTTGTAACCTCCTCATTAGCATCATTTGATCTGAAGATTTTCTGTAAATTCTTTCAAAGGCCAACTATCAGGAGGAGTTTCATCTCACCAAATAAATGTGAACATATATGAATTAGAGAATATGATTTGTAAAAAACGTTAAATTATAAACAAGATGGAGCAGAAGTACCAAACATGCTTCATTAATTGAAAATGCATTATACTAGTACCATTTTGTTTGGATCGGTTTGATTTGAGTTGAATGAGACCTTAGAGATTGTTCCAATCAGTACTTTTCTTTTACACATGAGATCCTGAGGCATGAGAGGAAAAGAGACTCATCTGTGGTCATGATCTCAGTTTCATGGTTCACAACAATTCCTTGAACATTGACCATGTCCTAAACACCGAGTTATGCAACAGAACTGCAAAGAAAAGTAGCCCCTGAAAAGTTTATCATTAATCAAGAGGAGAGAAGTAATTCAATTTCTTTAAAAATGTGGTCTAGTGTAAAGATTGCAGCCTGTTATAGAAACAGAAAGAAGAAGCACTTGAGAATTTAGAATTAAGCACAGAAGAAGGGCAGAAAGGTCACATCTAAACAGAGACTAGCTCAAACATAAATGCACTTAGAACACAAGATGAAAGTGGTCAGTGGCTGGACAGATTGCAAGGACCTAAATATTGAAGGTTTTAGATGTTATGAAAAGTTGCCTAGACTTGGCAGTGGCAGCCCCTGGATATTTTCCAGCATGAAAGTGTACATGCTACATCTCTTCCTTCAGTAAATGGAGGAAGATGGTATAGTGATGTGGAATGGAGGTCAGATAGGAAAAGGGCTAGCCTGAAGTCATGATGTCCAAATAAGAGCCCGCTGCCATCATCCAGGCATAGAACAAGATCAATGAGAGTAGAGGTGGAGGTGAGATGATGCATTCAAGAAATATAGAGAGGTAATATCACTAGATACAAGATTTTGCATATGGTTTATTAGGTAACAGGTGAAGCCTTGAAATGAATAAAGACTAATGAAAAGGAAGCATATTGAAGGTCAAGTGCATAAAGGGCTGGATTGTGGACATTTATACTTTAGGAATTTTGGATGCCTGTAGGGCTTTCAAGACAATACATTGAGTAGGCAATTGGCTATGTGAGCCTTGGTCTAACATCTGTAGGAAAGCCAAGCTAAACTCCCGATTCCCACTCAATTACTCATTCTACTACAATTTACTGTCTTCCAGGGACTCTGAGGTTTCCCCTTAAGCTGTCTTTTCACAGTTGGAATGAAAGAGTCACCTAATAAGACAACAAAAATTACATTATAAAATCTGCTCTGAGCTCATACCACATTAAAGACTGAATAATAAACAATTAAATGCTTCTGTGTTTGGTTCACAATGATTACATTTTAGAAAGGGGAGAGAGCTCATAGAATGGTCCAGGGCCCCAGTTAATTCATACTCAAAAATAAATAAGTCAGTCTATGGGCAACACAGTTATATACTCTCTGGCTGGTCCCAAGCCCTCCAGACGTTTGGAATCACACATCCCTTTTAAAATTAAAGTAAAATAATGGAGTTATCATCCCATACACAATGGAGTTATTAATGTTCTCCCTAAGATTACCGTGGATGGCTCAGAGCAATCTTGCATGGTGGTTTAAAAGCAAGTTCTAGAGTCAGATGGTGTTTGAATCCATAATATGCCATTTACACCTCTGTAATCCGAAACAAGCTGCTTAAGCTCTGTGTGCCTCAGTTTGCTTCTGTGTAAAGTAGGGATAATATTACCTACCTAATAGTTTAGGGTGTTAAATTTACAATGCATTGAAAGCACTCAGAAAAATGTGGAACACAGTAAACACCCAATGAATGTCAGCTGTGAGATGCTCATGCCACTCACTTTCTGTCTCTTCTGAACAGCAGGTATCAAGCCTTAGTAGGTTTCTCCTCTCATCCATTAGTCCTTTGAAGATAATTTCCTTCAGACTGCTCAGCCTCAATTCAAAAGTCCTCTCACTTTATGATGCCCAGATATTAGGATTCTCTCTTCCAGAAGGCGGTGAATGGAATTGTGGAAGATGGGAAGCGGACACTTCCACCACCATCAATCCCCACAAAGTGCTTTCCCAAGATAAAGGAGAACTTCTCTTTCCAGGAAGCATTCTGAGCTGTGGGATTCTCAGGGCAATGGTTCATTTCTTTCCTAGGTACCGAGTCCGGTGACCCCCAATCAAAGATTATTTCTACAACACTGGGCACTGCCTTTTCTGCATGCTTGACTGTAGATGCCCGGCCTGTAGCTGTTGGTATAATCTGTGCATAAGCCATGGCTTTATAAAAACAAATTGATGGAGATGGGAATCTGTGAAGTTTATAAAACTGTGTATTTTTGACAAAAGTTACATTATAAAAAGGACCGAGGAGAGATACGGAATAATTTATAACGACAATCCCATGGGATAGTAAATAAACTACAGAGTAAAGCCTGAGCCAAACTATCTTCTATTAAACTCTCTTCATTGTTATTCAAGTGAATTTCATCCCTCTCCCAAGTGGAAATTATTTGCACAAAACAAAAATATTAGAAGTAGAACCCTAGGAATTTGGGCAGTGAAAGAAAATCTTGTTAAAACTTGACAGAAGAATTGGCTTTAGGCAAAATTGTCAAGATTCTTTTTTGTCACCTTTATGCCTCTCTCTTCAGTCCCTTTTTCTTCTTTGCAAATTGTCATTTCTTCCAGATGCCTTTCTTCATTATTCCAAAAGCAGTATTACATTTGTTAACTCATTAATTCATTCATCCTTGAGTGTCTAAGATGTGCTATGTACCCAGCTCTGGGAACACATAAGCAAATGGGAGAGGACTCTGGCCTTCCCAGAGCTTACACACATCTCCATAGATTGCTCACCAACTTGTAAAAGCCTATCCACCAACATGTAAAAACCAACTATTATATTGTTCTTTTGACCCAGGAAATAAGCTTTTGAGATAAAAACCAGCAATCCCCTCCCTCACTGACTTTCAGATTACTGAAGAGAGACCACTGGACTTAGATCACAGAATTTGCCTATCCCAAAGTAAGAAGTCACTATCTGTATATTTATATATCTTTTCAACCTCAACTGTAAGAAAAATAGCTTGTGACTCTTCATTCAGCAAATCAAATGGCTGGCTGGTACACAAACAACAGGATAACTAAAATCAGAGATAATTCCACAAGAACACGAGTTGTTTATTTGCAATGAACTTCACAAAGAGTTTATAACCTTAATATAAAAATAATTTAGAGAAATTAATAAGAAAACTGCTAACATTTCCAAAGAAAATGAGCTAGACACATAAAAAGGTAATTCACAAGTAATAAATTTAAACAACCAATGAGCATCATTTATCATTTACATTAAATAAGACACACTTTTCAACTATAAAATTGTTTCTTATACAGTGAATCAATATGTGAGACTATCTTACATTCCAATAAAACATGTTTTAGCAAGAGAATACAAAATCATGTTTAAGTTATTTATCCACAGAAAATATTTTAAAATGAGAATGTTCACACTTTTTTCTAAAAGTGGATTAGAGCTGCTCTTTTTAAATGTACTTTTCTATATTTTACACTTTTTGCCCCTTTGCACCCAAACACTTCAGTGTGTACTTCCATGTTTCTATCCACACACACACAGACACACACACATACATTAAAACAAAAACATTCCTTTTGCATAACCACAGTGTAATTATCAAAATCAGGGAATTCACATTGCCACAATACTATCATCTAATCTATAGATCTTATTCAAATTCTATTAATTATCCCGTTAACATCCTTTAGAGAAAACAAAACAACAAAATAAAACAAAAAATGGGTGTGAGAGCCAATCCAGGATGACATGTTGCATTTAGTTGTCACATGTAGTCTCCTTTAACCTAGAATGGTTCCTCAGACATTGTCTTGTACCACTTAATATTTTTGAACACTACTGGCCAATTATTTTGCATAATGTTCTCACATGGGATTTGTATGATGTTTACTCTTCATTAAACTCAGATCATGCATGTTTGGCAGGAATACCAGAAGCAATACTCTATCCTTCTCAGTGCATTATATCAAGAGTCACATCGTGTACATTTGTCCCATTCCTGGTGAGTTTAAATGTAATTATCTGGTTAAGGAGGTGTCTCCCAGGTTTCCTAGTGTAAAGTTATAGTGTTTTGTGGAGAAATATTTTGGTAAATAAATTTCCTGTTTTTCATCAAAATTAACCCATTAGTTTTAGCATCCATTGTGCATTTCCTGGTCTGAACCAAGAATCTTTATAATCATTGCTAAATGGTAACCACTTTTTCTACATTTATCAGTTAGTATTCATATTCATTTTTGAATGTGCATGTCTGAAATTTAGAATAAGAAAAAATAAATGGTGTTGAAACTTATAAATTGATGCATCTTGTTTTGTTATTTGTTACCTCTGAAGAGTTTATAACTCTTCATTATTTTATCAAATTTAACACATTCCTTTGGCCTTTCAGAATATATGAGGCCATTTTTTTTTTTTTTTTTTTTTGGTTAGCAAATCGCCTAAAAAGTGAGGGAATTCAATCATTCAACTTCAATTACACAAAACCAATCATTTTAATCCTGTCTTCTCTTGATTGTTTATGAGATTACCACTTTGTCCTAGACAGAAGGAGAAACGTCTACAAGGTGGAAGCAAGAATTTCTAGTTCCAGAGCAAAATATTCATGGCATGACAACAAGAACAAAGGAGTAACTGATAAAAACAGCAAGAGGATTCATCCTTAAGTTGATGCATGGGCTCAGATAGTGGAGCACAGTTTTAAGAAACGTGCAAATGCAGCAGCATTGACATGATTTCTGCACTCCTAGGCAACCTGTTTCCCGTATTCTGGGAGAAGTCAACCCGCATACAGAGAATATGCTGTGGGAGCATGTATTGAGATATTATGGGAGCTATCGTTTTAATGCAGGACTAGGAAAGTCTTGATGTGCTCGGGAAAGATGTGAACACTAACAGTGTGATGCACTTCTGCATATTCCACTTGCTTAACCATGCTGGGAAAGCACTGACGAAACCTGACCATATACTCTTTTAAAATGCCTCGCTCCCTCATTCCCAGAGAAGGGGTACTTGGTGGGGTTTTTTCTTTTATTATACTATTTTGCATGTTATAGATAGATATAGAAGTAAAAGTAGAGACATAGAAATATTTTAATTGACTATTCCTTTTAAAATTTTTGCTATTTGAAGATGGGTTCAGAAAGTTCATCAGAAAAGATACTGGACAAGGTAGAGAATAATGAGGAAAATAGAGAGGAGAGTTTCAGATCAAGAAAGACAAGTAGATGCCATCTAGTTCACATCACCAAGTTTTATATACTTATATATGGAAATTAGGGCTCAGGAGAGGGAATTTGCATAAGATTTATGAAATGGAATCAAGGTAAGAACTGAGGCGGCCTGCCAGACTCTGCAAGGCTCTGGAACTGCCGCCCCATGGCTCACCATGGCCATACACAGTTCTAGGGCTACTTCTAGCTGGTGTCTAGCTGTAGTTGTAAAAGTAAGAAATCCCAAAAGTAGGATTGCCAGATTTTGAAAAAGGAGTCTCGTCAAATTTGAATTTCATACTAAAACCAAGTTGTTTTGATATTAAAAAATAAGTCTCAAATATTCTATTAGATATACTTATGCTTAAAAAACTTTGCTGTGTAGCTGAAATTCAAATTTAATTAGGCAGTCTGTATTTTTACCTGCTGAATTTAGCAACTTCACCCAAGAGCCATGTGACCAGAAACTCACAACTATGGAGTAAAGCAAGAAAATGGTATAATTCATCAAGAGGATAAGATAACTATAAGAAGGAGTTTTTGATTTATGAAGTGATAGATGCGAGATGATATACCCATCATAGAATTTAAAGTTCCTATTTTTTAAATAAAGATGATTAAATAACCATATAGCAACCTCATAAATTCACTGTGAATATCCACTGAGATTTTAGTTGGAATACAATTAAAACAATACATGAAAACTAGTGACCATGAAACATGCATGTAAATATCTAAGTATACCCCATTTTATCCTCTCAATTATCTTCTTAGTTATAATCTATTTTACATCTATCTTATAGATGATGAAACCAACTCAGAGAAGTTGAGGTTGAGTAGGTTTCCCATGATGTTGTATGTTATTACAGTTTTTTGATAGAATTGCTATTTAGGCAAAGTCTACCTAATTCTGAAGTCCCAGATCTTAACCATTACATGATAAACAGCATCTCTATATTTGTAGGAATTTAATCAGATATGTACAAGGATATTTATGCTCTAGGATGTTCACCATACAGTTATTACAAATAAATTAAAATTTTTAAAATGGTTACCAATAATAAATTCACTCAATGAATTAAAGATCATATGTTGATAAAATGCTATGTGATAATTAAATGTGATGTATAGAAAGATGAAACTTAACTAAAGGATAAATTTTATAGAAGAAAACTTTGTCATATTTATCAGCAAGTATATAAGTAAAATGTTATTTTGAGAAGTGGGATTATTAGTTGTGTTTAATATTTTCTACATTTCCACATTTTCTACCATCTACAAAATACTATTGTAATCAGAAAACAATTAATGGACTCTATAAAAAACAAATTTCGTCAAATAACGAAATGTACCCAACAATATAATTAAGTTTGTTCCCTCTTTTCTGGGAAAGGAACAAGAAGTGACGTTAAGTATGGAAGAAAAAAGAACGTTTGGATTACAATCAAATCTGAAACATAAATCCTAAACAGACAATGGGTGAAGCAATAAATTCTTATTTGAACAATACATTCAAACAGATTTAGTGGCAGTTATTTTTTCAGGCTTTACTACAATAACTATAATCTTGGATGGCTGGTGTAATTGGGGACTAGTTAGCCAAAGTCACATCTGAAGTATTAGAAAACAATTATAATAGAAATTAAGTATAAAAACACCCAGGTATCACCTGCAAGCATGAGAAAATTTCCTATTCTAAATTGGCTGTCAAATTTTTGCAACTTTATAATGTCATAGTTTCATAGTTTTGTAGTTTTTGTTATACTTGTGACAGTCTGCAGTTCTGCTTGCTCTAACCACTCCTCCATGAAAGCATATCATTTCAGTTTGTCTTTGGTCCTTGGTTTCAGCTCCTTTGGGATTTAGGCATAGCTCATGTTGAAAAAAGAGGTGATGCTGTCAATTTCACAGTGGAGTCCTTTTACTTCCGTTTGGATATTTCTTAGAGTGCCTAATAAGATTATCATTGCTAAAGACAAGTTGTATCTAAATGTATGACAATTTCAATACTACTTGATTTAACAGAGTGTCCCTACGCACACAGAGGATAGGAAGGACAGAATTTAAATGATACCATTTTGGACACTGGGGCACGAAAGTTGGTTTAGAAGCATTGCACAAGTCTTCCAGACCAATGCTCATTCAAGCACTTTATAGAGCAATGCATAGTTTAAACAAATCCAAACTTGCCAAAGAGTAGAGGCGATGATGTTAGCAAAGAAGTTAAAATAAAAGCAGTCTCACTATTCAAGCAAGATAAGAGTATTTACCTTTCGAAATGAGAAGAGACAGATGAATGCAGGAAATACCCGCTAATCATTTGGATTACTCTCCAGGCAGAAGGAGGCAAGGTCAATCCAAATTGTAGAAACTTCAAATTGCAAAGCTTTTCACTGGTATTTGTCCTCCTAAAACTGGCCAGTACTAAGATATATATATGTATTATATATGTTTCAGCTCCCAGTGGGCTTAGGAGACCTAGCTCCTAATTCAGTGAGCTGTGAACTAAAACCATACTGACTACCACACAGCAAGAGACTTAGGCACTCCACCAGGTTCTAGCCATGTGACTAATCTGGGTTTAGGTTCTATGGGGTTGAATCCGAGGCTATTACACCAGAACACACAAGAGAGGTGCGATTCATAGTTAGGAAAACGCTGTGGAGGAAACCAGTGTTTGGTTGTGGGGAGGCAAAGTTCAGATGCCAAACCCAGATATCAGAAGTGGGAAGTAAGGTTCCCAAGTGAGGTCTGAACCATCAGATAATGGAATCAAAATGACAGGCTCCTACTACAGAAATAGTTCAGATTTGCATAAAGTTGCAGGGCTATTATGATGCACATCATCTGGGGTAGGTTGCATTCTTTCTCTTGGTCTCAGATACTTCACTAATTGAAGGGCATAATATTGTTACTCAAACACAAGAGGTTCAGTCTAGGTCCTGCTGCTTGGTACACAGAAAGCCAATGACTGAGACGACAGTATTGCCAAGGAAGAAAGCTTTCATCTGGTGCCACAGCTGAGGGAGCTCAGTCTCAAATCCAGGTCTGAAGACCTAGAGTTGTATGTAGCAAGGAAGAAATGTAACAATGTATAACAAAAGAGAAACTAGGGAGGGGCAAGGAATCAATCATGGTGAATGAGGGGTCCAGCCTCTCACTGGCCGAATGTGGTGACCTAGTGAGTTTCATTTCTTTGATACTTTGAGAAGCCTGAAGGTCTGCAAACATAAGGTTCAAGCTTTAAGACCAGAAGGGTCCATTTCTATGCTTATCAAAAAACTATGTGTGGGACTATTGGGTCGTCTTCAATATCAACTGCTCTACCCTTACCACTAACGTTATTCATAGAATCCCATGTGATAAAGTCTCTTCAAAAATAAAGAGTACAGAATTCCCTATATAAATTAATAAATATTATCTAAATTTGGTATTCTGATAGTTTATTTTCAATTATTAAATACATTATAAGATAAGTATCTTTACCTCCTTACTCCTTATGCCCCAACTCTCAACCCCCACACATCTCCAAAGAATGGTACCTCTTCTTAGTCAGAATCCATCCCTCCAGATGTACTTAGTTACCTGTCCCCTCATTCACTTATTCCTTCATTCAGTAGACCCTGATCCCTTAATTCCTTCTTATTTTCAACTTTTCCCCCTCTCCTGGTTCTCTCTCCTCAGCATTAAAACAATGTTCATTACTCTTATATATACATTTTTTTTCTTTCCGTGCATCTAATTGTAATCTTATCTCTCTATTTCTCAGTATTTTAGAAGGACTAGTCAGCAATCTTCAACTATTAAAATATGACCTCAGCATTCTAGTGAAATGAACTTCACTGGGATAAAAACTAATAATAGAAATTATTACAATGGTTTAACCCATTAGATGATCATTACTATTTGGTAGGCAGTATAAGAATATCTCCATATCAACTCTAAAAATTAAGCAAAATTGTTTATTACCCCTTTATAGATAAAGATTGAGACCTGAAGTAGTTAAATGCCTTCTCTAAAGACAGAGTTGTCAGCGTTGGAGTCAAAATTGGAACCCAAGTCTACCAAATTGTAGATTTCAACTCAGAGTTCCTTCCTAAGTACCAGACCACTTACACAACTGTCTATTGTCTGACTTCTCTTGGCAAAGCAATTTCAGTAAGTTCAAAATCAAATCCATCATCTTCTCCTCTCTAAATCTGCATCCCCGCTTCTGGCCACCTCTTGTGGCCTTCCCCTTTGAAATAAACTACCATAAGTTTGTTCCTTCTGATGGCCAAACTCTTCCCAGTCCTATCAAAAGTCAGTTGTGCATAATTCCTAATGTTGCCTTGTCTCTGAATAGCCTCCCATTGTCATATTCCACAAGTATTTATTGAGCAGCTGCTACATAAGGCGCAGTTTAGAGCCTGGCTATACTAAAAGATGTAAAATATGATCCCTAGACTCAATATAATCTAGTGAGATAGAAAAGAACAACTCAAAATAGTTAGAGAAAACTATAAAAGGGATTTAGAACATGAATCCATTTAGTGTGTAACTTGCCACACAATACAGAAATCCACTTTCTGATGTCTTTGCTTTGGTATGCAAAGATGTATGAAATGTACGCCCAGTGAAGAAATGTATGCCCAGTGAAGAGCAATTTGGAAAGCCTATGTATTAGAAAACTTCTTTATATTGGACTGAAATCTCTGTTTTTTGTTCTACTCTCCAAAATAACATAGAATAAATCCAATCCTTTTATCCTCAAATTTTAAAAGCATATTTGAATATCTTCAAATATTTTCAGTGTAAGACTGTTGAGCCCTCTGATGGGGTTTCTTTGTACTGTTGATCGGCCTAGATGTAATAACAATATACCACAATGTCATAATTATCAGGTATTATTAATCGAACCCCACCAGAAGCCAAGTACTGTGCTAAGAAATGTAGACATATAGATGAATAAGACATAGCTCTTTTCTTTATAAAAACTTACTATGTATGATGTGTAGCTGTCTGGTAGGAATAGTTAATGTATAGTATTATATATGTGCTTCCTTATATTTATATATGGTATTTTGTTTTGTTTGTTTTTTTTTTTTTTTTTTGAGACGGAGTCTCGCTCTGTCGCCCAGGCTGGAGTATAGTGGTGCGATCTCAGCTCACTGCAAGCTCCAGCTCCTGGGTTCAAACTATTCTCCTGCCTCAGCCTCCCAAGTAACTGGGACTACAGGCATCTGCCACCATGCCTGGCTAAATTTTTGCATTTTTAGTAGAGACGGGGTTTCACCATGTTAGCCAGGATGGTCAGATCACCTCCTCGTGATCTGCCCGCCTCAGTCTCCCAAAGTGCTAGGATTACAGGGGTGAGCCACAGCGCCCAGCCAAAAATATTTTAATGAATTTGGAGTGATAATACAAAACTGGACATAATCAATGAAAAATACACCAAGTACCTTGAAAGTACAATAATCCACCTAGGAAGCATCTTCTGTCAGTTGTGAAGAAGGTTGAAATGAGTGCAAGATCTGAAATGATCATAGCCCAAGAAAATAGGATATGTATTTTTACTTTTCAAGCTCTTTCCATTTATATTTATATTTTACTTTTCAAGGCTTCCCCATTTATATTTATTATAGATATAAAAAGCACACTAGGCTCTAAGCTGTGCCTTATGTAGCAGCTGCTCAATAAACATGTTTATGTATATTTACATACATAAACATTCATGTACATTTGTGCAATTCACATACACATTGTAATATGTAATATATACATATTAAACATTAATGTATATATATGCATGTACATACACACATATATTTTTTATATGTATATATATGTATCTCAAATGTAGAATGCTTGAAAATCAGGTCCAACTTTGAAATGCACACTCTCTAGTTATTGGAAAGTGTTTAATCATTCCTGTTCATCAACACCCACACTGGCTTCTTCTCAACTGTTCTAAGGCAAAAGAGATATGAATATAATAGCTTGCATGCATGAATGCATAAAATGAAATGGACTCTCATTAATTAAATATCTTTTTTCAAGGAAGATATAAAGAGTGGAAAAAAGAATCAAAGAATCGAGCAATAAAAGGAAAGACTTTTGTTGGCACTGCTTTGCCAATCTATCCCAAAATGTGTATGTAAGAGTTAAGTTTGGAATTGTACCGACATTTCTCTGAAGATATCCATCTTTTGGAATAAAATGTCAGGCCAATTCCAAATTCTCAAATGACTATTTGCCAAAACAAAACACAAAATCAAAGAAAGACATTTTCTTTATGGTGGAATGGAAATTTGTTTCACTTCCTGGGAAATAAATCAAAGCAATATCAAAGTAATGGCTCAACTTTTTTGTAAAGAAATGTGTATTCCTAATATAGATATTATGAACATATACATAGACAGTATACATATTTGGTTTTGAAATATAAATAATAAATACAAATACAATATTCGTTTGTCATCATTTATCTCTTTCAAATATGAGTTGCCCATAGGAAAGTCAGGTAAATGATACATAAAAACACAGAAGAAAATTTTCTAATGATATATAACTGCCACATAAGATATTTAAAGAAAGACAATTTTAAAAGAACACATTTCCATATCATAATTAAGTTGAAAATTGAAAACACACTCTTTTCTGTTTAGCCTGAATTTTCTAAACTGTATATACACATTAACAAAGGTCATCTGTGTTGGGGGATAATGAGTCTTTTGTTTATTTTTTTCTTCTTTGTATCTCTATGTACTGAAAAATCTAATTATCCTTTTAAAATAAATGTTAATAGCATATTAGTCATCTCTGCTACAAGAAAAATAACCTTAAGACTTTAGTGGCCTTTAACAACTGTTTATTTCTTAGCCTTGTCAAATGCTGGAAGCTGAGGTTTTTGTGGTTCTTCTGTATGTGACTTCACATTCTGGTTGAAGGAACGGTCTTTGTTTGGGACACTCTGTTCTCATGGCAGAGAGAAGGAGCAAGAGAGTTGGCCAAAACACATGAAGGCTAGTCAGGTTTCTACCAGACTTGTGACCACCAGCTCACTTGTAGACAGCACAGCAAGTCACATGACCAAGTCCAACTTCAGAAACCCATAGGAGGCATAGAAAGTCATATGGTAAGTCATGTGGCAAGGAAAGTCACATGCTACATACCCACATGGGTACCTTTTACTGGAAGAGGTAGTGATGATTGGAAACAACAATAGCATCAACCAGCAAGTATAAATGTTTCATTCTAAGAGAATTTCCAGACTAAGTGACTTGCATTGATCATAAAGAGAGCTTTAAAGAAAACATACATGCATGTTTTACATGTATCTCACGTAAAATCTATCTAGCCAAAATAAGAACTTAAAACGATGCCGGGGATATAAATAATATGTGAGATATTTAACCATCTTCGGGAACTTAAGCATGAACAATCCACATTAATCAATCTCAAGAGTATGGTCCATCCACTGTTTTATGAAGTAAAATATCGGAATAGAAAAATGTGTGAACATAAAATATTCAAAATAGCACCCTTGAGTGTGCCACCAGTCTGAATAGTTCACCCCTGCACAGCAAGATGCCAAACTGGATTTAATCTGAAAAGCACTTATTGAACCTCCCTCTTTCAAAGAGCTCATACCCTCAAAGGGAAGTGAGCACTCTCACGTGGCTGTGAGACACAGTTGGGTACAAAAGTCACGTCGAAGAACACCCCATAACCATGCATGGCATAGAGACAGTCCTTCTATACTACATATACCCCTGTGCTGCATTTACTACTGTTCACCAAGAGCCTCATCAATATTAAGCAAGGGGCTCAAGGGCCACTATCCAATTTGACACTCTGAGGTTGGTATTTGCCCACTTCATTAGGAAACAGGACCACGTGTGTGTAAGCACCAAGCCACCTGAGGCCATGGAAACCAATGTTTAATTTGAGGAAGAAATAAACACTTAAGATTAATGTGAGATGCATTTACATTCATCAACACTCTTACAGTTCTTTTATTTATTGGTTATATGGCAGAGCTAGGACCCCATGCCTGTGGTATTGCTAGGAGATGTGGACTTAAAATTAAATGAGAAAAGAGGCATAGTCCTAAAGTTTGGGAAATAATATGAATAGTTTCTAAATGGCTTAGAGCTTGGAGGCTTACAGTTTGCAAGTTAGAGCTGGAAGATTTAAGTTAGGGTCTTGTTTAAAATAGCAAAGAACAAAAGAAAAAGGAAAAAAAAATGAGAGTAATGCAAATACCTTTTTAAAAATTTATTTCTTAAATCCTGCACACTTTAAAGGTAAAATTTGCTTTAAATATCATTCTCGGAACTGAAGAATATACAAACCCGATTTTTTTTATTGTCAAGCTACCAAGGGGCTACTAGACCCCTGATTTGTATCCTTATCACAAACGATCTCATTTTTAAGTGGTTTATAACCTGTCATAAAACTCCACTTTGAGATGAGAATATATGGTTTCAGTCTAAAAGCAATCTATTTTGTAAATGTCGAAAATACACCAGGTTATTTTGAACGTAAATAAATTCCTAACTGGAATTGTGTACGCTGCCTTCCTTTGGGCAGTACTGTGACCTGGTGAGAAGTGGAAGACAGTTGCACTTGGGATAATTTCACATCATAACGGAGTTCTTCACACACACACGGGTTCGTACAACATGATCTGTTTCCCCCACCAAGATTTGTTTGTATTAACTTTGAAGATTAGTAGGGTCACAGCTATGATTAAGTTTTCTGGGGGACTGGCTCCTCTGCCTAGCAGATCAGAATGATGTACCATTAATCCACTCTGGATATCACGTGGAAGAGCAGTTTGCAAGCCAGTCAAAGAAAATCAGAGGCCAGAAAAAAGCAAATGCTTTTAATTTGTCCAGTTATGTCAGGGATAATAAGTGAGCGTCAAAATTTCAGGGCCCTGACCAAGAGCAAAGAAGAAAAGTGTGTGTGTGCATGTGTGTGTGTGCACATGTGTGTATGCACATATATATTTACATACTTAAATATATGCATAATAAATAAAGACATATTTATATATTTAGATAATACTGTATATATGTAGTGAGATCTCTATATATCTCACTATATATAGTGAGATCTACACGTATATGTACATATATTTATACATACATATACAGTGAGATCTAAATATGTAAATAAATATGTATTTAGTTCTCTAGCCAAAGTGAACTTCCCAGCTAATGCATCCAAAACCTGTGTAATTTTTGTTCAGCTTTAAGAAGAACACAGGTGAGCAAATGATGACAATTAGTGTCTGATACCATTAAGGCAACTTATTGCTCTGTCTTCTCGTCATTGCCAAGCAATCCTTGAATGTATCTTTGGTAAAGGCTATACAAAAAAGGATGAGACTGAACATATCATATAGAAAGGAAATTGATGTATGGACAGGAATCCAAGTTTCAGCTCCTAAAATTGTTAGTTAAATGTTCAGACAGTTGTTTTTTGTTGTTGTTTTGCGTTAGTTTTCTTTCTTTAAGCCTTAATTTCTAAGTAGGAGTATGGAACAAGATATTCTCTATTTTTGGCTCTAAAATATAGGTTTCTCACTCATAGGTGGGAACTGAACAATGAGAACACTTGGACACAGGAAGGGGAACATCACACACTGGGGCCTGTCATGGGGTGGGGGGAGTAGGGAGGGACAGCATTAGGAGATATACCTAATGTAAATGACGACTTCATGGGTGCAGCACACCAACATGGCACATGTATACATATGTAACAAATCCACACGTTGTGCACAAGTACGCTAGAACTTAAAGTATAATAATATATATATATATATATGGTTTCTATGCTTCTAAATGTTACCTCCTCCAGGAATAAGATATTCATGGAGAAAATATCAAGGTTTTTAACAACAGAGGTCCCCTGAACTTTTATTACTTATTTTGTAAATTGACTCATTAGAAATGAAACAATTGGACATGTATCTCTGTAATTAGGGTTACTAAAAGCGTTTCCTCACAAATCTCTTCATGCTCAATAATCTTTACTTATTCACAAGGTCTGTCCCCCTGGGTGGCACGGTATCTGGCACCTAGAATGAGCTCAGACTCTGCCTTGACTGAAAAAGACAATGAGGTAATGAACAAACCCGTGTCCCCGAAGAGTGGTTTCTTTGTCGTATGTGAAAATCAGGAGAGAGGGCATCCCCTTGACAATTTAATGAAAAGGACATCTAAACCCACCAAATTTTACTTTTGGTTGATAGGTGGTGCTTCAGACCATAATCAGGAGAGCGGGATTTGCAGGAACCACTTCCAAATCCGTTATGTCCAAAGCCATTGTTACCTCGGCATTCCTACTGACCCTTTGTGACTGGTACCTCCCACCACGCAGCTACCACAGAAGTATTGTATGAAGTGAGGGAATCCCAAGGCAAACCTTATTTGCAGATCTAAAGGAACAGGTTCCTCTTACTCTGTGCAAGTAAAAAATAACAGTGTTCATGCTCAACTAACGATCTGCCTTTCTTGGGGTTGGCACTCCTTTCAGAAGGTATCTGTTACTGACACCCAGTCATAAGCAACACTGGTTTTTTTTCACCATGAGTAAAAAGTTCAAGAGGTGAAGTCCACTGTCCTTTTTTTAAGATTACAATTCACTTTTTATTTCTTGATCAGAAAACATATGAAGGGGACACGTCAAGCTCTTGTCGTGTTTTAGATCAGAGAGGTCTTCTGAGCCACATATGTATTACATGTCTCAATATGTAAAAAGAAGAAAGAGAAGAAGAAAGAAAAACTAAAAGGGGGGGATCTCAGTTTCAAATAATGAGCATGTGTACCTTTTTGCCTCAGGCCTTCATACACAATTTAGCCAGGAAGCCAGGGTAGATCATGATTTAGCTTTTGACATCTCCTGCCTTCAGGCCAGGAGAGACTAATACCGATTTCTGACTGAGCACGCCACAGGAAAAAAAGTGAGAGAGAGAGAGGCCTTTTATTGACTAAATGATAAAGAGGTTTGTAATGATAAATAACAGTCATTTTATTGTGGAATTCCCCAGAAAAGATGCATTCTGCAGTGTCTGAAGGAGCCTAAAAGCTGAGGTTGGTTCCCCATGGAGCCGAACCTGTTAAACTCCAATTTTTACAGCCAGGGATAGAGGTCGCAAATTGCGGGCACCTCTGGCTATTAAAACCACAAACCCACTCTACATAGCTGGGGTGGCAGTCGGCTTCTCGGCTCCAGGAAAATTACCAAAGGCTGGATCCCAGGGTGGTTGGTAGAAGATACCACTGTCTGTCTGGTATCTGTTTGTCTGTGTCACCTTCTGGCTCCACACACTTGTGTCCTGATGTAATTCAGCTGCTTCTAAGCTCAGGCTGCTGGAGAAATCACTGCCAGTTTTGATCGATAGTTTAATTGTAAACTTTGGGAACAATAATGGATAATTTGGCTTGAACCGTCCATTATGAGCGATGTTGTCTAGGAGAGAGCCTTCAAAATTAAACAAGAGTTGGGCCACATTATTGCATTTGTACAACTCACCCAGAGTTAAATAAATCCCTTTACAAATGCTGTCTTGGCATTCTGTGGAGTTCAATAAACATAGGCCCAGGCAGAGACAAGGAGGAAAGAAAATAGCGAAGGGGCCAAAGTCAAAACTAGTTACCTGCTGTTTTCCTCTGAAATATTATTATTATGTCACCATAATCATTCTTTAAAATGCTCTTTACATAATAAAAAATGTAAAAAGAAAAACTTCCCCTGAAATAATTCATCCAAATAAGTGGATAAAGTACTTCAGGGGAAGTTTTTTTATTTTGTTTTGTTTTGTTTTGTTTTCTTAATGGAAATTGAGGCCAAGCCAATGAAAATTTTCAATCTGTAACATTGGTGACTACCATAGAATAGACTTCTCAGAGGGATATGCAAGACCATTTAGGCATCAGTTGCTTTTTTTTCATGAAGAAAAGATGAGAAAAAATGAGTAAAATTTATTTTTACTAAAATATTAAGTAGTGGAAATAACGTGTTGCATGAGGGATGTAAAACAACAAGCCCCAAATCAAGGTTTTTCTATCCCTATAGGAATAATTAACAGCCTGGCTCAAACCAAGCAAAGGACATATCCTTAGACAAACTTCCGACATTGAACCCAGGGACTCCAATACCTAAGAATATGGTGACAGGGTGGGGCTCAACTCCAGAGTTTAGCGGTGGCCTATCTCAGTGTCTCACAGAAGCATTTTCCCAAAGGAATATCTCTCAGGAGATTGAATAGTATTGCCACGCGGAATAGACGAGAGTCCATAATGGAGGGATGAATAAAAAAGGGAGGTTCTAAAGACACCTGGATCCAAGTGCCAGCTTGTAACTCACTATCTGACAAGCTGCTTCACCCACCTGTGCCTCAGTGTACCCACATTTTACATGAAGATAATAATGGCACTCACTTCATAGAGTTATTACAAGCACTAAATAAATTAATATGTGAAAAACACTTAGAATAACAGGAGATACATAATAACTGCTGGCTTGAATAACAGTAATAATAATTCTAATGGATATGCTTAAAAAGTGGCTGGTGAGTTGTCACGTTTCAGCAATTACATTTTTAAAAAGGTCTTTGTATTTTTAATTCCTTTTGTGTTGATCGAGACTTTCCTTTGACGTAATTTTATTTTCCAGTTTATGTTTGATGTTAACCTAACCTTCTTTACTGAAACCAACATGCTAAGTTGTTGGCAGATTGGGAGCAAAGGGTGATACAAGAGCTTTTCTTGTTCCAGGGCCCCGGTGTCATCTTCTCCATCCAGTAATCTCACCCTGACTAGTACAATAGTAAACTATCTTCCAGGCCAGTGGTAAATTTCAGGGTTCACCAGTCCCAACCCTTTATAATCTATCCTTGTAACAACCTTTGGGCCACTGAGTTCTATTTTCATACTCAGGGATGCCTCCAGATCACTGGGTTAATCCCAAGGTGAGGAAGCTATATGTAACAGGCTTGGTGCACTTTAGTTATCAGCGTGTACCCTGTAGTCAGGTCATCCCCCCTGTGTTCCAGCTTCACCATCACCTAGCTATGACGTGGTCCATGTGCTTAGCTACACTGAGCTCCACTTTTCTTATTTGTTAAAGAAGGCTAATGATAGCTACCTTTTAGAACAGTTATAAGGATAGGATTCAAAACAAGTATGCAAACTCTTAGCACAGAGTAAAACAATGGCAACTGATTGTTGTTGTGAATAGTATCATATCCTTAATCAATGAAGATTTTTGCCAGCTAGACTCAGAGCTATTTTTTCTACAATAGCTCTGTATTGTTCCCAGGTTCACATTTACCCATGAACTCTGCTTCTCCTAATGGAGTTTGTGCCAATGTCTCTATTCTAGAGCTCCTGTGCTGACAACATGCCCCATGTTCCAGTCTTTGTTTAAAGCAATAGAGATCTGGCTCACTCTTTCTAGATCCACATCACTAGTACCCCATAAGTCTATGCCATTTATAACTAATTCTAAGATAAGGCAAATTTATGTTGTACTAAGATAATTACAATGCTTGGCTAAATAAAGATAATGGCCCTTAGCTATCAAAGGTCAAAATTCATTTGGAAGGTGAGACTCCAGATGTAAAGAGGTACCAGAAAAAAAAACAGAATCGTGTTCAGAGAAGGGTCAGCAAGATGAGAAAGTGACCGGAAACCACACTAAATAAAGAGCCATTATAAAGAAAAGTAGAAGGAAATTTCAGGAAGAGGTTATAGCTTTCTTGAAGGGCTGCAAAGGAGAAAAACAGACAGATGTAATTACGCTCAGAACCAGCACCGAGAGAAAGAAGAAGATCTTTCCAACACTTAGCACATTGGCTAAGTGTTGCATTCGGGATTCTAATGAGACTATCTGCCCCAGAGAGAAGACAGTACCACTCCTGGAGGCTGTGTGCCGTGGGAGCACAGGGGTTTGCGTGAAGCGTTTTATTTTAGGAAGACGTGTGGGATTAGATGGTTCCAAATGTCATTCTAACTCTCTGACTTTTTGATCTGATCATGCTTCAGGGCATTAATGCCTTGGGGTGCTTTGTTGAGTCTCAGAAGCTAATACTGCCTAATGGATTTGACATTTAGAGGCAAGGACATGTAAATATCCTATCCATTTCTCACAGTCCTGCTGTGGCTGAGATGCAAAGGTTTTCTTTCTGGACCATCACAAGGTGAGGAGATCAAAGCAGCAACAACATGCATGGAGATCAAACTTAGAGTTTCTGAGTCTTTGCAAAACGATCTTTTAACCCTAACAATTAGGAATGCAAAAATGTTACAGTTTTCATAAAAATTAACACTGTAAAGATAACCTCAGTGTGAAGCATCATGTGTAGAATAAATATTAAATTATTCAGTAAGATATTTCAAATACATTATCTACTTGAGGATTCTTAAAAATCTCCCATGCCCTATTTGAGAAAATCTTCACTCAGATACTTATTTTTTCTTCGTTCCTCAAAGCTCTCTTTCTCTGTTATTTAAGAGCATGAATCTTCCCATTGACGGAGATATCAAAGGCCTGCCATAACCAGATTTAATCCTAGAATATCCTCTTCTCTTCTTCTCTTTGTAGACATTTGATTTAGCTTTACCCACACAGAAACTCAGAGAGGATAACCTATTCTTTGCATTGTTATTGACAAATGCTTACTTGTTATTGCAATAGACTATGGCAATAAGTTATTTGCTATTGACCAAATTTTGACAGTGCCATAAAATATTTTAACTTGAACTGATGTGGGAATAGATGATCATGCAGTCATTTCTCCTAAATAGTACCCAGGGGTGCCTACATGCTCTGTTCTTGAATAAAGAACCCTCCAGGGATTTGAGATGAAGGACCATCACTAACAAGATATAACCACTCCCAAGGTGAGCAGATCACCTGAGGTCGGGAGTTCGAGACCAGCCTGACCAGCATGGAGAAACCCTGTCTCTACTGAAAATACAAAATTAGCTGGGTATGGTGGTGCATGCCTGTAATCCCAGTTGCTCGAAAGGCTGAGGCAAGAGAATCGCTTGAACCCGGGAGGCGGAGGTTGTGGTGAGCCGAGATAGTGCCATTGCACTTCAGCCTGGGCAACAAGAGTGAAATGCCATCTCAAACAAAAAAAGATATAACCACTCAGCAAGGTTTTTATGAAACACATTGTAATAAAAATGCATGTAAAATTGGATTGTTCACTAACACGTGCTGCCTTTCTTGATCTTCTACAAGACAGCAAATTAAGGTGCTCACCATGTGAATGTTTCCTAAAAATACTTCTACATGTCCTCCTGACTTGGATGACTGACACATATGTGAATCTAGTAAATTAAATCCTGTGGTCAGAAGTCTTCAAACTGCATTCAACCAAACAAGGAGGCATGGTGAACATCCTGAAAGCAGCCTGGCAATGCAGCTTTGGGGATGAATAAATGGTTTGGCTTTTATTTGTAAATGTTGTGCTTTTCTTTCCTAAAGTTGGAATCTTGGAAATCTGTTGACTTTTTTTCCAATAATGAGTTGAAATTGCCCTTCATTTATATTTACTTTGTTTTATAATTAATAAAGATTAATTAAGATGAATCTTGAATTTTTTTCACTTCTCCCCTTTTCTCTGGAACTTGAAATCCTATAACTGGTTCTTCCACAGCATAAATATCCATCAGATCTGAGATCAAGCTTCCCAGAGTAGGCATCTTCACCTATCACACCCAGAGGGCTCATAGACAGCACGGTCACATGACTGGGAGACTACAAAATTTTGTCTTTACCCTGACTGTAAACATTTTGCCTGACGGGGAAAACAAAGCTATTTATATTTTAATTTCACCTCCTTTTAAATAATATATCTTTCTGCTAGAGATAATTTTGCCCATTGATCATTTTAATCAAATATGAGTATGTTATGGATATCCTGTATCTCTCTCTTAATCAATACTCAATGAATATTGTGACTCAGAAAAAAATATTGGCCAAGACATTGAGCTTCTACATTTCATATCAGTTTTTCTATTAGTCTTTCTCACTCTAGTGAGAAAAAGAGGAATATATTTATACTCAGACATTGTGTGTTCCCCAAAAGAGAGGCTAAGTATCATCCTGCATCTAAGTTAGCCCTAGACAAAGTTTGATTCAGCAAGATTTGTCCGTGGCCCTATCCATTTTCTTTTTTCAATAGTATTTTACACTTTTAAAACATATTTTCTCCTTTCCTTCCTGCATTTCCTGAACATACGCCCTTCATTCCTATTCAGTAATTTCACTCTTCTTTTTTCTGTTTTCTTTCCAAACTACTTGAACTACCTCAAGAAAGCTGTTGGCTCTCTTTCCAGAAAATGCACCTACCCCAAAATTCTGGTAAGCAACTTTGGGAGTTTTACAAATACCACAGATACCTGATGGGCTAAGAACCTATAGTCTTAATGGAAAATTTAAGGTTTGCTGTGACAATAAGCCTTACATAAATTAGTTCCTAAATGTAATTACTGCCTAAAAGACCATCATAAAGATCACATAAGTAACATTCCAAGAGTTTTGGGGGCAATTCTAGAATATAAATATAATAAAATTCTTTCATTTCTAAAATTCTGGGGTTCGAAGGACTGATTTTGAGTTAATAAAGAGTAAGAAAGGAGATATGGACAAATTCATTTCATTCGTTGAGTGTTTGCTGTGTCTGGGTTGTTAAAAAATGTGGATAAGATGCCTTTGCCCTGGAAGGTCCCTCAGCCTCCAGGGGTGATTTTGATTCAGCGGGTAATTCTTACTCTTTAGTGTAAGGGCTTTGATATAAATGCACTAGGGACACTGGAGAACCCATGAGGTTTCAGGGATGGCTCATCAGTACATGTTAGCCAAAGTAAAAGGTAGTAGAAAAATATGTGTATGTGTTGGGGGAGAAATGGAATCCAGAGAGAGTGAAGAACATGCCCAGTTCACAGCAGTGTGGAAACAAAATGGCAGGTTCAAAGAGCAACAGTATAAATTTGGATTAACAGAGCACCAAGTTTGAAGGAAATAATGTGGGAAATTAGAGAAGATATTTAGTCAATGGCTTATATTTAATATTAAGAGCCTTAAAATTAAATGTGTGTGTGTGTGGGTGTGTGTGTGTGTGGGGGGGGGGGGGGGGGTGCGGAGGGATCTTAAGGAGGAGAATAGCATAATATTAACAGAATTTGCACTTTATGTGTTTGTCTTTGGCCATGAGGCAGATCCATGAAAAGAGGCCCATATAGGAGGCAGAAAAAACAATGAAGAGACAGAGGCGATGCATGGAGGCAGAGAAAATGATGAAAAGACAGAGGTAATGCAATACAGTGACCTCCTGTTACGTCTCTCTTGTATCAGAACTCATTATGAAGGGCCATTGTTCATAAAGCTACTTTTTTTGTGATAAAAAAGAATGAATTTAGAATTACAGAGTTTATTTTGCTTTCCTTCCTTCATAGCTTCAGCTGAAATCTCTGTCCCAAGTCTTATCTTATTTAAAAAAATATGTTTTAAAGCAACTAAGCATCGACAGAAGCAGCTTTGATGGGTAATGTTCCATGATTTAAATAACGCCTTTTTTCCACATACACACAGAGCTCTTCTGAGAAGTAGCAATTATAGGATTATCCACTACTTCAACTATGAATTATCTGAGTACCTCTCAGGCTTTTCTTTGTTGAGCTAACAGTTACGTTTGTAAGATAACTTTACTTGCTTTCTGAGTAATGGGTACTGAAAATTATTGCTTTTCTTCTCAAATTTAAATATAAAATTGAATTTGTGCCATCCTGGAAATCCTGACCAGCAAACAGTGTATCTCCTGAAGTTCATTATATTGTCCAATAAGACAAATGTCATATGTTGTCCCATTATTTTGAAAATGAGGGGAAAAGGTTAGCCTGTCCAAGAAAGAAGAAAAGAACAAACAAAAAAAAAATAGCATTGCTTTAAATTAATAGAAAATGTAGGCAAGGAATTGTGCCTGGTCACCATTACTGCTACCAATCTACCAACAAACTGGGTGTTTTGAGGACTTGAGTCCTCAGGGCACATCTCTGATATACCCATGTTCTTCAGAAAAGATGCTGGCTTGAGGCCCATGTGCAGCTGCTGGAATTTCTGACACTGTGCTTAAGGGGGAGTCAGGAGGAGGCCAAAGGATCTACCAATATCTCCTGATATGGTTTGGCTGTGTCCCTACCCAAATATCATCTTGAACTACAGTTCCCACAATTCTCATATGTTGTGGGAAAACCCCGGTGCGAGGTGATTGAATTATGAGGCGGGTCTTTCCTGCACTGTTCTCCTGATAGTGAATGATTCTCATGAAATCTAACGGTTTTAAAAAATGGGAGTTTTCCTGCACAAGCTCTTTCTCTTTGTTTGCTGTCATCCTTGTAAGACATGACTTGCTCCTCCTTGCCTCCCACCATGATTGTGAGACCTCCCCACCCATGTGGAACTGTAAGTCCATTAAACCTCTTTCCTTAATAAATTGCCTAGTCTTGGGTATGTCTTTATCAGCAGCATGAAAACGAATGAAAACACCCTCTGAATGTCCCAAGGGCTACTCACCGCTTTCCAAATAGTGTTCATTTTAAGACTTGGAGCATTCTCTTTTGGTTTTGTTTCTAGTCTTTTGTTTTGAAACTCTTATAGATTCAAAGAAGTTGCAAAACTAATACATAATCAATAAGACTCAAGGAGAGGAATTATGTTATTACATTTTGTTAACAGCCATGACTAATACATAATAACTGCTTCCTTCCCACTTCAGTTCAAGACTGTAGACATGACTGTTAACATGACTATTTGGCTGGGAGCAGTGGCTTATGCCTGTTCAAGACTGTAAACATGACTATTAACATTAGCAAGACATTAAATGTTAAAGAACATGGCTATTTGGCCAGGAGCGGTGGCTCACACCTGTAATCCCAGCACTTTGGGAGGTCGAGGCGGGCGGATCACAAGTCAGGAGATGGAGACCATCCTGGCTAACACAGTGAGATCCCATCTCCACTAGAAACACAAAAAACTAGCCAGGCATGTTGGCATGTACCTGTAGTCCCAGCTACCTGGGAGGCTAAGGCTGAGGGAGGATAATCGCTTGAACCTGGGAGGTGGAGGTTGAAGTGAGCCAAGATCACACCACTGCACTCCAGCCTGGGTGACAGAGCGAGACTCTGCCAAAAAAAAAAGAACATGGCTATTTAAATATAATATGAAATTACTATGATATAGGTAGTCTTGCTACTTAACAGCTTAGTCATTGGTTCAGATCCATACCAGAAGCATTAAGGATCTTTGAGTTTTTGCTTTCAATTCTGTAAAAGAGACAAAAGCCCTGTCTTTCAAGTTGAAGAAGAAAAGCACACACATGCACAGTATATGTGCAAAGAAATAACTGATCCACAGGTTTGCCTCATAAGATCTAAGTACAAGTTGAAGAAACATTGAAAAACTGCTTTAATTATTTCATTTTCTCTGTGTAAGCAAAAGAGAAATACGTGAGTAAATACATGTATTAGAAGTAATAGTGGAGAAAGGCTTTTGTTACTAAATTATCTTCAGAAAATTCAAAGAAACAATCAATAGAATCAAAAAAGCAATCTGTTTTATTCAATAGATTGTACTTTGTTTATGGGCCACCGGTGACCACTAATAAATGAAACGATGTTTGCTTTTGATAAATCTATTTGTATATCACTAGTTTTGAATTTCATTTAGCAACACAAGCCAGGGAACACATTTATGGAAAATGATACAAAACAAAACAAAACTGGCTCTGAGTAGATCGTGGGCATGAAGTAGGTCTTAAATCATTTAAAGTCATCCGTTGTCATTTAAAAACGCCTATGGTAAATCATAAAATCAGAAATGCTGCTAGTAACAGTCTTGAGTCTGGAGTCAGAGTGGTATGGAAAAGAACTACATTGAGTGTAAGGGTTCCTGAGTGCTGGTCTCAGCTAGTCACAGACTTCCATGGGCTGACTATGAAATGTTTTCTCTTCTATATGCATTACTTTCAGATGAGTGCCTTGTGTATAAACAGATTAAATGGCTTGGTTTTAAGCTCCCTTTTAAATTTAAGTTAGGATTCGATGCTACTCTCTGTTAATATGAAATAAACACAAACTTCAAATTTGAATAAAATAAAGAGGAAAAGTAAATGTGTACTGGACTAGCATGCCCCTACTGAACTCTCAGGAAGGAGAAAGACTATAGTTTTAAAATATTTTATTTTATTCTGTTTCAAATACATTTTATTTAATATTTTCTATATTCTATTTCATAAATTTAGAGTTATGAAACTAGTACCTGTACTACAACCCATAAAAGAGAGTTCTCCTATACCTTTATCTAGCTTTCCCTGATGTTAGCCTTCTCTATAACCATGAAAATAATTACTGAAACCAAGCACTTAACATGGGTACTACACTATTCTCTGAACTACAGACTTTATTCTGATCTTGCTACTTTTTCCTCGATTATCTTTTTTCAGTCCCAGGATCCCATCCAGGATCTCACATTGCATTTAGTTGTCAGAGCTCCTTAGTCTCCTTCAGTCTCTGATATTTTCTATGAGTTTAACAGAGTGTTTTGAAGACCACCAATCTGCTCTTTTCTAGAATGTCTGTCCACTTGGGTTTAACTGATGGTCACATTGAGACTATGTGTTTTTGCCAAGAATGCAACAGAAGTGATGTGCCCTTCAATATATCGCATCAAGGGTACATGATGCTCATATGTAATCCATATGACATTGTTTGTTTGTATAAATACATTTTATATTCCCCTATAACTTATTAAGCCTCGATGTAAACAACTTTTTATTCGTTTTTTTGATTTAACAATAAGAAATATGAAAACTCCATCACTCTTAAGTCTTAATAAGTACAAAGAGTAAAACTATATATTCTTTATCTAAGAAGGATGCTCAAGTATGAAAAGGAGAAAATGGAAATTTAAAAGGGATGGGGGAGCTGTTTCAAACTCATGTAACTAACATGAAGTTTCTTTGTACGGGGAGTGATTGTATTTGCAATTAATAACATAGTCTTTCAAAAGCTTAGTGGAAACACAAAACAAATGACAAAATAGACATGAAAATGTCTATTTTATATTTTATATATACTCACAAATACATATATTTGTGAAAATATACTCAATGATCTTTTCACTGAAAAGATACTGTAGATTGTGTTATCTGTTTATTTTTTACAACTGGTCTGTGTATAATTTTGCCACACTCTGTGTACAAAACCCCTAAAACATATGATCGTACAATTTAATAAATCTATTTTCTCACTACTAATTTACCTAATGCACACAAATGTTCTTTGCACACTTACTTTTCTACCTCTAAGTCTACCTATTATAGATATCCTCCCTCATTAACCCCTCTTTTCTTTGTTCTGCTTTGTGGAAGTTAGGTATAAACCAGAAAGACAGCACGACATTGCATTCCCAAAGGTGAGATAAGATGAAGAGCTTTCTTGCTTCCTGTAAGTTAGATTTGTGCTGCATTTACTAGAATGTCATTTGAAACAATTAAGCAAGAGGTTGACAAATCCTGAAAGTGAAAGGATGCCCTGAAAGACGATAAAGAAATAAATGAGAAAGACAATTAAGAAACCAATACTCAGCTGTGAGTTTAGGAACAGCAAGGAACTCTATCACTGTATTTAAAACTAGTAAGGCCGGTTTGCTGGGGTAGACAGAATGCAACTCAGAGTTTCAAACGCACATCTTAACTTGAGAAATGAATTCTACTGTGTTCCAGAAAAATACAATGTTAATGTTTTTACAACTGCTGATTACCAGATGAATTAAATTCAAATGATAACAAAATATATTTGGAGATGAAATATGAAACAGCAAAACTGTAGCAAAAAATAATTATAAAATTCTTACTTCATGAATGTTAAATTAAATTTAGCCTAAAGCTGCCTTCTTACATATTTTAAGTTCCTCCTAAAGGTTTTTTGTACATAGTGAAGTGTAAAATAACTGGATGTGTAAACAGACTGTGACATACTCTAGTGCCAATGACAGATTTTCAACCAATTACGAGCAGCCAGCTGATCAACCCTTTTCAAATAAGACAAACGTGGAGCTGTAACCGATCCAGCTATTTCTGTACCTCACTTGCATGTTCTGTGCATCTTGTTTTTGTGTCCATAAATCATCTCCAACGGTGGGGCGGCACTGAAGTCACTCTCAACCTATCCTGGTTGGTCCGTGGGCTGTCCAATTCACGAATTATTCTTTGCTCAATTAAACGCTGTTAAACGTAATTTGTCCTACATTTTTATTTTAACGCGAGGTACAGTTCACATTTTTCTACTTTCCATTTGATAACCTGAAAGAACAAAGCTCCAATGAGAAACTCTTTAATTTGAACAATAATTTGTGTTTTTAAACGAAAGCGTGATGTTATTTCTGATTTCATTTCTTTTTTGTATATATTTTATTATATACACTTTCAATGCAAATCTTAGTCAAAAATCAAAAGACAATCACAAAAGGTTGTAAAGATACCTGTCAATCAGGTGCCCACCTTCTTCTGCAAGTTTGTTAGAGAAGATGAAGAACAAAACTTCTTTTGTTATTTAAAAGTTCATGAAGGTGGCTGGTAACTCTGCCCTGTCCTGGTCAGCAGCATTGTGTTCGGGTCTGGATGTGGGGATTTGACAAGCCTTTAACAAACAAAATTCCAAATAACAGTTAAAAATTTTGAGGATGTTTAATAAGTGATGGAAAAAGACTAGACTATAATAGCTGTCTCTAAATATCTGAAGCATTGTCAGGTGAAAGAGAGATTCGTTTCATTCTCTGAGACTCTTGGAGGGCAAAAAGAGAATGAAGCAGGAGAACATTGCAGAAAGAAAGATATTGGTTCATTGTAAGAAAGGACTGTCTGATAATTATTTTGCCTGAAAATATATCTAGCTTTCAAGAGAGATGGCACATTTTACATCACAAGGTATGTACAGAAAAGTGAGATGACCTCTTCTTATGACTGTTATAGAGGTATTCATCCATCTGGTGATGTTATACTAAATAATCTTCGTGTTTCCTAATACCTCAGGGACCGTATACATGTAAAATAGTTGTGCAAAACAAGTAAGTAGAATATTTAAATTCCGTAAATGTGTTCCTTTGTTTAGAAAGCTCTTAGTCCATTATGTTGTAAGTCAGTGAATGAATATATATGAAACTGTCCTAGAGCTTCTACTTTAAACCTCAGGATTTTATTACTAGTCATCAGTGTATTATATAATAGTTAGCTATCTAGATAGATGTAGAAAGTTACTCATATATATATATACACACACATATACATGTATATGTATATATTATATATGTGTGTGTATAGATAGATACATAGTTATTAAGGCTAAGAAAGTAAATAAAACAATCAAAAAGTCACTATTTTAATTTATACTTTACGTGGCTTTAAGTTACAAAATCATTTTTTGCTGAAGCACATGCAAGGCCTTAAATAAAATAAGCCCATACTCATTTTTTTTTAAAAAACCTTAAAATTACATTTCCTAAATAAATGTTACTGTTAATAACCACATGCTTTATGACAATTTCTCGAGAGTTTCAGAGACAGTTAACGTTCTGTGAAGAGTTTGTTTTCTTTCTATTAAATGTGTTCTGTGTGTGTTTTGAATGTTCAAAATGTGATTCTGTTTCCTTCACTTCTGTCTCGGGAAAAAGGAATATCAGAGAACACAAACAGCTTGGACTGAGATAGAAAACAAAGGGTAAGGAAAGGGCATTTTCTTCAAGTTTTATTACACCAGCCTCTTGGTTTTTTGTTTCCTCATTTATCAAGGATGGACGGGAGTGAGGCCTGGAGCTGCCCAACCAGGGGCTGGCACCTCCAAACAATTAAAATAGCATGATATGATTGGGGCCAGACTTAAATTAAAGAAAGACAAAGAGAGTACATGGATTCCAGCAGACACCTAATGAAGCAGCAATACACTGTATCAAAACATGTGGTATATATAAGGCAGGAGGAAACAAACCAGCTTGCAAAGGCAAGATAACTAAGAGAAATCTTTCCAATTGTGCGAGACTTGGAGGAGGGGGTCTTCTAAAACTGCCGTTTTCAGCTGCCCTTCCAAATATTTAAATGAATAGGAGTAAAAGGGGAGGAGCTATAACTAAACTTGCTGAGCATTGTGTCACCAAGGCTGATCTTCTCCAAAAGGCAACTCTCCTATTTATGGGACTATCTATGCTAGACGATGACGATGATGATGATGATGATGATGATGATAAAAAATAACTCTAGATAAGCCTATGGAAGAGTGATTCTCACTTGAGAATCTTTCCTTATTGCCGTCATGGATAATATAAAAACCCTAAAATAGGCTCTTCCTAAAAAGTTTATAAAAAATGAAGTAGGGTAAGAATCCATTTCCAATGACTCTTATGTGGGGATGGGGTAGGATTTTGATGTTTTAGTCTTTGAAGGGTATACTATTCAACAAAAATCATTATTAAGCACCCTAAAGCTATCCATCTCCTCCCGACCATTCTCCACATTGGACGCAGAGGTAGCATTTTAAACTGTACATATGATTAAGTCCCTCTTTCCTGTTCCACTCTTTGAAGTCTTCCCCCAGCCATAGCATTTCAGACCCTCTCCAGCCTCATTTCTTACCACCCTTCCTTTTCTATGTTGCTAAATGAAATTCCGCCACGTGCTTCTAAGGTCCCCTGTGCTTTTCCTACAAAGACACCTAACAGTTTATTATTTACTCTATGTATCTGTCTATCTTACCTGAAAAAATACAGAATGCCATACCTTCAATACCTAGCACAGGGCTTGGTACATGATTGGAGTACAAAAAAAAAAATTTATTGAAATAATGAATAAATAGACTTAGTGGAGAAATGGGGAGGTACATTTTATCATGGATGTAAAACACATTGCCCTCTTTCCTACAAGGGCCACAGGAATGATCCTTTTTGCAAATAGAGGAACAGAGGCAGAATGTTTGATGCCACGTCTAAATCACATAAGTCGTTACCGCGGAGTTGCCCTCCCCTCAAATTGAGATTTATTTTAACCATGCTGTCACAGACAAAAACACTGTCTACTGGATTAAGTTCCCAAAAAGGAGAGGAAAAAGATATTAAATGGATCAATATAGAAACAAGATATAAGTGTAGTTTCTCCAGAGGTTTTACTTTCATTAACTAACTTACCGAGGAAAAGTATTGCACAAATAATCCATGGGTATAAAATGATCCTAGTATTTGGAAGAAACTAAGAAAAGGACTGAATTTGCCTAGAGGCATTTCCAGATTAACCTATCTATACCATGTTGCTCCAACGGAATTAAAGGCATCAGAGGAAATAGATATGCCCAAAACCTGATTTTCAATCTCTCTATAGTTTATCAGATCTCTGGCATCATCACGTTTTTGTAATTAAGCAAAGCAGTCTCGCTCACACATAAGACCTATCAGAAACACAGTTTCTCCCACTTCAGCACACTGCGTACTCCACGTCACAGGACTGACTCTGGTGGAAAACGAAAGGAAAGCACTCTGGTTAGCATACACCAAACCAAACACTGCCCTCTGGCCTTGCTCTGCTGAGACTAAAAAGATCCTATCAGCCTTTTCAGGTTATCCACTCCACAGGACTTGGGACACTCTTCTGTTTCTGCAGCTGGTTACTTTTACGGTATAATCTGAGATTAAATATGGAAAAGAAAAAAAAAAAAAAGAATTGCAAGAAGCGTACCCAAAATATAGTCCCACTAGGAAGCAGGCAACACTTAAACCTTGAACACCAATGGCCATACACAACACTACCATGGCCTGAGCAATAAATCAAACACACATGGCTGTGACTATTATTTGTATACCCCAAAGTCTCCCTGGTGAAAGATAAGAATCTACCTTTGAGTTTTTATAGAAACGTAATAGGAAAGGGTAGCCTTAAAGTTCTAGCGGAGGGAAGAGAAACAGAACATTTAACATATGTGTACAGAAATCTATTACAAAGTCATGATGCCATAGCACATTTGTGCCCAGCAATGTATGGCCGAGTGTTTATGATCTTTGTAGGCTGAAGTTCACCATGAAGACTTACACTTTTGTGGCTTTCTCCTGAGGTTGTTGCTACCTTACCATTTGAAGTTTCTTAGAAACTCTGAGCACTGGACAGTAAACCCGTTGTACCTCCAGCGCTTATTCAGATAGTCTTCTGGATCGCCACAGAGAGATGTTTCTTATTCTCGCCTTTTCCCTTCATCGAGGATGGTCACAGTATGCTAAAAGCCGCGAGTTCAGGGTGTCTGCCTGTTGAATACCTTCCTCTCCTGATGTGAGTCGAGTTGGTTCCATTTACCAGCTGTGTGATCTTGGGCAAATCCCTTAACCTCTCTGTGTCTCCTCTTTCTCTTTGGTAAAATGGGAACAATTATAGTCCTTACCTCAGAAAATTGTTGTAGGAATTGCTGCGAAGCAATCAGTGAGCTTCCTACCCAATGTTCATAGAGGCCAATACCACAGCACCAACTTTAGAGGAAAAAAAAAAAAAAAAAACTTGATTGCAAGTCGACTGGCAAGGAAACAGGAGGAAATACTCAAATCTGTATCCTTGGGCTGGGGGCTGGGTGGATCTGATTGGATCTTGCAGTAGGTGATGCCAGGAGGCACGATCCAATTGGATCCTGCCTTGGGGTGACCCCAGGGCTCAATCTGATTGGATCCTGGATCCTGCCACATGGTGTGCCCTTCTTAAATTGGTCCCCCTTCTTCCAGCTCTCCCATTGGAACACTTAGGTTCCTCCTGTGGTTGTGTGCTTGGTTCATTCGGGCAGGCTGAGGTTATACAATCTTCAACTTGGGGGTCCATGGCAGCTGAAAAACAATTCACAACTTTGTCACATAAAAATTGAACCAGATCGGTCTGGTGCGGCTGCAGAGTGAATAAAAACAGAGATTTAGAACTGTGTCTGGCACACAAGAAGAGCTAGAGAGGGACTGCTAATACTCCTGTTACTCACAAATGAGGCTTATAATATATGATTTAGGAAAGAGGAGCAACGTTCCTTCTCTCAGAGATTCAAAACCCTGTTCTCATGACACCAAATTTATCTTCTCAACTTCCTCAGACTCCTTCTGCTATGCCCACTTAATCTGTCAGATAAATTAAGTGAACTAGCTTCATATATACCTATGTTTATAACAATTATTTTCTGAAACAATGAATTCCATTTCTAAACTACTTTCAGAATACAACTCATTAAAATCAGGGACTGCCCTCTGAACTCTCCTAGCTGACATCTAGCATGGTATGGAGGCTAGGAAAGACAGAAGAAGAGAAACATTTTATAGCAGCATCAGACCATTTAATTAACATAAACATTTAGGAAACTCACTGCGAGCGAATCTGATAGCATGCTTTGTGCATGAGTGCTTTTGACTAACTCTACCAGTTTCTACAGAATAGTTATGGTTGGCTGGGCACGGTGGCTCATGCCTGTAATCTCAACACTTTGGGAGGCCGAGGCAGGTGGATCACCTGAGGTCAGGAGTTTGAGACCAGCCTGGCCAAAATGGTGAAACCCTGTCTCTACAAAAATACAAAAATTAGCTGGGCCTGGTGGCTCATGCCTGTAATCCCAACTACTCAGGAGACTGAGGCAGGAGAATTGCTTGAACCTGGGAGGAGGAGGTTGCAGTGAGCTGAGATCACACTGTTACACTCCAGCCTGGGCAACAAGAGTAAGACTCCGCCTTAAAAAAAAAAAAAAAAAAAAAAAGTTATGGTCATGTTTTCAAAGTGCTTCCTAAGCATATGGGTCATATGGGCAAGGTAACTTATTTAACCTTTGACCTTGGCCTGATTAAAACCAGAGATGCATTTGGTTAAAACCTTCTGGTTAATAGATGAATGCTTTGAAACACTGCTCATGATTTTCATTCCTTGTAACTATATAATAAATAGAGGAATAAAATCTCAATACATTGCATCCTGAGCAATATTTAATTCAAGTGAAATTCCAATTTAATATGTTCTATGGATAATTTCATGTTTTTATCTTAAGATTTTTTAAACTTTTAGGTTCGGGGGTGCATGTTTAGGCTTATTATACAGATAGACTGTGTTTCACGGGGGTTTGGTATACAGATAATTTTGTCAGCCTGGTAATAAGCACAGTACCTGATCCATACCCTCCCTTTCTCCATTAGTGTGTGTCTTGGGAAGAAGCAATGTGATACTCTGAGAAAAGTATGACTTTTGGATTTTGTCAGACCTGCATTTGAATCCTGTTTCTGCAACGTTACAAGTGTGAAAACTGGAAATTTGCTTAGCTTCTCTGAGTTTGTTTCCTAAACTATGAAATAGAGATGAAAATGGCCCCTGGCACACGCCTGGGCCAGTACCTGATGTTCAGTGGGAGCTTCAGACGTGTTTGTTCTTCTCTCCTTTTCCTCTTGGGGCTAATTGAAGTGCAGGTCCCAAAGAGTTCCATGTGGGTAGAGCACTTGCTGCTCCATCGCTTCCAGGGCAGTGCTTTCATGCCACTAACTTAGGACTAAAAACAACAACAACAACAACAACAAAAACCCACCAGGGTTCACACTCTTCCAGTCCGTTTCAGTGCCCCGATGCTCGTTCCCCCTCACCTCAAACATTTCTCAAATCCTAGGAATATGCATTATCTATTTTCGTTTTCTACCCAGATTAAAACTGTGGCTCTGCCACTTTTTGCTGTGTGATGTTGGGTAAGTTACTTAACCTCTCTGTGACTCCATTGCTTTGTCTATAAAATAGGAATAATAGAAAGACCTAACTCGAGGTCATTTTGGGAATTATAGGAGCTAATAAAGGTAAATCGCCTAGAACATTTTCAAGCACACAGGCAACACTCAGATACTGGCTACTATTGTCAATATTCTGCTCCAACTCCCTGGGGCTGTCAACCCATATTTTTCTTGTGGTCATGCTGTTCCCACACCAATCTTGTGTAACCAGAAACTATCTACAGCCAGTCCTACCACAGCCACTGACAACTACAAGTAGGGGGCTGGTTCTTTAGGGCCTCTGATGAACCACCTATGACTTTCTGCTACCTGGGGACATCCTGCTGCCACCATGTACATGTGATGTCCCCTCTACATGGCCTTGACAGCCATGCAGCTGCCTTTCTGCCAGACAGAAACGTTTGTTTCTGTTTTACTATTTTTTTTTTCATAGATATTTCTCTACAACTCAGCTGTGATTTCACAGGACTGGACCAGGGGATGATATTGATGACACATCTTCCCCTAATCTCGGATCACCCTTTCTGATCAGAAGCCATTTTTCTTGGATCTTGGTCTGTGCTTTGATTTCTCCCATCCCGAAGGTGAACTTTGTTAGGAAGATTCCTAATACCTCTTGCAAATAAAGCTACTCCTCAGTGTGCCTCCATGTCTGAAGCCTGGACCTTCACAACAATGCTGATGGTCCTCCTCTTGGTGATACAAGTCACTGAAATTTCTAACTAGAGTTTTGCACACCAAATTTCTTTTCTTTTTTCTTTTTTTTTTTGAGACGGAGTCTTGCTCTGCCGCCCAGGCTGGAGTGCAGTGGCCGGCTCTCAGCTCACTGCAAGCTCCGCCTCCCAGGTTCACGCCATTCTCCTGTCTCAGCCTCCCGAGTAGCTGGGACTACAGGCGCCCGCCTCGTCGCCCGGCTAGTTTTTTGTATTTTTTAGTAGAGACGGGGTTTCACCGTATTAGCCAGGATGGTCTCGATCTCCTGACCTCGTGATCCACCCGTCTCGGCCTCCCAAAGTGCTGGGATTACAGGCTTGAGCCACCGCGCCCGGCCCAAATTTCTTTGTTAGAAAAGTCAAATATGATTTCAATAAAGCAGCCAGAGGACCTGATGCTACTCTATCAGAAAACATACAAAGCAGCAGTATAATGCTACAGAGAAAAACTGTTTTCTTCTCTATCTATATGGACAGCTTTAATCTAGTCTCAAAGAGAGGAACCCTAAATGCCTTTTGTACACATTTGTTCACAAATGGGCATTTGCATGTGGTTAAGTTGTTGACATTTCTAGGCAGAAGAATGGTTTGGGGAAAGCAATGGATGAATATTTTCTACTGTGGTTTCAATTTCTTAATACTAAGTAGAAATTCCTTTTTCTGAGCTTACAGGCAAGATGCCCCCCTAAGAAACAGCATGGACAAGTGTGAGTGCCCGAGTAGCAGCACACATCCACAACATTCTCACAGCACGCACTGTGAGAATGGCACCTGCGCAGATACTAGTTTCAAGCCATCTGCATCTTGTTCCTGGTAAAAAGAAAAGAAAACCATGAGAGTTCTAAAAGAAAATAAGAAAAGAATATTGGCCCAATCGCCTTGGTGTTTGATTTGAAATGGGTAAATATTTTTGATGAAATTTCATCGTTAGAATGTAAGCTCCATGAGGGTAAGAAATTTAATCTATCATGCTTACTACACGATCACCAGCAACTAGAATGTTTTTGTTTAATGCTCATTCAGAGTTAGTGACCATTTCACATATGAGAGCTATGGACTAGACACACAGAAGTTTATTCATTCATTCATTCTTCCATTCAGCATATATTTATGTAGAACCTACCAAGTCCACATGGATGACTGACTGAATTAATGTATGAATTCATGAAGTTTTCTCAATATCAGAATTTAGGAGGTTTTGCATTTCAATTTACTGATACTTTGAACTAGTTAGGCTCAAAGTCTGACAGTCCCTAGGATTATTTTTAATGCTCATTCAGAATTAATGATTACCTCGAATATGAAAGGTATGCACCGAAGTTGAACAAGTGCAAATTATAACATTCTAAAAAATACAGCTAGTAATTGTATTTCAGAGGTCACAGTCAACAAGATCTATTCCAGATTTATCTGAATCTATATGTAAATATTTTACATCTCCTTAAGCTTAAATTGTGGAAAGCTGTGATCTTAAAATATTGAACTTAGAAATTCTTATGAAAGATCAATGGTTAGTGTAAACCATTAACAAATCACTGTTATTATCCAAACTCTTGGGAGCCTGAACTTATGACTTTCTTAACTCTGGGATTTTCACTCTTCAGTTAGTTCTAGAGCTTATTATAAGGAAATATGTACACATAAGCTTAGGGGAAAATTTTGGAAAAGTACTGTTGTCTTTCCTTCAGTCTTCTTATTGAGGAAAAAAAATGGTTGTCACAGATCGTACATTTATGTAGAGTATATTTAGTGGGTTACAAGCTGGATTGTGTCCTGTGATGTGAATACTGTGTGTTTTGATATCAATGGTTTCTACTGCAATCACATAATCATTTTGCATTAATCTCTTTAAATAGAAATTATAACCTTTAGGTATGACATTTTGTTTAACAAAGATGAAAGCACTACAAAAGCTAGTAATGGGTGCTTATTTAATATGTAAGTAATTTTAGCTTAAAATATAGTGTATCCTGGTGTTCTAAATTGATTCACATTTACCATTATTCTTCAAACCTGACCATCTTTATCTAAAACATTTCAACAAATGTTTTGATTACCACATTCAAATAAAATAAAGTGAGTTTGATATGCATGAACATTTGCAACCTTACAGAGTTACAGATTTAAAACAGGATCCTGGGAACTAACTTTGTTTTGACTCTGAATTTTTTGTATTTATTTGTGCCCCCACCCTACTCCCATCTTTGTGTGTATGTTAAAAGAAATTTGATCAGTTAAATTTGATCATGAAAGATGATTTGGCATCCATGTGGGGCTGAGAAACTCACAGATAAATATTAAAAAGGCTACTAAGCAAAAGAGCCCTGATTAAGCTTCTTTTAACCTAGCTACTTAAATAGCTAATCTCTACTTTTTATACCTGTTACGTTTTATGCCAATCAAAAAGTCTTCCAAATCATAAGTTTTAACAGTTTGAAAGTGTTGGTTCCTGGCTTTTTAAAATTAGCATTGACTCCAGTACCTCTGATACTAGAAAACTAGTACCAGCCAACATGTGCAAGACCAACATTTTAATGATACATGGTTTTCTGACCAATTTCTTTGTTTTTTACTTCCTTCCTCCTCTCCTCTCCTCACCTCTCCTCTCTTCCCACCTCTCCTGTCTCCATCCCTTCTTTCCTTTCTCTCCTTCTTTTCTTCTTTCTTTCTTTCTTTCTTTCTTTCTTTCTTTCTCTTTCTTTCTTTCTTTCTTTCTTTCCCTTCCTTCCTTCCTTCCTTCCTTCCTTCCTTCCTTCCTTCCTTCCTTCCTTCCTTCCTTCCTTTCTTTCTTTCTTTTTTTTTCTTTCTTTCTTTCTTTCTTTCTTTCTTTCTTTCTTTCTTTCTTTCTTTCTTTCTTCCTCTTTCTTTTTCTTTTCTTTTTCTCTTCTTTCTTTCTTTATTTTCTTTTTTCTTTTCCTTTTCCTTCTTATTTTTCACTTTCCCTTCCCTCTCTTCCCCTACCTCATCTCTTCTTTCTGTTAATGTCCTCATTATGTAAGCAAATGATTAAACCATGGAGACATTCAAATCACAGAAGTGATCAAACAGCCACAAGGATCTTGATTTCCTCCTTACAGGTCTGGAGAATTGGCTTAATCTCCTGCAGAAAACTCTTTTCTTGGTTGGATCAGCCTTACATAACTGGGTGCAACTTGAGTTCTACTTCAAGTAAGAGGACCCTCTGGGCCAGGTTGCTGTGCACTTGTCTCCTTAGAGATTTTCACAATGCCTCTATGATAGCCAATGGCCACAGAAAGTTCAATAATCCCTAGTTATTAATTGGAACTGGTTTATTAGATCTTAGTCAATGAACAACATGAAGGAGTGAGTTGTATCTGAGAGATGGCACAAAGGATTCATTTTAATTAGCCCTCAAATGTAAAAGGTTGTGAACCACAGAAGATCTGTCTGTGCATTGAAAACTGATATGTGTATAAATAAGCCTCCTCAGAAAGAAAAAGAAGCATAGAGAGTGGTGAATTGTTTTCCAGGAGAGAAATCTTGCATCTTTTTGGAATAAACACATTCTGAGTATCTAATACCCATTTCTTCTGGGCACAGACATTATTTCTAAACTGAATGTGTTTTTTTGTTTGAGAAAATGAAGCACAGAATTTCACAGAATTATTTTCCAACTACAGAAGTTCACAGAATTTTCCAGAAACTGGTATGTATGTCTTCCATAAGCTCAAGGCCTTTCCCTTTCAAATTATGTTTCTGTGTGGATGATTTGTTGTGTGCAAGGAACCTCACAAGGGAAGAAGTGAGAGAACAAAGCTAAGTGGTATACAACCTGACAGTTTCTACCTCTAAGGATCTTACATAAACAGATAAATTGGCTACCCAAACAATCATGGTGGAAGCTGTAGTCTGGCAATGAGCTCTTCTAGGATCCTCTAGAAGTGATCCAACCATTGTGCATTTTGTTATTCCACATAATCCACATAAAAGAAGGAACAACATTGTTCTCTGCCCTCCTGCCCCAGGGAGACTGGGGATAATGTTGATAAAGTTCATAAAAGTTCTTGCTATTATGAGACGTCTTAATTTACTTGAATTTACTTGATCTATGTTCTGCTAATGTATTGTCAGTGCTCAACACACATACAAACATGCACACACGCACGCACGCACACACACACACAACCCTTTGTGGAAGAATATACGCCACACCTCCAAGCTGCTCAGCTTATAGGAGGAACATGAGCATGCTTGATAGAAGGTCCTCAGTATATGCAAAATGAATTTATATTTTGTCCCGTTTTGTTATGCAGGCTTCCTAATGCTTTTTAAACATGATGTCATCATAAGAACATGTGTATACATGTACTTCTGCATAGAGCACTAAAATTAAATTGACTTGCTGGCAAAAGTTAGAGAAAATCCTTTTCTAGCTTCTCTGTACCACTCAATAAATTATTACAGTCTGTGCACAAAACACAAATTACATGCTTTATTAGTATGTTCTGTGGTAACCTCAAAACCACAAGTGTTTACATGTGCTGCACGCATGCACTTTGGGGCTTTTTAATAGCGGGTTGACAAGAGATTAAAGGCAGAAATATGGCATTTTATTAAAGCAAACATATCAGCATGCCTACCATGATAAAATGATCTAGTTTTCTTCAGACACAAAAGTTTCTGTTGAGTGATACCTTTGCAATTCCTTGAGGGCACCCTATTATTCACTTTCCTCAACAGAGAGCAGCTGCAAATGGTCTCCAATTTTCAAAGAGTGTTGCCTGGTCATTCTTTACTGTCAAAATGAAGAAGAGCATAAAAGTTAAGTCAATAAAGTAATATGAAATGCTTAATATAAAATTCAAGAATGAATGATTAACCATTAAAACTTACAGTAGCTATTTCATCCAGGAAAAAAAAATTAACATTTCCCCTGAAACCTATTAACACTCCTTGTAAACAATATTCTTTTTTGAAATATATGACCTTTCTTAATGCTCTCCACACACACAGCATTTTTCTTACATCCACTTTACCTCACTGATATGAAGTTGAATTCCCCAGGAGAGAGCGCTTCGAGCCCCTTCCTCAGAAATATATGGTCTTCTCCTGTATATTCTAAATGGATGCATTCATTTGTGTTAGATCATGCAACAACCTGTTGTTGTTAATACAACTTCAAAATTACAGACTTTGCTGGTGGACGATCAACAGGCCAAAGACAATGCCTACCTTGGGGTCCACGCTTCCTTATCGATCTATAAAATTTGATACATTGATATTTATGGAAATTGATATACATACCTCTCTGTTCTTGGTCACACCCATCTTTCATCTATGTCTCTACTGTATCTGTGGATGTTGTGTAGAGGGTCAGGTGCAGAGAAAAGCAGACTTAAAAGATTTTTTTTATATATATATTTTGAGGAAGCTATTTGAAAAGCAGGGTTGAATTTATTCTGGGTCTTCTTTTCAAAGTGAAATCAGAAAAATAGCAAGAATATTCAGGACCTATCCCATAGTAAATCCCTCCATACCATGATGTTGCTAAGAAAAATAACTGATTGGGCATAAGACATACCAAGAATGATTTTGATGAAAAATAATTGTAAAATGATATAGTTGGGGTCAACAAGACCGCTCTTTGAGGCTGCCAAATGTTTTCCATGCAACAATTTTACAGCTATTGGAGAAGCCTCCATTGTGTCATCCTCAGAAAGCCATCACCAGGGCTGTGTCCTGTTGGTTAACTGAGAAATGAGTGGGTATGACTTGTTTCTGGAAGTAAATCTCGCATTGTATGAACTTTAAGTATTCCTGTAAATTTATTTGTTTTAACAGATACTGTGAACTGTCATTTCTCAGATGTTTTATTCCAGGAATTGGACAGAGAATTTATTTGTGTTTAACAGATACTGGTGAACTGCCATTTCTCAGATTTTTATTCCAGAATTTGGATGGACAGAGATGTTCAAACTGCTCCTAGTAGGGAGACAGGAAACATACTGACTGGTGGCTTTATTGAGCCATGAAGAATTTGTCTAGCAACTTAGGAGCATTCTGCTCTTGAGGAAAACCTCAAAGAAAAAGGATACATGGAAAAGAAATAACTAAAGAATATTCATACAGCAAGTTCTGGACAATAATCCTCAAATGCTTTAGGTAGGTGTAGATAAAATGTGAAATGTCCCCTATATAGTCTTTGTTTGTTTTATGTTGACATTTTAAAAATGAAACAGTAGATTCCCCTCAAAAAAAAACCCCACAACTTACCTGCTCTCTCCTCACATGGATGAGCCTGGCCTTCCCATTCCTGCCCTAAAGGACTAATTCTACGACTATCTCTGGGTAAAAGCTGGGAGATGGGGACGATCAATGTGGGGAGGGTCCCTTTGTATTCTCTTCTATCAGCCATTTCAATTCAATTTTAAAAAGATAAATTTTATATAATTAACTATTTTTCATGCATTTGACTTAATGAAACACTTCTGAACAAGATACATGATTTCTGGTATGTTTTAGTTACATTTACATGTTTTTATGTTGTGTGTGTGTGTGTGTGTGTGTGTGTGTATTTTTGGCATTACTGGCATAAGTTGTGCTATACAATCTAGGAGATTAAAACTAATTACAGCAGTGAGGCTAACAAGGTGTGAAAGCCATGAATCTGAATGAAACTTTCCATTTCTCTCTATAGGTTTTATAAAACTCTGACGGTATTTTCTCCCAAAATATGTATTTTCTTATTATTTTAAATCGTTAGCAAGCCAAATAAATCACCCTGATTATTTTATGTTGCATGGTTAATTGATACATTTTTACAAATGACATCAATTCCTTTCTTCCTGTGTCTCTTCTTGTCCTTTTTGCTTCCCTCTACAAACAGCCAATGTATAGTATACGCTTTTATATACACACATATGGATCATGGTTCTAGGTGTTAAACACACAGAGGCAAATTAAACTTCAGTCCCGACCTCAATGAAATTACAATTCAGTTTGTAAGTATCATGACAAGGATAAGTAAAAGATTATGTGAAGCAATTTCCAAGATTGTTTATGGTTTTATGCTACACAGCACAATAAGTGACTAACATATGTTATCTCATTCAAACCTTTGGAATTGAGAAAGATATAAACATGGTCTTTGAAAATTTCCGTATTGGAGAACAGACATTCAAAGAGAAATCTAAAAAAACGTTCAGGAACAAACAGACATAGAATAGGAACTGGGAAGCTATAGTGTCATGCAACCCAGAGGTAAATCGTAAGTAATGCCAAGTGTCATGGAAAAATCAAGGATCAGGCTGGGTGTGGTGGCTCACACCTGAAATCCCAGCACTTTGGGAGGCCAAGGTGGGTGAATCACTTGAGTTCAGGAGTTTGAGACCAGCTTGACCAACATGGCAAAACCCCAGCTCCACTAAAAATACAAAAATTAGCCACGCATGGTGGCACATGCCTGCACTTCCAGCTACTCGAGAGGCTGAGGCAGGAGAATTGCTTGAGCCTGTGTGGCGGAGAGGCTGCAGTGAGCTGAGATCATGCCATTGCACTCCAGCCTGGCCAACAGAGCTAGATTCGGTCTCAAAAAAAAAAAAAAAAAAAAATCAAGGATCAATGTGGTAAATAAGCAATGATTTGGAGAAAGATGCCATCATTAATATTAAAGAAAGTAATGGGACTGAATTATTTAATTAGTCAAAGTGAATGCAGATATTTATCTTTGTTCTCTTGTGAAATTTCATTAAAATGACAGTAAAGGGATTAAAGGAAAAAGGAAAGCATCACAAAATTAAATTAAAGGAAAAAAGAAAACATAACAAAATTAGAAAGTACTGAAGAAAAAATGGCAGCAGATGAAAGATTTCAAGACTACTCAGGAAAATGGAAAGTTGATAGCTATATGATAGCAAGCTTCGGTATCAGCCTCTCCACTCTATGCAGGGCCAAACGAGAAGCAAGTTAAGCAAGCTAATTTTCACCAAGCAATTTCAGAATATCTCAAAAATTAGAAGCAGTGGGTACATATAAAGGCAAGGACATAGGATAGGAATGAGAAAAGGGGAATTGGTAATACCCCATGATCTCACTCATATGGGGAATCTAAACGAGTTGTTCATAGAAGTAGAGAGTACAACAGTTATTACCAGAGGCTGGGGAGGGGATGAGGGATGTGGCATGGGGAGATGTTGGTGAACTAGTATAAAGTTACAGTTAGCTAGGAGGAATAACCTCTGCTGTTCTATTACACAGGAGGGTGACTGTAGTTAACAAAAATGTATTGTATATTTCAAAATAGCTAGAAGAGAGGATTTTTAATGTTTTCACCATAAAGAAATGATTAGAGATGATGGATATCCTTATGCAAGGATAATGTGATCCTTATGCAATGTATACATGTATCAAAACATCACACTGTACCCAAAAAGTGTGTACAATCATTATGTATCAACTAAACACAAAATAAAACTTAAAAAAAAACTGTACATTCCAAATGCTCTCTCCTATCTGATAAGGAACAACATTTCTGCCACCCTACAGGAGATGGGACGTTTACTATGGAAATACTTTGAACCAGAGAAGCTCTGGGCTCACAGACATCAGACACAGTTGAACATAAGAGTGAAGCACCAGAAAGAGAGAGAATGAACTCTCTTTCTTAATCAACTAAAAGTCTCCCCACCTCCTACGTACTCACCCTCTGGTGTACCCCGAGCCCTAACAGCCAGATAGACTACGTTTAAACTGTCTTCCTTACCATTTCCCCCTGCTCTCACAGGCAAGAGACTGGAAAGTTTACCCCAGGAAAATTTCCCAGTCTAGGAGAAAATACCTATATCAACTGGCATTTGGAAGCCTCCAACCAAAAGGCTGAGTTTCTACATGGTCAACAAATCACGCCCACTTACTTGCCCAAGACTTTCTTTTAGTGTTCACTGTACCATTTTGGAATATGAACGGAGAGCCAGAATCATACAACATTTTTTTAAAGTCTCCAACATGGAAGACAAAGATGAAAGGAGATGGAAAAGGAACTCAGAGAAAATGAGTTAAGAGAGGAAGTAAAAGCTAAAAACACAAATGAGCACATGCAAAAGAACAACAAAACAACCCTGGAACTGATAACCTCGAAAAATAAGTAAGAAAGCAAGAGAAGAATCATGAAACCAAGAAGAATACCATTAAATAAAAGGAATATTCAGAAAACAATTACTCTCAGAAATTACCAACTAATACAAGAGAAATCAAAAATTCTACTTAAGGACTGGAAGATACAATAGAAGAAAACTCAGAAGATAAAACAAAAATATATGAAAATGAAAAATTGGATAAAAAAGAATCAATTTAGGAGCTACAGACAGAACAACAAACTCAGAAGGAAGAAATCCCTCAAACAAATAACAGAAATAAACATCTCAGAATTAAAAATAACCCAAAGCATTTCCTACCATATTGAAGGGCCCAAGAAACATCCAACTCATTGAATGAAAGAACTCTACCAAAACATGTCATTGAAAATCCATACTTCAGGCTGGGTGTAGTGGCTCACGCCTGTTATGTTATCCCCGCACTTTGGGAGGCTGAGGTTGGTAGATTGCTTGAATTCAGGAGTTTGGGACTAGCACGGGTAACACCGCAAAACTCTGTTTCTACAAAAATGAAAATACAAAAAATTATTCAGGCATGATGGTATGAGCCTATGGTCCCAAGTACTTGGGTGGCTGAGGTAGGAAGATCGCTTGAGCCTGGGAGGTTGAAGCTGCAGTGAACTGATTGTCCCATTGCACTCCAGCCTGGGCAAAAGAGCGAGATCCTGTCTCTAATAATAATAATAATAATACATACATACATACATACATACATACTTCAGTCAGGCATGGTGGCTCACACCTGTAATCCTAGCATTTTGGGAGGCCAAAGCTGGAGGATCGTTCAAGTCCAGGAGTTCAAGGCCAGCCTGGGCAATATAGGGAGACCTCATCTCTACAAAAACATTAAAAAATTAGCCAGGTGTGGTGGTGTGTGCCTGTAGTCTCAGCTACTTGGCAGGTTGAGGTGTGAGAATCACCTGAGCCCAGGAGGTTGAGGCTACAGCCTGGGTGACAGAGTGAGACCTTGTCTCAAAACAAAACAAAACAAAACACTATACTTCTCAGCCATAAAAAGAATGAAACCATGTCTTACGCAGCAACATGGATGGCACTGGAAGCCATTATCCTAACTGAAATCATTCAAAAACACAAAGTCAAACACTGCATGTCCTCACTTATACATGGGAGCTAAACATTGGGCACACATGAACATACAGAAGGGAATAGTAGACGTTGACTCTGAAACATGGGAGAGCAGGAGAGGGATGAAGGTTGACAAATGACCCAGTGGGTACAGTGCTCACTATTTAGGTGATGGATGCACTAAAAGCCCAGACCTCACCACTATGCAATATATGCATGCGAGAAATCTGCCGTAGTACCCACTAAATACATTTTCAAACAATTTCAAGGTCTAGACTCCCAGAGAAAAGGAATATCTTGAAAGCTTACAGGTGAATATCTTAATATTAAACTTTACCGTATCAATAAGGATGCTATAGTGTTGTCAAAGAATCTGAAGATAAATCAGTAATAAATACACAGGGAATATAAGAAAACAACACAAAGTAAGACAATTATTAACCCCCAAAGAATATAAGAAAGGAAATGTAACTGTAGTACTCTGCATCATTTAACTATGAACAATATGCATCTAGTTGTTAGACTGTAAACAGGGACTAGTGATTTAATACAAAACTTGTAATTGAAATAGAGAAGGCAGGCAGGTGAAAGAAGATGAGGGGGCTTAGAGAGTTCCTTAGAAAAGATAAATTTTATTCTTCTGTTGTAAGAAACCAATAAACAACTTACAAAATAAAGTCTAGAAATACGAGTGCATGCATGTTATTTTTCAAAACAGATTTTCATGCCAGAAGAAATGTCCAAAAGAATTTCTGAGGAGTAAGTTAGAGAGGGATGAGACCAACAACTGCTATTTTTATTTTCAAGCCTTATAGTAGTTGGTGCTTTTAAATGTATTTATATGTATTATTTAGCTACAAATTTTAAAATGAATACATTTAATGAGGTTAATCTAAATGCATTAATATCGCACTATGTTGAAAACACATTGTTATATTAAGCGGGCTGCAGAAAAACACATTTAGTACTAACCCAATTGTGTTGTTAAAATAATATATTTAAATATTTACTTCTAGCAATAATTTTGTTGAAAATGACTTAAAAGAGCACATCAAACTGGATGGCAACCCAATGGGAGGAACTTTGACTTATCTCAATATAGGGTTGATTCCCTGAAAGTTTTATATTTACAGTGTCTTCAGATATTACAGGCATAATTTTTAAATATTTGAACACTAAACAATATTCAGTCCTTATGAAATTACATATATGTGCATAGGAAAATAAATAAATTCACAACCACTGAAAGGTTGAGATGATATCTTAGGATGATAGGATTGCATTTCATTTTTACTCTATTATTTACACTTTTCTCTGTTGTTTGGATTTTGGGACAGGATAAAGCAATTGTGTATTAGCATAAGCAACCATGATATTAATATAAAGCTGCAATGTGAAAATATATATGCACTAAAAATAACTCCTGGAAAGAATGATAAAAAAAAAAAGGGTTGTAATTAAGATGGTATGATTACAATGCTGAATTTTTTTTACCTCTCCACATTTTGCATATGTGCTATTTACACAGAGAAAAAAAATGGCTGATAAAATTAAATAAACAAGGAAGGAAAATGGTGAATGTGGAGAGAAAATGGAAGTGGGGGGCAGGTGGGAGAATTCCTATTTATTAATCATTTACTATGTGCTGAGCACTGCACTATGTGTCTTGGTGGCAGGGACAGTCGCAGCCAAAAGATTTTCCCCACTGCCCAAGCACAGTGTCGGATGTCCAATTAACATTCTTAATAAGCAGCTGAATCTAGGAATGAATGAATGGATAAATCAGTGAGTTATGGAATATTCATGAATTTGGCAATGAAAAAAAAGAAAAAGGTTGTCCATGATAGTCATGAGGGGACAATATTAAGTAATAGAATTTCATTTGGTGTTCACAGTGATGGAAATTGAATATGCTTAAGGAGAGTAGGGGATCTGAGGATGGTTGTGGTGTGATTGTCAATGATGTCCTAAAAGGTAAGATTCAGAGCAAAAGAGCCATTAGCTTCAGCTGACTCTGCTAAGAATAGAGGTGTATAGCTATTGCCCAAAATAAGTACCGTTACATGGGAAGGTGATTTGAGAGTTTACTTTGCCTTGTCTCAAACTTCACATGAGCAGCCATAAGCTTGTACTTGGAGGGGAACAAAAGTGTAAAATGAAACTTTTAAAAGATCTCTTAAATATTAATGCTAAAGTTTTTTTGTTTTTGTCTTTTTTTTTTTTTTTTTTGTAATATCTCTACAACTTAGTTGTCAAAACATCCTTAGAAACAGTTCATATCAAGGACTTCTAGAGTCTTGAAGTTTATAGGGGTATGTTTGCCTCTAAGTCCAAGTGCAAACATCAAAAACTGTGACAATGAGCTTTCACTTGTATGTTTGATAACTGTAGGAATTTCTGTTTTGAAAGAACACACTAGATTGTATTAAACTATTTACATTTGTTCATAATTCTAGAGTTATTTTATTGCAAAAAAAATCAGAAGGTGAAGGATCATGAAATTTAAATCATATGCTTTTCTTCTTTTATTTAAATTATTGATAAATTGGATATTCACTTTGAGTTGAGCTTAAACTGTAGAACTTCTATATTCTCACCTATAAAATCAGGATTAGAATAAGTCTAGAGCCTCATGAACTATTAGCTTTTACGTGATAACCATGACTATCAATAGACATTGTCCAGGGAATTCTCTCAATAATCCCCAAATACGGCAAGAACATGTGTCCTACGACCCTTTCAACTCACAGGTGAGAAAAGTGACCTATACTTGCTTTAAGGTACATGATTTAGGTATGAAGAGCTGTGGGGAAAATGAGAGCACCTGTAATATCTTTCAGGGATCGAATATTGCAATTTAATGAAATAATTATGAATATGTATTTAAACGCAATATATGTATTTTGAAGAGACCAGACCTCACTGTGTTGCTCAGGCTGGTCTTGAACTCCTGGGCTCAAGGGATCCTCCCACCTCAGCCTCCCAAAGTGCTAGGCTTACAAGTATGAGTTACCGTGCCCAGCTTTAAATGGAATATTCTTAAAAAGACATATCTGAGGCATGTTTTCTCTGGGCTTTGTGGTCTCTGACTACCTATATAGAATTGAGACATGAAGATCTGGCCATTGACTAATGTACTGAATCATTTTAAATAAATGGATGACATATTAGTAGAATTAAACTTTTGATAAAATCTTAAATATTTACTTTGTGCATTACGTGCAGTATACATATTTTTACTATAGTGCACATTATATATATAAAATATGAAAGTCGAGATATATAGTAAAAAATTGATGTTTTAAATATAATGCGTACTATAGGGGTAAGAAATATATTAATGCTGCTATTCTTATTGTAACAAATCATAATATAAAACATGTTTTCATATTAAATAGCATAGTCATTACTGGTCCGCACTATAGTTAAACAAGGTATATTACATGTAACCATACAAAAGCATTTATTTCCGGTTTATATTCACAAAAGATTCTGAATGATTTTTTATTCATAAATATTTAGCCTCCAAATCCCTCAAGAGAATTTAAAAAGTCTAATAGAAATTTTATAAGATTATAAAATTTAATAGAAATTTCATAGATACTAAAATTTAATAGAAATTTTGTATCTTGAATTTTCATTTTAAATCATGTGAAATACATAAGGAGAAACTGGATTAATTAAAATGGCCCAAAGTAGGACATCTCTTCTGTGATCTGTAAACAAGGCAGAAAAAAGCAGGGAAGAATAAAGACCGTACCAATTGTCAAGATCGGAACGATAGCATGTAACAGAATCAGAAAATGATGTATTTATTTAAAAAACAGACTAAACATATATTTTAAGCATGACATCATGATGGAACTGACTAAAGCTAGGTCAGTGTCAAACACTGACATAATGGTTCCTGTCACAGGATATTTGACCTTAGAGAACATTTGAGCGCTTACCAAGGATATGAACCCACCTTGAAAGTCCCATGGTGAGATGCGTGTGATGAACACTAGGACTTTGTAATTTAACTGGAAATGGATTTTAATCAGGTGGTAATATTATGGGTCACACTCAAATGCTCTCGTATAAGAAAGTTTAGAAAGATTTAGACTTCTTTTCTCTATAGTAGGTACAGATCATAGATTCTATGTTGGACTAGCATGTCTCTCGGGTGCTTGGTAGACATCGCTGCTCTTCTGATAGATAGAGAAAATGAGGTTACAAAATTGCTCTACTATCACTTACTCTTAGATGGAACAGGTGAAAATCCTTGGGGAAATCATGTTAATGGGCTATAGGCTTTCCAGAGTTTAGCTATATGCTTGGAAAAAGAGTCAGAATGCAAACTTTAGATTTGAGCAACACCCCCATTTCATTTCTTATAATAGCACTGTGGTTTGGTGAGATATTTTCAAATTTGGAAAAGCAGAGCTGTAAAATATGTCTTTTTAAAGAAATGTATTCACTTATTTTCCTTGAAACATAACACGTTTATGTATATGAGCATCATGAGAAGTTGATATTGGTACTCAATAAAATTTTATAGACTTTTGATAAAAGGATGCTTTGAGAGATAAAGTTGCTTCTTGCTGATAAGACAAATTCTCATCTTGCAAGAGCATGAGAGCATATTTAAATTCTATAAACAAGACAATACGGAAAGAATAAAAAGAAATTTGTTGAGCAAGGGAGGTGAAATAAACGAACAAAAATGAGGGAAACATGTAAACATTTACAACCTGTTTACAACTTCCTCTTAAAACTGCTTATCGAAGTTCATTCATTCCATTAACAGAAAAAGGACAGAGACCATGCTCTCGTCATCTGTCTAACATGAAGCTTCATTAGCATATCATTAGCATGTGGCAAAGTTTAAATTTTTAAGCACAGAGCTTGGGTGGGCTTTCAGCACATCAGCAGTCTGTTCAGATATTGTGTGAACATTGGTGCATTTAAATTCCTGAACTATTCTTTCCTGAAATATTCTCTACCAGTAAAGCTCATGAATGTAGAACACCCATTCCCACTGGCTGTAGAAGACAGTCGGCCTCCTTAAATCCTTCAGTTAAGGACATGCAATGAAATGCCTCGTTAAGAACCTTAATTTAAAGCAGCACACAGTTCTGTATGTCAGAGGTAATAATTACTTTCTTTAATGAGCCTGACTTTTCTCTGTGATGAGTAAGACTTCCTCTACTTTGTTGATAGTAACCCTGGATTTATTTCAGGCTTTCTTCAAGTGCTCTTATTTTTTAAAATAAAATTATGTCTGTTTTTCTGGGGTCAAGTTCTGCCTACTCTATACTGAAACCATGTGCTGTTCAAGCACTGCTAAAACCAATTACCCATATATTCCTAGGACGTGCAGGAGCCTATAGAAGTCATATCATCCACATCCCAGCTTCTAAGCAGAGCTACAGATAAATTATGTCAGCCTGAAAAGGGTCTACCCTATGATTTTAAATAACTTCCATGTGAACTATAGCTATCCAAAATGCCCCAGCAAATTAAACAATAAAATTGAAAAGCTCTTGAACAAATTGATTTTATAGATATCTATTATAATCTTAAGAATTTAAGATCTATGTTTGCAGGCTGAGGAGGGCTTGAAGAGTTATGCCCAAGTATATGAGAACTTACGTGGCAACTCGCTTTAATTATAATGCTAGGTATTTCTTGGTTTCCTCTAATATAGTTAGATCTTTCCCCTATATTATCAGCTACCCATAATACGCTTCCCCAAATTGATCTGCATTTCATACAAAATAACTGAGAAGTGTTTCAGCTTTTAGATGCTGAAGAATTTGAATCACATAACATAGTCCCTTCAATTTACAGACAGGAAACGAAGAAACATGAAATGGTTCCTCTAAGGTCATACAGTATTTGTGTGAAAGAAGCAGAAGTTGAACTTAGCTAGTGTTTGGCATATGAGTCTAAATCTTTCTAGTCTATCTAATTTGCCCTTTGTTTCTGGATAAAGAGAACCAATTATACTTTCCAGTGTTTTGTGAGATATGTACTATTGCATAACGTTCATTTCATAGAGATGTTTTATGGTTTTACAATTTGACACTACTAGCTAGGGTTATTAACTTCTTGTTAATCCTGCCCTAGCACCCAGTCAGGCTGAAATTCACAAAGGTTTAGAGTTGGAAAAAAAACTTAGAGATCCAGTATAGAGACATTTTTTGAACTATAAGGCAGTTTCACTCTTTCACTTTTGAACTATAAGGCAGTCCTCAACTCAGTTACTACAGAAGATCTAAGGCATAGGCTTGCCTGTGTAACATAGTGAGCCAGAGATGGTCCGAATTAGCACTAATGCCACCGATACCTAATACAGTTCTTCTTTCACCGTAAAGCAGATGTCTTAGGACAAGAATATTGACACTGTATCAGTTTATACTTTTCAAGTGAAAATGGAATTGCAGAATTGGACCATAATTTACATTAAAGTCACCCTAAGACTTTGGCCTCTGTAGTTGGATGCAGGAGCAGCAGAACATGTCAGCACGGATTTGTCTTCTGTTTCTTTGCTGTCATTCCTTATAGTCAACCACTGAAAAGTTTCTACATGAAAAGAGAGTTTGTTCTTTAAGCCCCTTGAACTGGTGCCATCCTTTCTGACCTTTCCTCTGGTTCTTTCATGTAAGTGTTATATCAACTTTTGAAAGAGTGTTGGTCTGTTAATCATTTCTTCTACTACTAGAAAATTAAACAACATTTTTAGATCCCTTGGGTCTACAGTCTTTAGTTATTTTAACATTTAATATAGAAACTAGGACAATTCTACCCCCAAAATATCTTATTTTCAAATCTATTTCCTTCTGTTTCCAAAGTTCAAATAAAATATAGAGAAAAACCTAAATGGAAAGGTTCCTGTTTGTCATGGCTATGGCTAATCTGGCTATGTATTTAGAGCATATGAACTGTGCCTGTAGGGCAAGGATGCAAAAAGTTAGGATTTCCGAAAGCTCCCAAGACACACAGCCAAATCTGTAATGTTTAGTGAGATCACCTCCAGATGTAACTAACATTAGGAATGTCCAGTTGTGCAGTATCTTTTATTAGCAGATAATTTAGGCTTCTGAGCAAATTAACAAAATCAGCCGAATAGTCAGTATCAAGTTGGACCATCACTGCTGGAATTAAAGAAAGAGCTCTTTTGAATTTTAGGAGTTAGCACCTATTCAAAAATAAAGTATAGATTTATCATTTTTATTTTTTCTTATTCAATTGCCAGGCACTGGGAGAACGAATGGGGTGATAGAAAATACTACAGACCTGAATTTGATAGCACCATGTTTGAAACCCAACTTTGCTGTTTCTAGCTATAATACTTTAGGAAACCCCTCTCAACCATATTTGTCCATCTGTAAATTTGGAATCGATACTTAGTCTACAAGATTGCTGTGAAGAACAAAGTAGATAATTGATGTGAAAAGGTCAAATACAATACTTGGCATGTGGGAGAGGCTGTTTCAGAAAGCGTGGTCCAAGATTAACTAAAGAAAAAGTGGTGATATGTATAATATTTCTGTTTTTCCAACAACGGGATGTTCATAACTCTAAAGAAAAAGTATCAGCCTCAGAATTTGGTTTCTTATTCACAAGGATTTTGAAGGCAGCAGAGCCAAGATATATAAACTCCAGAGATTTTTGTTTGGTTTTTTAAACTTGTTTATCTGAGACTATATCTGACTGAATTGTCATAATTTTAGATTGTATATTAAACATGAAGAAATTTAAAATAGATACACTAAAATTCCATTCCAGTCTCTAAATTGGAATCATTCAACACCATCAAGTGCTTGGAACATTCATTGCAACACTTGGCCCCAGCTCAGCAGGGCCTGGACTCACAATCACCCTAAGCTTTATGAATTAGAGCCAAATAAGTCATTAAAGAATCCCAAACACTCAGGCTTGGCTAAAAAATGGTGGTTATCAGTGTACAAATGTGACTCCATATATCTCTAACATCTATATTACTTCAGTGAAATAGCAACAATCACATCAGTAAAAAACACAATCTAGAAATACCTCAATATTTATTAAAACAACACCAAGAACAATAAATTTTGTAAGACTTTAGCCATAGCACTTGACATATGATAGAGGTCATGCTCATAAGTACTTACTTTAGAAACTGTTAATCCATTTTGGCAACCAGTCACAGAAAAAAACAGTAAGATTCATTAGCCATTAAAGCTTCAGCAACTAATTTTACTACCACCATTTTCAGAAAGAGCAGGCTGGATAGAATCAGCATAACTAATTTCCTAAATTAATCAACATACTCAATGCAACAGAACTTTTTCCTAGAGCTTGACAACCTTATCTTTATGTTTATATGAAAGAGCTAAAAGGCTACAAATGATCAGTTCTATTTCGAAGGCAAAAAGGGTAAGGGATTCATCCTATCAGATACACAACGTTTTAGAAGGACGAGGAGGACGAGGAGGAGGAGGAAGAGGAGGTAAAAGAGGAAAACCTCATGTAACTGTGACAATGGTATCACGGCATGGCTAGGGAAACAGAACACAGAAACAGGACAGAGTGTCCAGGGATATTTATACAGAAAATAGGATTTAGTATTCAGAATTAAACAAACTTACAAATCTATGGACCAAACCCAGTGCAAACATTTCAAACTCTCTAGTTATAAATGAAATGAATATTTAAAACACAATGATCTAACTCTTCACACTCATCAGACTGACCAATATTAAAAGTTGCTTGAAAGTGTTAGGATATGGAGAAAGAGAATAAATTGTCAATATATAGTAAAGTTGAAGATGTGTATAACCTACAGCCAAAAATGCCACACTTGGAAAAACCTTGTACGTGTGAGTGTAAGAAAACGTACATAAGAATATTCATTGTTGCCAGGCGCGGTGACTCACGCCTGTAATCCCAGCACTTTGGGAGGCCGAGGCGGGCGGATCACAACATCCGGAGATCGAGACCATCCTGGCTAACACGGTGAAACCCTGTCTCTACTAAAACTTCAAAAAATTAGCCAGGTGTGGTGGTGGGCACCTGTAGTCCCAGCTACTCAGGAGGCTGAGGCAGGAGAATGGCGTGAACCCAGGAGGCGGAGCTTGCAGAGAGAAAAAAAAAAGAATATTCATTGCATCATTGGCCTTGATTAGGGAACAGGCTTAGGAACAAGATGACCTGAACGTCAGTCCTGGTACCAATCCTTATTAACTCTGTGAATTCAGGCAAGTTACCAACCTCTGTGTGCTGTAGTTTCCTCATGAATGAAACAACCTCATAGCTATTGTGAGGATTAAGTGAGTTCATACAAATGGATCATTAAAAATAGTCTCTAAATTTAATGTTTACTATTGTTTCATTATATTTATTTAACATATACTTGTTGTTATTCCAAGTTTACTAGTCTACCACAATAGGAAATGATTCTACTTACAAATCAGAACTTCATTCTTCCAAGTTACACTAGGTCACATGGAAATCACTGTTCTTCAAGCCTTCAAACTTCATTTCAGCTGCAGAAAAATTTCCTCAACAAAAGCTTAAGCAGAAGCAGGTAATGGGGTCCAGGATAAACCTGATCTTTCAGAAGTCAGCATGACATGGTTAATCTCCATCATGGCACCCAGATTTTAAGGGTTAATAGAAATAAGCAAAATTAAAGAAAACCAGATGCACCAAATTCTAAACCTAAGAACTGGGGAGACTAGGGAATGATGCTCACATTTTTGAAAGGAAGCCCTCTAATTCCAATGAACTGTAGTTCCCCCACTTTAATTCAAATTACGGTTTGGTTTACAACATATGCACACACATATACAGGTTACTGAGATTTTTAAGAAAATGTGCAATGTAATGAAGTGATTTTGTGCTTGAAATCTTTATTTTATAATCACCAAAGGTATAGGAAAATTAAAATATTAAAACATAGACTTACAAAAAGTCAAAAAATAAAAAATTATCTTAACCTCTTTCCTTCACTCTAATGATTTCCTTCCCTGACATTTTATACACACGCACACACACACACACACTCCACAGAGTATTTTAAAAGCACATGAGATTGCAACATGCATTACATATGCATAAGACCAATTTTAGTTTCATTCTTTCTTATCCATGTATATATCCAATTATCCCAATATCATTTATTAAATGACTTCCCACTGACTTAAAATGCTATTTTTATTACAGTCATAGTTTTTTTTCCCTGGAATCTAGTCTGTTCTATTGATCTATTATTCTATGCTAGTGCCAAAAACCACATAATTTGATTTACTATAGTTTTATATTACATTTTGTTATCTGTAGAAAAAGTTCTCCTTCACTCCTCCTTTAAAATTTTCTTGCGCATTACTATAGTTTCTTTCCCTCACCTCATCTTTATAATTGACTTACAAAGTTCCATAAAGTATATTTTGGATATTTAGATTGACACTTCTTTAAATTTATAGATTTATTTGCAAAATGGGGTATTTTCAATATCCCAAGATACACTGTAAGAAGAAAAAAGTGGATTACAAAAAATATATACCTTTCTTGAATATTGAATGTCAGAGAAAGGTAATTTTCTAAAGACAGATAAGTGAGGGTGCTCATTTTATTGCGAAATAGAAAGGAAAGGATAGAGGGAAAAATAAAGGCACAAACAATATGATGCATTATAGTTTAACCGATTCAATTTTGAGGCATGTCTCTTTTACCCTGTCTGGACCCAAACTTTCTCATCTGCTAAAGAAGAAACTTGGACAGGATGAGGTCTAAGACCATTTCCAGCTCTATAGTCTTAGACATTCTTATTTTAGACAGGACAAAAGCATGGGCCAAAACACATGCAGCTAAACACCAATCCAGACACACTTTGTGCGTGGCAATGCTTGCACCATATTCTGGGAAGAAAACAGATTTGTTGCCCTGGCTGCATTTGTGGACTGGTCAGCCAAACTGAAGTGAGGCATCTAATTGTTCACTTGAGAATGTTGAGGCTCAGAGGAATTAAGTAAATTTTCCAAGATCACATAGGTAACAAGTGGCAGAATGTCACTTCAATACGAGATGTGTGATTCCAAGGTTGATTTTCTTTCCACTGTGTAATGCAATTCTGAGTGCTTGGTGAGGCAACAATAGAATAAATGGGTAGGTGGAAGTCTACAAATTAAGAGATTAAGGGTATCGTATTTCAACTATATATCTCCTGACTTCAAAGTAGAAAAATAAGCATTTGCTGAGAAAAAAACAGACCTTATTTAGAATTGACCTTTGAAAAATCATCACCAAAACTAGATGTCAGAAGAATTACTTTTAAAAAGCAGTGACTTAAGACTGACTTAAACTGACTTCAGGTCTCTAAGCATGAAGACAACAGGAGAAATCATTTTGTACTCCATTATACCAAATAATACAACCAATAAAATGAGTTTTATCAATATCTTCTACCCTAACTAGCATCTACCGTACTCTCTAGCCTATTTATAATAGCACCATGAATGGTACCTTTTGAAGAATTATTTCTGCAGAATCAATATGTAAAAGAACTATGTTAATAGTAAGAGTTTATATTTACTGTATGCGCAGCATATGCCACGTGTTGTTTAAGTTTTTTACAGATTGCATAGATAAAGCAGTTTGCACTCTGCCTTTCACCTAGACGGCAGTGTGTGTATTTAAATGCAGGCAACCCAGTCCGCAAACCTGAGATCACTGTACTCTCACCCGGTAAATATAATGAACTTCTGGGGAAGAAAGGAGAAGAAGAGGAAGAAGAAGTAGAGCAAGAAGAAGAAGAAGAGGAAGAGGAAGAGGAGGAGGAAGGGGGAGGGGGAAGGGAAGGGGAAGAAGAGGGAGACAGAAGACAATGACAATAGTGGGAGGAGAGGGAGGAGGAGGAAGAGGAGGAGGAGGAGAATAGGTCAAGTTATAGTGCATAGTAGGTACTGAATACTCTTCTAAGCTCCTTTAACATATTAACTTCTAACAACCCTTTGAAGTCCAGTCACTGCCTAGTTCCTTAGAAGCTGTGTGATGCTGGGAGAAGTAACTAACGTAACTGAGTTTGACATTAGAAACAATAGCAATACATAACACAGAGTTTCTGTAAGGTTTAAATGAGTGAATTCATTTCAAAGTACGCAGCACGTAGCTGCTCAATAAAAGCTTCTGGTTTTTGCCTTTCTGTAAAATATTTTCCATGTGATTTCAGAAAGTTTCACTGTCCCCATGTAAAAGAGTAACTTCATGGATCTGAATATTTAAGAGCACCAGAGTTTTCAAACCAATAATTCAATCTAAAAAATCTAAGTTGTTCAACTCGCTGTTACTTCCTTCTTAATAGTTTAATAGTTCCTTCTCTTCAACACACTAGGCTAAAAAAATGAGCATCTGTACACGCCACCTCTAAAGTCCCTTTCCAAACAGAAAAACATTTATAAATCTGAAATCAAAGTGATCTTGTAAGAAAAATGAGGATTTTATTACAGTTTACACTTATATCATCATTCACTGATGTTAGTTAGGCTCGTGCTAGACCAACAGTTGCAGAATTTTAGGGCTAGAAGAAATCTGACTTAGCCATACAATAGCTGCATTTTACAGATAAGAAAAGCAAATTTCAGAGAGGGTAAGTGGGTTGTCTAACATCACTGAATAGCTTGGGAGGCTTGCCAAGGGTCACAGCCCAGTCCTGTGTCCTGTAAGCATTGAATATGTTGACAAATTTAGTTACTTGGGCATGAAGTGCATGTCATCACACCATGCCCTCTCTGAGCATTGTTGGTACCAGCTGAACAATTATTAGACAGTTGTCATTACCAAGAATAGGTGGTCTTTGGCCTAGAGTTGTACTCAAACATTGTTGTTTGTTTGTTTGTTTGTTTGTTTGTTGAGACAGAGTCTCACTGGGTCACCCAGGCTGGAGTATGGTGGCGCCATCTGGGCTCACTGCAACCTCTGCCTCCCGGGTTCGACCAATTCTCATGCCTCAGCCTCCCTAGTAACTGAGACTACAGGCGCGCACCACCATGCCTGGCTCATTTTTGTATTTTTAGTAGAGACAGGGTTTCACCATGTTGACCAGGCTGGTCTCAAACTCCTGACCTCAGGTGATCCACTCACCTCGGACTCCCAAAGTGCTGGGATTACAGGTATGAGCCACTGTACCCAGCCTCAAATATTGTTTTGTAAAGTGACAGGCTATCAGATGCGGAGTAAATATCATGTCATTCGTTCCCCTGTGCTGTCAAAAGGAGTTGAGAAGAGCAAAGACTTTTATCTCTGCCAAAAGGAGGAGAGACTGATTAAGAGACAGTAGATCCTAGACACACCCAGCAAGACATTTTAAAAAAATTATCTATACTTCCACCCACCCCATGATTTTGGAAAACGTGTGAACCAAAGTACATAAGTGAATCTATCCTTATATCCATTTGGTAGTTCCATGATCCACCAATAATGAGAATGCCTCACATCTCCCATTTCAACTTTTCACTTAAACGTTTTAAGTCTTCAGATGTTTGGGTAGCCCAAAGTCTTAAGAAGTTTGGGAAGCCCAATTTGGGATCTCTGCTCCTATGAGCAACTTATGTTAAAAGTGGGATCTGATGTTCAAAGACATTTTACCACATTTTGTACATAAAAATGTTCAGGCAAACCCGAATACACTACAACACCACGCTAAGATGAATTTAACATCTTTTTATGTCTTAACTAAGTTTTTAGGAAAATGTGATTGTTTCTCACCAACTGTAAGATGCAGCATTAGTGAGAAAGACTGAGGCTGAAAATTCAGTTGGCAAACTTTCACAAAGTTTGGAAGTGTGACGCAGAGCTGTTTTAGTGCAGGAGGTCTTTCAGATGTAGGAAGTATCTGGATTGATCAATTTCAGAGAGAAAGAAAAATCAACAATCCATGTGTGCCTACGGTAGTAAGCATGTCATCCACAGTTTCATTTAGTACAGACTGAAGGTCTAAAGCAGATATTAATGACCTGATACAATGAGAGACCCTAAGAAACGTATCCAAGGAACAGAAAACTGTGTTTCATATGCTATCCTTTATATTTTGTATGTTGAAATGAAAGCATAAACCAATATTTTCTTACATTGAAAATGACAGAACAAACCAGAATTCCTTTAAAAGGATATCTAAAGATGAAAGGTAGTGGCAACAGGCATAGAAAGGTATAGGGGTAGAAGCTAGACTTCTCTGAATATACCTTGCTTTGTAGAATTTATTTTGGAACCATGTAAATAGGTAAATAGTTCACATAATCATAAACCAAAATTAAATGTTAAAAAATAACTTGCAATATCTAAAGCCAAATAAAATAAGTTAATTTAAATATGTGTCAAATTGACACCATTAGAAAAAGGGGGATTTTTTTCAAGTGACTTTAAAACATAGTGCATGATTATACATCCCTAGTGAGAGAGACCCCGTGGACAAATATAACCATGAAAAAAATCCGGTTTGCTAAGCATAGCGTCAGTGGTAGTATTGGTATTGCTATTCTGAGACTGTTATGCATGGATTATGTAATACATCAATTAACTATGTTGGCATTATTGAGAACTGGAATTTTCATTTTGACTTCCAGATATAATATTAAATGAGGGCAGGCAAAAATTCTGAAGTCCTGAGTTTGATTAGGAAAGATCAGTTTAAACTTATTATGCATTTTACCTTCGAATTGTTTACCTGGCACAATGTACTGAAAATGCCTAGAAACTATTACCCAGCAACAAGCACCATTAGTGCCCAACACTATTTTGCACTAAAAGAATCCAGTTTTCTTCTGAGAAACGACTGATGCCAAGCCTAGAGCAAGAAATGTGCAAAATGAGCCTGAAATATTTTGTACATTAAAGAGAAAGAAAGCTACCAAAGACTTTTAAGGGTGTGTCAAGAAGACCCAGGAGCTAACTTGAACAGACTCCTATATCAGCCAAAGAGACTTTGAGGCATTGATAGGATAATAATTAAATCTGACTGCAATTGGCTTAAGGTGTTGCAAAAGGCATCAGATATATTTAAATAAATAAATGTGTTCTTAACAATAAACAAAAAAAACTAGTTGGATATCTCTGGAGGATGATGATATGGAACCAACTAATTATTTTGAAAACTATTAAATAAAGAGAAAGACTCAAGCATTTATCCTGCCTTCCTGTTCATACATATTTTTAGTATTCCAATTAATATAAGAATAAATTTCCATGTTAAACATGTAAATCAAATACAATAAGATTTTACATATGAACTAAAATTTGCATTTACCAAATAAAGCTATTACACCTTTCGATTCATATTTTGTTTCAATCTTTTAACATTTAAGAACAAATAACTTCAAGTGATTTCACAAAATGACAGAATTGATAGAATTAAAGTAACTTGTGTTCTGTGTATTCCTCTTTACAATGACTCTGATATCATTATTGATTTAGAATTAAGCACAGAACGATGTAGCACCAGACGGGTTGGAGACACAGACTACACCCAGCACAAGCTCTAATGAATCCAAAGTTTTGCGAACTTATTCTCAAAATTAAAACATCTAGCCCAATTCTGGTGTGTGAGGCCAACTGTGTAACTGGACTTCTCTGAATTTACTTCTATGTAGAATAGCATGTTTATTAAAGAATAAGTAATAAAAATGTGTGAAATTGAAGCCAAGATACATATTATTAAACCTCAGCAGTAACCGCAGCAATTATTTAGAACTTAGTCCAACAGAAGATTTTTTTTTCAGACACATCATTTAGAATTGGCAACCTTAGTAATAATAAAAAGCATACCAACTTTTAGTTAGTTTCAATATTGTTTTAAAATTCTCTTTAGGATTCAGATTAGGCAAAGCATCCTTATTGCCTGCACCCAGAAGAGGCCACTCTCACTGGCTCTACCCACAGTTGTTGCCACTGGATCTGGGCAACTGACTCCAACATCACAAGAGAAATAACCAGACATTATTCACCTACTAACTGAAATATGAGACCCTCTCTAAAAATAGTTCTTGCTAAAAACAGCAAATATAATCCAGCCTCTATATTCAACTATAAAAGCGCAGGAAGTACAGAGTTCACAGAATACAACCAGCAAAATCCAGACTGTAGGGAACCCACACAATAAATGACACAGATTTTCGACAAATAAATTGCAGAAGGAGAGAGGAGACTTAAGAGATACATCAGCTGATGGCAAAGGATGGTCTTGTTTGAATCTTGATTCAACACTCTTAACAAATTATCTGAGACGATTGAGAAGTTGTAAACACTGACTAGATATTTGATGGTACTAAAGCATCATTGTTAATTTTTACATGTGATAATGATGTTACTTTTTTTTAAATTTTAGACAGAGTCTAGTTCTGTCGCTCAGGCTGGAGTGCAGTGGTACGATCTCAGCTCACTGCAACCTCCACCTCCCGGGCTCAAACCATCCTCCCACCTCAGCCTCCAAGTAGCTGGGACCACAGGCGCACACCACCATGCCTAGTTAATTTTTGGATTTTTAGCAGAGACAGAGTTTCACCATATTAGCCAGGCTGGTCTCGAACTCTTGACCTCAAGTGATCTCCCTGCCTCAAATTCCCAAAATGCGGGGATTACAGGTGTAGGCCAACACACCAGGCCCCGACATTACTCTTATGTTTAATAAAATAGCTCTTATATTTTAGTGATAAATACTAGAGAACGATATAATATCTGATATTTGTTTCAAAATTATCTGACAGAATGGCAGTAGGTGGAAGTATAGATGAAACAAGATTGGCTATGAGTTAGAAACTGTTGAAGTTGAGTGTGGTATAAATGGGACCTTATCGTTTCACTGCCTCTATTTCGTACATACTGTATATGAAATTTTCTGTAAGACAATGTGAAAAAAACATTTCCAAAGATCACAGAGCTGATGGGAGATTTGAATGGTATGCAACTCGATTTCCTTTTATGGCAAGCAGAAGAAAAGTTACAAAAAGGAGTAAAGGTACTTGTTTCAGGAAGAGCTGAGTTAGCGGGAAAAGACAGGGCAACTGGCCTCCCTCTTTACACCTGAGAAGGAACACTTCTTTGAAATGGGAGACATGGAAAGAAGAATATGTGAAGATATCTGAAGATGTCGACACATGTATGTTCTACAGAAAGGATGGAATGTGGGGATCTTGAAGGCCTTGAGCAATTAACTTAACAACTTTGCTTCTGAAAAAAAACTTAGAAGGCCTGAGCAGATGGCCTCCAAGTCTCTTCCTCCGCTTACTTCTACCATATTCTCTCATGTCAATGACAGAGAAGAGAACCAGTACGTTTTCAATTTCAGACTTGCTGTTAATAATGAATTTGAAGGCCAGTAATTACTTTCATTGTTAACTTTTTTCTCTATTTCTCACAATATGTGGTAAAATAGAGTCTGAGAATCAGTTTTTCACAACTAGAGGTTCCATAGTTGACTTGTTAATGATTCCTGTGTGCTATTAAAGACCTGAAGTTACTACTTTACTTGGATAGTTGATAAAACCAGGCTTCACATCATTGTCAACTCATGAAACAGAAGGTCATTCTTGCAATAAATTCTAGTAAATTCTGATGGATTTTTTCTTATGAGTAGTAGAAGGTGGTAAGGTTGGTTGTGTGGCAGGGATTTCAACCCTCAAATGTGGTCCTTTAACTGTAAAAATTTAAGAACAGATGAAATATAGCTCTCATGTGGTAATATCTAGGGTGCCTGAGGCAAAGCTCACTGAGAAGATGGCCTGGCCGACTTGAGAATTCTGAATTCATTGCTTTCCATCTACAACAGCTGTGGGAAGCACAGGAACGGCAACACCATTTCTGCTCAGCCAAAAATGTGTTTTGTAGCACTTCACCCCAGGATCACAGAGCAGAGTACTTATACAGACTGATACTTCGATCATACATACATTGACACATCACATCGCATCACATCTCCTGAATCAAATTGACGAAGGAAATCAGAAAAGGGTGGCTACATTCAATAATCTGAATTCTTCGGAGACAGCTCAGTACTCTGCAAGTCAAAAGAAGAATAAGTTATTACAGAAGACTCTCCCGTGCAGCTGCTTCATATTAAACACTGTCAAATCACTCCCAACTTTCTTTGATCTGAATGAATTCTCTATATTACTTTGGTGACCTTTAGCACATCTCTTTTTGACTTCCATTCTTTCCTCTTTTATTCTATTTCTGCCTATAAATGTTCATTCTTCATTTTCACTATGTACCATATATAAACTTATATATCATATAACTGTGTGTGTATATATATGTATAGAAAGGGAGAGAGAGATCAAATGTTTAGTTGCTCTTATGTTTTGAATGTATAAAAAACAAGTAAGTGTTGCAGTAACTTAAAAAATGATAAAGACACAAGAAGTTAAATAATCTAGCAAGAAACAAAACCATAATGCCCTGGGCTGCTGGAGTATTCTCCATCTGATGATTTAAGGCATAAAAAAGACAAATCACACAAATTCTGTATCTAATGACTTTTTATGTTTTTCCTCGGAGTAACGATAATGATTTTAAAACTTTGGAAGAAAAGAATCAACAAAATGTTGAGGGAGACAAAAGAGTACATAATGAAAATAAATGCTACGTTCTTTGGGAAAAAAAATATTTGAAAGGTTATACATGGAGGAGTAAGAAAAGGGATAAAACTGAAATTCCACAGGCAAAGTGGCTTCCATTATTTCATCTTTAAGACAAAATATAAAGCAAACCAACAAAACATTAATAGGGCAAAGCAGAAGTATATTTATCATATTATAGGTTTATTTTGTATAAATTTATCATAATAAATCAATGGCTACCGAATAATAAGAACAGTATTACTTATTGTGTACATACTAAGTTCCACGCTTTACCAGTTATAGTGCACAGATAACTTAAAAACTACAGATTAGAATAAGCAAAAACTGTGTGCTTTGAAACTTGTCGTTTCAAAATAAATTAAAAGATATAAGCAGTTTAGGCTGGGTGTGGTGGCTCATGCCTGTAATCCTAGCACTTTTGGGAGGCCGAGGTGGGTGGATCTCTTGCAGTCAGGAGATTAAGACCAACATGACGAAAACCTGTCTCTACTAAAAATGTAAAAATTAGCTGGGCGTGGTGGTGCATGCCTGTAATCCCAGCTACTTGGGAGGCTGAGGCAGGAGGATCATTTGAACCCCTGAGGCAGAGGTTGCAGTGAGTGAACTGAGATCTCACCACTGCACTCCAGTTTGGGCGACAGAGAGAGACTCCATCTCAAAACAAACAAACAAAAAAGATAGAAGCAGTATAAGCAGTTTAAAATTTTCCCAAGGTTTGCCTTTTTTATTAAATAATTCTAACAAGCTAGACAACTTTTCTGGAGGGGAGAATAAATTTCTGTTTGACATGAACTCAATAGTAACATTCTTTGAACACATGCTTTTACATTATTTATGTGCCAAAGTAAGTTACAAAGACTAATTCACTTTTGGCCATGTATTACAATATAATAATAAAATACACTAGAACATGGAACTGCTAATGAGTCACTTGTAGAACAGTAAATATAATACACTCGTACATCCAGAATCAAATTCTTCTTTTTAGGGGGACCATTACAAGGACTGTTTTTGTCTCTATCTTCATATCACCTATCGAAACCAAAACATTTCTTAAAGAATTTGATTCTTTGTTGAATGTAGATAGGTGACCTCCTAACAACACCTAATATACAGAGTTACTATTCCATGGAATGACCTGTCCTTCAGTCCGTACAACTCTGAAATGCTCTGTCACACTTGCTGGAAATGGCACATATAAACAATCACATATATTCTTAGTACATATGGAAAAAATAAGTTAATATAATACTCTCGATCAATCCCAAATAAATGCATTTTATTTTCCCTCTCACCACCACTTACTTATTATCCAATAGTTTAAATGCAGACTAAACTTATTTTATGCACAGTATTGAGTTTTGAATAAACCATTTAGTCTATCTTGGGATGATGTAAGAATTTTAACTAGTTAATGATTATGAATCACTTTAGATCCTTAGAGGAAACAACCTAAAGGATGATAAAGTGTTTGTATCATTGCAAAATTGTGAACATAACATTGCATTAATTATGACTTTACATAGACTATAACTTTGAGGCATTTAACTCTGGAGATAATTTTCAATGTTGATAGTCTTCTATCAAAAGCAAAATTGTGTTGCTAGATCATGGTTGCTATGCTATGGATTTTATCAATTTATGCTGTCCCTGTTTGGTATAAACCTTTAATTTTTTTAAACCAAGGCTACTTTCTGCTATAGGGTATATTATTCGACAAATCATTTTCACCCAAATTTATTCTTTATACAATTCAATGGGATTCTATCATTGGAAGTAACTCAGAGATTAATTAAATTACCCTGTCAGTTTTATATCTTTTGCTAGCACTGTTTACATGTTTCTCACATTTGAAATTAATAGCTTTCTTTACCTACAGAGTCAATGACATCAACATGTAAGTTAAGTGGCTTAGAACTAAACTATTCTGAATTAGAAATATTGTTGAGGAGGAGCGGTGGCTCATGCCTGAAATCCCAATACTTTGGGAGGCTGAGGTGGGCGGATCACTTGAGGCCAAGAGCTCAAGTCCAGCCTGGCCAACATGTGAAAGCCCATCTCTACTAAAAATACAAAAAGCAGCCAGGTGTGGTGGAACATGCCTATAATCCCAGCTACTTGGGAGGCTGAAGCAGGAGAATCACTTGAAGCTGGGAGGTGGAAGTTGCAATGAGCCGAGATGGTGCCACTGCACTCCAGCCTGGGCAGAAGAGACTCTGACAAAAAAAAAAAAAAAAAGAAAGAAAGAAATGCTTGTTTAAATTATACAAATCTTTTCTTCTAACTTTATTGATCAAAATTCTTTTCATGGCTTCCCATTCCAGTAGAAAAAAAGTGTTGGTGTAAAAACAACTTTGCTATTGAGAGTCAACCTATCTTCAACTTCTGATGCTTTTCGATTTTACCACTTCTGTTTAACTCACACAGGTCCACATGTGCACACACACACACACACACACCTTGTTTCAAGAACATGGATGGCCCACATTCCCTTGAATACCTAAAAACTGCCTTCCTCTTTTGTATCCATCTGAAAATATTCCTTTTATGCTGTTCAAATATCTTTTTATGCTGTTCAAATAGTTGACTTTTGCAAAGACTTCCTCAACATCTCGAAAATAATCCTTTAATTCTTCTCATATTGATTCATAGTAAAATCTCATTTTTGATTTCTACTATGTCTACATGTACCATTAATTTATGAGATCTTGAATAAAAAGAAAAAAGACAAAATGAATACTTTTAATACCAATCCAACTTTGAAATAAGTATTTTTCTCCCCATTTTTCCTGTGATAAAACTGGGTAACATCAAGGTCAAGTAATAGCCAAGGTCATATGGCTATTAAGTGGCAGAGTCAGAATCCTGACCCCAAGTTCATCCAACTCTAAAGTCTATTACCTTCCACTGTGTGAACAAGATTGTGTCTTAGTTCATTCTGAGCCCAAGTTCCTTGCACCATGCCTGGAAAACGACATTAAATTAGTAAATGAATAGAGGTATAGATGACTAAAACTCACAGGACATGAATTGGACTACTTAAGTGGTAGGGATGAAAGGTCTTATGAACAAGATGAGAACCCTGACCTCCAGCATGTAATCCCTGCTATTTACCAGCTCCAGCCCTGTCCTGAATGATAGCATAATGTTGTCACTCATCTCCAGGAGACCCGCTCCAGCCATCTGCCATCCTGAGCACTTTTAGAACATACAGGGTGGTCACTGCTTCTCACATCACTGCTATTTTGGCAACACTCAACGTTTTGGACTTCGTCTTCTCCAAATTTACATATTTTGTACATATTCCATCATTTTATGACTACCTTTTTAAAAGACAATATAATATTATGAAAAGAAAGCACAGATAATGATTCCTTGATCCTAGCTCTGCTTCCCTTTTACTGGTTGAATGATCTTGGACAGATTGCTCAACATTTCCACATGTCCTTTCACTCATATGTAAAATGAGATAAATCATACTTACTTCAGAAGGTCGTTGAGAGAATTCTATTGCACAAAAAATTGCCCAGTACTGTCCCTGAGATAAAGCAGTCCTTCCTTGAATATTAGTCTTGCCCCAGTAACCCTAAGAACACTCCTTGGCTGTGCCTAATACTCAAGATCATGCTTGATGTCACATCGCTCTGTTTCCTACTGCAGGCTGGGTGCAGTACCTAAGCAAATTCAGTGCCGTGATCATGAGTAGCTGCCACAGAGAAGGACGAGTAAAAGAGAGTAGACACATTTATTAAAGGTAGAATGCAAAGAGAGGCCTGACCAGTTTACATTGGGCTCGTTTGTTTCGACAGACTTGGTTCTCTTTAGACAGAGTCTATGTAAGATTAATAACTTTTACTTACCTAAAGGAGGCAAAAACAGTTTAAATGAAGAATTCCCAAATGAAGGCACTGCTCATCACATTATCATTCCCCTAGGGAGGCTACATCCTCCCTAGAATTCATTTCTTGATCTTGTCTATTAAGAAGAAAAATTATAAATCTTCCAGATGCAAATGAACTATTGTTCAATGTTCACTTCATTCTTAAACACCCCAAAGTCAAGCTACTCCAGTTTATGGTTTACTTTCTCCACTTTCTTCTTTATGCATTCAAATTGACAAATGCCCTTGTACATTATTTTTAACCCACCCATATCTAATGCATCAGTATCTTGTTATGTTTCCCTTGATTTCATTGCTTGCAATGCTGGTATCAGCAGCACAGAATTGCCAAAGCACTAAGCAGCCCAATTTTTCTTTAATTTCTCAGGAAATTGACAGTTTTATGAACTGTCTCTTTACCTATGCCCCATAAACATGTCAGGCTGTGGAAAACCATTCTAATTAAATCCCAGGGGACTGCAATGGAAGATTATAGCTTCTTGGCAGGTTATTAAAAAACAGTTGTTCATATATACACAAGTATGTGTACTGGAGCCTAACATTTGACAGAACAGTCAAGGAATTAACCCCACTAGCAGCTTCAGCTCCAACTGACTGAAGAGAAATGAGCAAAGTGAGTGAAAGAAGAAGACTACCCTATTCAATCTTTTATTTTTGTATCCTTAGTGAGTTCCTATAGATCACCAGATAGTTTAAAAGGTGTCTGAGGTCTCCGCCTTCCTCAATGGATTTTATATACTTGCTAGAGTGAACATACACAACTGCTATTTTTCGAATGAGTAATTTCTGACACCAGGATGCACATGAAATACATCTCATCAAGCTGGTGGAAAAGCAAATAAAATAAAAAGAATTTTCCTCTCTCACAAATTCAGAATGGAAACATCTGGTATATAGAAAGTCAAATTTAGGGGAAAAAGATAACTGTTATTTGTGAAATTGTTTTTCAATAGCATGTTTATTCTTGCCAGATAAACCATCCATTCTAACTGGATAGGTAAATATTACAACCTGATTGGAGACGGCCATTTCTCGAGTGGTTAAGTTAAAATCCAATGTCAAGAGGAATGATCTGAACGGTTGCCTGCAGGATATATGATTCATAGAAATGAATATGACATTTAATTAATTAGTTTAATTGGAAATTGTGTACTAGCTAAATAATCATTCTACCTGACATATTCAAGAGTCATTAAAGTATGATCCTGAAAATATATCTTCCCATTTCCCAATGAGAAACAGCCTGGTGGTTAAGACATCTTGCTCCTAAGATCGGTGTTCATACTCAGCCTCTCACAAGGACAGTTCCCCTTTCTCTCTTCCATAGCTATGGAGTGTACCAAAATTTTCTGGCAACTATATGACAAATGCATGGCCATGGTCTAAAGGAAAATTAAGTTGAGAAATTACTGTTGCCTCATTGCAAATCCAGCATCACTACTGTACAACCGACCCACATGCCTTCCCTCAGAATAAAGAACAAGTGGTGCCAGCTTTGTAAATAAAAATCTTCCTATATGTCACCTAGAATCCAAGCCAGTTGCCAATCGAATAGACTAAAATAAACTTGAGACTACTCATTAATCAGGTCCTATGTGATAATGAACACAAGAGCATCTTGAAAACCATATGAGAAAATGGGCCAAATACTTGGAAAATTTAATTGGTTTGGCCTATATTTTTCTCTTGTCTGTTTTTTCTTCTGTCTCTTTTGATACTTACTTCCTCCTACTTCCATCCTCATATCCCCTCTGCTTTCCAGAATCCTTTTCTTCTGCCTACAAATATGCTCAATTCTCCTGTAACCAAATGTAAAAGTCTTTCCTTGAAACTACTTCATCCTAAAGTCTCTATTTCTTTCTTTCCTTCACTGAAAAAAAATCTTGCAAAACTACCTGTTCTTCTAATTCTAGTTTCTCATCTGCTCACCCGACTACCTGTCCATCACTTCCAAACTGTGCTTAAGAACCTCAAGCTCCTATTGAAAAGTGGCACCCAAGGATGACTAAAGAATATCCAGCCGTGTCATGATCTCTCTTCACTCTGGACATGGTTTAGCTTATTCATTCCATGTCCTGGGAATCTGCTTGTATCTGCCTTGTCTATAGCTCTTGGCCACCTGTTAGCATCCTGAATCTGGCCTTTGGGCACTGCTCATGCCTAGTTAACAGCTCCCCTATGATAAACCATTCCAGATGCATCATCTCTCAGGTCCTGTTTGGCTACAGGGATTTCCAGCTTCAACATCTTAACTCTGTTAACTCAGGTACAGAGTTTCTGGTCAGTGGTCAGTCCCATGATTAAGGTATTCTATCCATATCACATCCTTTATTGAGTTAATAAGTGCATAATTGCAACATAAGATTTATTCTTTCCCAATTTCCTCTTTTATTCAACCTTTCAATTGAGTACTGGTTCATCCTTGAGAACCTCTCTTCTTAGTTTGCATGTTACCAAACCATTTTGATTGTTTCTAACTCTATGAAATCTCTCATTTAGTCCTGTTCAGCAATACCTCATAGCCTTTCTTCCCCTTAAATGATAAGGATTATGTAAGATTATCTAATAAGCCATCTTTGTCTCTTTGTGTATAATCTCTCAAATTAATATGCCGTTCTATGGATTTGTTGCAGTCTCAATATCAAAAACTACCAAACCTCCCTCTCTTTTCTCTCTTCAGCTTCAGACTTAAGTTTCCCATTGGCCTTTGGCCATTGACATTTGGATGTCTACCTACCTTAATATCTTCCAAATGAAAGTGTCCCCACAAGTCCAGTTATTCTTCCTGGTCTTTCAAAAGTCCATTGAAAACTATTTTCTCAGACTCCAAAGTTTCATTAGTATTTTGACTACTAATTTTACCAAGTAGCCAAATATTGTGTCTTTTACCTCTAAAAAAATCTCACACATCTAACCAATCTTGCCCAGTTCTCCTGCAATTTTTGGCAATTTCAAATTTGTTGCAATAATCTGTAATTGATTTATTTGCAACATCTTCTCATCAAACACACTATCTTTAAATCTTCCTTGCTAAAACTTAATTGCAATCAAGTCTTCCATGTGTTTAAAAAAGTTAGACAACAATTATAAGATAATTCAATAATGAATTATGATGTTTAGAACAATGTTCTAAACATCATAATTTTTAGATGTTTAGAACCAATTTCCCATCCTTATACTCTGCCTTCGATCGCCTACTCTCCCCCTCCTTTTACAGCCAGACTCACAGAAGCATTTCCCTACCTCAACCAACATATCTACAAACACCTTCACTATTATTTACTTATGTTCTTTCTTCTGACTTTCAAAACTTTCCTTGACTATCTAAATTTGAAAAAAAAATTTTTTTGGCATGTTGCCATGATGATTCCCAGTCTAGGACAAGAAATATTTGAGATGAACACAGACCAGACATCTTGATCAGAGAGCAACAAAGCTGTGAAAGATTACTAGGGTCCCATTAGCAGGGAGTGGAAGCAACTTGAAGAATTCCCACTTGCCAAAGATTGGGCTCTGCTTGCCAAAAGGGTAATATCTAAAAGTGTTGCAGCACACTGAATTTACTAAAAAGTCATGAGTTTATAATGACCTTTTGAAATATCATAAGAAAATAGTTCCCATCGTTTGAGGTCTATTTCTAAAGTCACCTTGCTCACATATCGCTTTTTGATTCCTTCAAATGAATTGATCAGCTCCATCTTTTGAATTTTTATAGCATTTCACTGTTACTACTAATATTCTATTTATATTAATCTACATGCATCTAATACTATGAAAATCAGGTGATTCATAAAATCACTTTCAGGGTCAAGATTGCATTTAAGATGCATGGAAGTGTTTTCTGAATGCTAGGTGGCTTATTCTTCCACCCCAACAGTTCTAGTAAGAACCAATTTCTTACAAGATTAAAAATTTTAAGTATTCTCTTTTTGTTTATTTTCGTCATTTTAAAATTAAATTTACTCAATTTACTACCTATAACTTTTTTGTCTGTTACTTCAAATGCTCTGGCAAATAAAGTTATTACAAGAAAAGGGAAATCATGTATTAGTAGCCTGTTACACTGCAACTATCCCTTTTATTGATATTCAATAAAGATTGTTAGGGAACTGAGTATAAGACACCACTATCTCCATATTTGTAATGCATAAAAAAAAAAATAGGCTGGCATTGTGGCTCAAGCCTGTAATCTCAGCATTTCGGGAGGTTGAGGTGGGTGGATCACTTGAGGTCAGGAGTCTGAGCCAGCCTGGCCAACACGGGGAAACCCTGTCTCTACTAAAAATCCAAAAATTAGCTGAGCATGGTGGCTCGTGCCTGTAATCCCAGCTACTCGGGAGGCTGAGGTGGGAGAATCACTTGAACCCAGGAAGCAGAGGTTACAGTAAGCCAAGATTGCAACACTGCACTTCAGTCTGGGAGACAGAACAAGACTCTGTCTTAAAAATAAAAAAATAAAAAAATTAAAAAACAGGGGAACAGAATAATTTTAAACATTTTAAGAAACTAAGATTCTAATATCTGGTTTATCGTTAGATAATAATAAATGAAAAGTATTTTAGTTTATTTTATTTCCGTTATAATTACTACAAAGATTGTAAAACATTGTTTTCAGCACTTTAGTGGACTTTGAGAAGTTATTAAACTTGCAAGTACCACTGAGAAACAAAGCACCTTGCAACCGTGCAGCCAGGCTGTTGGACTAGCAACATGGCCATTGCCTGTGAGATTTTTAGTTATGTAGAACCCCAAGACCCACTCCAGAATGACTTAATCATCATCTGCATGTTAACAAGACTCCAGGTGGTCTCTGTGCATATTAGAGTTTGAGAGGCACTGATGCAGCACACTGCAGGTGATGAACACACCTGCTGCCTAGTGAAATCTATCTTTCAGGCTAGGCTCACTACTCAAGGATTGAAAGCAGTCCTCTTAATTAACAAGAACTAATTTGTACATGTGATATATCTTTTAAAATGAGGATTGGTCTTGCCATTGTTCTTGGGAATTTTACTGTGTATGTAATGATCCATGGAACTCTCTGGACTTCCAGTATCTTGACCTTTTTAGTTCCAAATTTTCTTTCAGCCCACTTTCGTGCTTCATTTCAAGGGTTTGACTCCAGACCTGACATCAGCACATGGAGCTACAAACTCTTTCCTAACACTAGACATCCCTCCCTCTTTAACTTATTCTGTAAAGAGCTACCAAAGAATTCTTTGTAAATGCTGTGATATTTTATCATAATTACTTTCTCTTCAACTATTTACAATGACCCCTTTAATAGCACCAGCCAGATTGTTTGGTAATTTTTGTGTTTCGATGTTGATTCACTCCTCCCATTCTCCAGCCCTCACAGCGTGTGAGATGATTCCCTATCATCTCTGTGACATAAATGACTAGCCCCGTTCCTATCTCAAAGCAGGCACATAGTAAATATTGGTTGAAGAATAGACACTGTCAGAAGGTTTTTCTCAGCTTTCAAGAACCTTCACACACAGCCATTTGGACTAAATAAGAGTACCTTCATTTTGCAAATGAGGAAACTCATGGCCATGACTTGCCAAAAATCCAAAGATTAGAAACAGAATGAGCAATAACGTTGTCTTCAACCATTCTGCGATGCTATAGCAGAATGCCTGAGACTGAATAATTTACACTGAACAGGTATTTACTGCCTCACAGTTCAAGAGGCTGAGAAGTCCAAGATCTAGGGGCCAGCATCTCACGAGTTCCCTCTTACTGTGTCATCCCATGGAAGAAGGTCAAAGAGAAGGTAAGAGAAAGAGATCTAAATTGTAGGCTCAAGCCCTTTTATAATGGCATTAATCTACTCACGAGAGTTCCACTTCACCTAAACTCCTCCCAACACTGTTGCGTTAGGGCTTAAGTTTCCAATACTTGCTTCGTAGGGAACACATTCAAGGTAGGTAAAAACTCAAGTTTTCTGCTTCCATTAAGCATTTATGCATGGATTTTCGTTTTAGTAGGATGCTTTTCCTGTTCAAAGTTCTCAAAATAATTTAGTAGAATGTTTGCCAATTTTACATTTTAAGTCTTGCCACAATCCACCTTTTCTTGTTCATCAACTGGTAAGAGTGCACTTTCTCTTTCATATTCAGGTAAATCTGCTCACTAACCCACTCACCTCATGTTTCTTCCTTCCTCAATGCCTTTGTTAATTCACTTGTTCTACGAGAAATGCTTTAATCCTAAATAAATCCAACTCATCATTTAGAAGTTAGTTAATATAATCTTTAAAATTCTGTTTCAGTGTTACTCCATACTGCATAATTTTGCATAGCTGCAATTTGCAGAAATTACAATTATCTTGATTTAGTTAAATAACACCAATTTCCCCAACAACATGGTTCAAATTTTAGCTACCATGGCCTATTAACTGTGAGTAATTGCACAAAGAAAAACCATGCTGCTAACTCTAGTTCAAGTTTACAGTCAAAGATTTACATAACGATCAGTGACCAACCATGTCACTTCCTCCAGAGTCTGTTGGTAATTGGTCACTGTGCCTCTGTTACCAGTTCACAGAGAGAGCAAGGTGGGTAGCTGTGTTGACTCTTAATCTCTCACCAATCAATCCAAGTAACATTTTACAAATGCGGATTATCCAAAGAGAAAATTAGTCAACCTAGGTGACAATGTAACAAAAAATGAAAAGTGGTAATATTGAAAATGAAAGTAGGATCAGATATAACAGAGTCCTAGAAGAAATAGCTGACCATGGAATGTTGATGCTGCCACTCTTCTTGAGATTCTAGATGTGCAGCCAGAGGAACTTAGTGAAGGCAAACTTACTGACCAAAGAAGAATGTGGTTGTTTTGAAAAGGATGAACATGCTGACAAAACAAAACAAAAGAAAACAACTTCACAGATAATCCATGGCATTGAAAATGCAAAGGATAAAACGTCAGAAGTTGATCCAAACTGAGAAAAGAGCATGAAAATTTGCAAAGGCATAGAGAACATGAGTTCTCCATAGCAGAAGCTATACAAAAAGAACAAAGGCAAACACTGTTCAGGCAACTCTAGATACATTTTAATTAAAACCTTTAATTCTTAGTGGTTTTAATATTGAAATTACACCACAGTAAGTACATAAATATTAGTTTTACTATTTTTATTTCATTTGCAAATGCTTTTACACTGATAATCAACAACACAATGATTTTTTTTTAAATTTCAACTTTTATTTTAGATTCAGGGTGTACATATACAGGTTAGTTACATGGTATATTGTGTGGCACTAGGGTTTGGGGTATAGATCCTGTCACCCAGGTAGCAAACATGGTACCCAATAGGTAGTTTTTCGACCCACGCCTACTCACTCCCTCCCCTCTCTATTAGTCCACAGTGTCTATTGTTGCCATATTTGTTTCCATATGTGCTCAATATTTAACTTCCACTCATATGTGAGAATGTGCAACATTTGGTTTTCTGTTCCTGTATTAATTTTAGGATTATGACTTCCAGCTCCATCCATGTTACTTCAAAGGACATGACTTTATTCTTCTTTATGGCTGCATAGTATTCCATGGTGCATACATACCACATTTTCTTTTTCTAATCCACCATTGATGGATGCCTAGGTTGATTCCATGTCTTTGCTTTTGTGAATTGCACGGCAAAATACATGTGAATATCCTGTCTTTTTGGCAGGATGATTTCTTTTCCAATGGGATTGCTGGGTTGAATGGTAGCTCTGTTTTAAGCTCTTTGAGAAGTCTCCAAATTGCTTTCCACAGTGGTTGAACTAATTTACATTCCCATCCACAGTATATAAGCGTCCCCTTTTCTCCACAGCCTTATCAGCATCCTTTTTTTTTTTTTTTTTACTTTTTAGTAATAGCCATTTTGACTAGTGTGAGATGGTATCTCAATGTGGTTTTGATTTGCATTTCTCTGATGATTAGTAATGATGAGCATTTTTTCATATGTCTGTTGGCCACTCAAATGTCTTCTTTTGAGAAGTTTCTGTTCATGTCCTTTGTCCATTTTTTAATGAGGTTATTTGGTTTTTGCTTGTTGAATTCTTAAGCTGCTTGTAGATCCTGGATATTAGACCTTTGTTGGATGAACAGTTTGTAAATATTTTCTCCCATTCTGTAGATTCTCTGTTTACTCTGTTGATAATTTCTTTTGCTGTGCAGAAGTTCTCTAGTTTAATTAGCTCCCACTTGTCAATTTTTGTTTTTGTTCCAATTGCTTTTGGGGACTTAGCCAAAAATTCTTTACCAAGGCCAAAATTGAGAAGGGTATTTCCTAGGGTGTTTCCTAGGACTTTTATAGTTTTAGGTCTTACATTTAAATCTTTAACCCGTCTTGAGTATATTTGTGTATATGGTGAGAGGCAAGGTCCACTTTCATTTTGCATATGGCTAGCTAGTTATTTCAGTATGATTTATTGAGTAGAGAGTCCTTTCCCCGTTGCTTGTTTTTGTCAGCCTTATTGAAGATCAGATGGTTGTAGATGTGCAGCTTTATTTCTGAGTTTTGTATTCCGTTCCATTGGATCCATGTGTCTGTTTTGTACCAGTAACATGCTGTTTTGATTACTGTAGGCTTATAGTATAGTTTGAAGTCAGGTAGTGTGATGTTCCAGCTTGTTCTTTTTGCTTAAAACTGCTTTGGCTATTTAGGCTCTTTTGTGGTTCTGTATGAATTTTAGACTAATTTTTTCTAGGTCTGTGAAAAATAATGTTAGTAGTTTGATAGAACTAATGTTGAATCTGTAAACTGCTTTGGGCAATATGGCCATTTTAATGATATTGAGTCTTCCAACTGGTGATCATGGAATTTATTTATTTGTGTAATCTCCGATTCCCTCAAGTGATGTTTTGTAGCTTTCCTTGTAGAGATCTTTCACCTCCTTGGTTAGCTGTATACCTAGATATTTCATTTTCTTTGTGTCTATTGTAAATGGAATTGTGTTCTTAATTTGACTCTCAGCCTGGACGTTATTGGTGTATACAAATGCTACTAATTTTTGTGCATTGATTTTGCATCCTCAAACTTTATTAAAGACATTTATCAGTTCTAGGAGCCTTTTAGTGGAGTCTTTAGGGTTTTCTAGGTGTGGAATCAAATCATCAGTGAAGAGAGATAGTTTGACTTCTTCTTTTCCTATTTAGCTGCCTTTTATTTATTTCTCTTTCCCAATTGCTCTGGCTAGGACTTCCAGTATTATGTTGAATATGAGTGGATAGAGTGGGCATTTTTGTCTTGCTCCAATTCTCAAGGGGAATGGTTTCAGCTTTTGTCCATTCAGTATGATGTTTGCTGTGGGTTTGTCATAGATGGCACTTATGTTATAGATGACTCTTTGTCTGTTAAGAATTTTTATTATGAAGGAGTGTTGTATTTTTTCAAAAGCTTTTTTCTGCATGTATTGAGATGATCATATGTTTTTTGTTTTCAATTATGCTTATGTAGTGAATCACATTTATTGATTTGTATATGCTGAACCAATCCCAACCTTGCATCCAAGGAATAAAGCCTACTTGATTGCAATGAATTAACTTTTTGACACGCTGCTGCATATGGTTTGCTAGTATTTTGTGGAAGTTTTTTTGCATCAGCATTCATCAGCGATGCTGGCCTGAAGTTTTCTTTTTTCATTGTGTCTCTGCCAGATTTTGGTATCATGCTTCATGGAATGAGTTAGGGAGGAGCCAGCTCCCTCATCCCTCGATCTTTTGGAAGAGTTTCAGTAGGATTGGTATGGGTTCCTCTTTGTATATCTGGTAGAATTTGGCTGTGAATTCATCTGGTCCAGGGCTTTTTTGGTTGGTAGGTTTTTATTACTTATTCGATTTCAGAACTCAATACTGGTTTATTCAGGGTTTCAACCTCTTCCTGATTCAATCTTGGAAGGTTGTGTGTTTCCAGGAATTTAATACATATTTCCTCTAAATTTTCCAACTTATATTCCCAGCATTGTTCAACGTAGTCTCTTTTGTATTTCTATGTGATCAGTTGTAATGTCATTATTGTCATTTCTGATTGCACTATAAAATTTCTTAATGTTTTAACAAATTTCTAAGCAAGAGCACCATTAACTTTTTCTACTGATTGTTAGCTCTCTTTGCATGATTTCAGCTTGCATAACAATTTTATGGTTTCACACTGCTGTGCTGAGAACTGCCTCTACTTGATTTTTCATGAATGTTAGTTCCATCTCAGCTAGGTTTATAACTACTTGGAAATGGTATACTTTTATAATCTTTTATTAAGGTAAAATTCACATAATACAACTTCACCATTTTAAAGACTACAATTTATGGCTGTTAATACCGTCATAATGTTGTGTAACCACTACCATTATCGAGTTCTGTAACATTTTCATCATCCCTAAAGAAAATCTCATAACCATTAACCAGTCACTCCAACTTTTCCCCTCCTCTTTGCTGCTGCCAACCACTAATCTACTTTATGTATATATGGATTTACTTTCTAGAAGTTTCAGCTAAATAGAATTATACAACATGTGTTGTTTCTGTCTGGTTTCTCTCGCTTAACATAATGTGTTGAAGAGTCATCCATGTTGCAGCACATTCATTTTATGGTTGAATAATATTTTCTTGTATGAATCTATCATTTTTTTGTTTATCTATTCATTAGATCCTGGATATCATTCCCACCTTTGGGATCTTGTGAATAGTGCTGCTATCAACGTGTGTACACATATTTTTGATTGAATATATGTTTTCAACCCTCTTAGGTATGTACTTGGGAATGGAATTATTGTGTCGTATGGTAATACTGTGTCTAACTTTTCGAGGATTCACCAAAATGTTTTCTACTGCAGCTGCATCATTTTACCTTCCCACCAACAACGTATGAGGGTCCAAATTTCTCCAGATCATTGACACCACTTTTGAAGTGTTTTCACCCTAGTCATCTTAGTGGGTGTGATGTGGTACCTGATGATGGTATTGATTTGCAGTTCTCTAATGACTAATGATGCTGAGCATTTTTCCTGGGCTTTTTGGATATTCTTATCTTCTTTGAAGAAATATCTTTTCAAGCCCTTTGCCCATTTTAACTGGATGATTTGCCTTTTGTTATTGAATTCTAAAAGCTATTTATATATTCTGGATGATAGGTCTTTATCAGATATATAATTTGCAAATGTTTTTGGTCATCCTGTTGGCTATCTTTCCACTTGATTGAAAGTGTCACTTGATGCACAAAAGATTTTAATTTTGATGAAGTCTAGTTTATATATTTTTGTTATTGTTTGTGCTTTTAGTGTTATATCTAAGGACCATTGCCAAATCCAAGGTAATAAAGATGTACCCTTATGCTTTCTTCTAAAGCTTTTATAATTTTCGCTATTATATTTAATCCATTGATCTATTTTCAGTTAATTTTTGTATGTGCTATAAGGCAAGAATCTAAATTCATTCTTCGGCATGGGGATGTCCAGTTCTCCCAGCACCATTTGTTGAAGAGACTATTCTTTCCCATTCAATAATCTTGGCTCCCATGTAAAAAACTTAAGTGGCCTTAAATGTATGATTTATTTATGGACTCACAAGTCTCTTCCATTTATCTGCATTTCTATCCTTATCTCTATACAATGCTGTTTTTATTTCTATAGTTTTGTATTGAGTTTTGAAATTAAGAACTGTGAGCCAACTTTGTTCTTTTTCAAGATTGTTTTGGATATTTGGGGTTCCTTGCAATGTTGTAATTTTGACTGGGATTACATTGACTCTATAGATCAATTTGGGAAGTACTACCATCTTAATGATATAAAGTCTTTTATTCCATTAACACAGGATCTTTTATAATTATTTTGTCTCCTTTAATTTCTTTCAACAATATTTTAGAGTTTTCAGTGGGCAAATTTCGTACTTATTTGGTTAAATTTGTTTCTGAATACTTTATTCTTTTGAAGATCTTGTAAACGGAATGTGCTGAAGTTTATTTTTGATGGGTCATTGCTAGTGTAAAGAAACACAACTGATTTTTTATATGTTAGTCTTGTATCCTGAGACTTTTCTGATTTTGTTTATTAGTCTAAATAGTTTTATTGGTGAATTCATTAGAATTTTCTGTAAGATCATGTCATCTGTGGATAGGGATAGTTTTACGTCTTCCTTTCAAATGAATGGCCTCTATGTTTTTCTTTCCTGATTTCTCTGGTTAGAACTTCCAGTACAACATTGAATAGAAGTAGTGACAGCAGACATCTTTGTTTCATTCCTGATCATGGAGGCACCACATTCCATCTTTCATCAGTAAGTAGGAAGTTGGCTGTGAGTTTTTCATTAATGCCCTTTATCATGTTTAGGAAGTTCCCTTCTATTCCTAGTTAGTTATGAGTGTTTATTTTTAATCCTGAAACAGTGTTATATTTTATCAGATGCTTTTCCTTCATCAATTAAGATGATCACACATTTCTTTCCCTCCATTCTATTACTGCAGTATGTTACCTTGGTGGATGTTTGTGTGTGGAACCACCCACACATTCCTAGGAGAAATCCTACTTGCACCTGTGGTGTAATCTTTTTAGTATGCTGTTAAAATCAGTTTGCTCACTATTGTTGAACTTTTTTGCATCTCTATTCATAAGGGATATGGGCAGTAGTTTCTTTTCTCGTGATGTCTGTCTGGCTTTGGTATCAGGGTACTGGCCTAATATGCAGAGTTAGGAATATTTCCTCTGCTTCCATTTCTTGGAGGGATTTGAAAAGGATTGAGGTTAATTCTCTTTTCAACATTCAGTAGAATTCAAAATGGTATTATATTTTTCAGTTTGAGGGTATGTGTGTGGGGTGGGGGAGGTGAGTGTGTGTATTTGTTTGTATCCCTCACTGTGCTTAGCGTGTACCAGACAAAGAAAAAAAGATCTATAAATGCTTGGGTAAATTTCTAGACAAATAGGAACATTCATTTAAAAAATATAGGTAAATCAACTTATACAAAGCTTTTTAGAAATACGCCCGCTTTCTGAATACGTTCCTCTAACAGCATTCCAGCCAGGCCCTGAAATGAAATGTTCAAACGGCTAGCATGGCAGGGATGATATGAACACACACTATGGACAGAGGAAAAGAGGAGCAAGTTCTACCAAGTGCCTTGAAAGGAATCCTTGGAGGTAATACACTTACCATCCAAGGAGAAACTATGTAAAAATCCATAAATGGATTAACAAGCAGAACTGTGGCTGACGAAAACCAGATTAGCTCTGCCAAAGATGAGAGCCGTAAAATGCACCAAGAAAATATCCAACAATAAAAAGAGAAATTATCTGCTGGTAAAAATTCATGATTCTGAAAGTAGACACCACCAGCCTAATTTAATAATTGTAGAATCCCTGATGGAAGGAAAAAGCAGGATATGGTTGAGCCTTTTTCAAAATTTAATTAAAACCAACATGGCACGTATTCCTCTGCTCCTCCAATATTCAAACAGTTTCACAGTGTAGCAGCAGACAGGCCACGGTCAGAGGCAGTGACTCACCATATTTTCAGAAGGGGATTTTAAGAATCAAAGAGGCACAGTTCAGAATTACAAGGCATAAAGTTCCACATGCAGCTTGCAAATCTGTCCTTCCCTGTCTATTCACTGCATGTTCCTGCAGCATTGTGCACATAGACAGTGTGCACCAAATGAGGGCTGGCTCCTGCCTGCCTCACAGCCAGCCCCTGGCAATGCCGCAGTCACTGGGGCCTTCATGTCTCCCTGGGAAGAGAAGCATTTTTCTCTTCCATGCCCAGGAAGGAAACTTACAAGATCACCCCCAGACATAAACGGAAGCCAAGATCCTAATGCATAGTTTAGGTCTGCTTGATATTTGTTGAGATGTAAACCCTACTGTTAGATGTTTCTCTTTTTTGCTACCTGCTGGAAGAATACAGGACCACATGCTAATTGCAGAATCCCTTTTTGAAAATCTTCAGATTCACATGCTGCTCTTACCATTTGTACTTAGCAGGCATCAGTCAAAATTTGTTAGATTTACTGGATTTGGCAGAAAACAATTTGAGTACTAACTTTTGCTTTGAAAGACATTGTACACTATCCAAAACAAGGGGAGAGGAGAAGAAAAGTGGCAAGGAAAAATGGTGGTTAGCAGGAAAGCAAAGGCTCCACTGGATTTGGGTCAGCTTGGCAAGCTGCAGCAAGCAAACATCCACGACATTTGCTGCTGTGGCCTCACATCGCCTGTAACCCATTCCCCACAGCCTTCAGTCTGGGAAGTCAAGTTTATTGGTGAGTGATTGACTTGCAGAGGTGTTGAGCTGGACACAGGTAAACAATCTTTAGTGAGAGGTCTCTGAAATATGCTGACTAGAAACTTCAAATTCTGCTCCAAAACATGAAAGGTATAAATAGGAATTATCTTTATCAAAGGTCTTATTGGATGTTACATGTTTTTACTTTCAGTGGTAGAAGTTTGACCCTGGAAATCTAAATAAATAGACAAAAAGCACTGGATACACACATTTTGAATTAAAATGGACTCATCTAAAGATTTTCTACATTGGAGGAAAAGGCAAATTATTTAATGATGCCTTGAGTTGTCCAAAGTTCATTAATGTCAACTGCTAGCAAGAAAACTATGAGATCCCAGGGTTTCACATTTATTAAATCTGATAAGAATTCAAAATATGTCTCAAATGTTTTCTTATGAAATAGTTAATTCAGTTACCACTTTCTTTTCAACGTGTTGGTCAGTTCATTAAACTAGATGGTTAGGAAACTTTCGGTAAGTTTGTTCCCTCTTGACTTTTCCTCCAGTTCATTAGCTGTTCATTCTTAATCTGATACTTCATGGACAATTTTTTCTGTTGTTTGTTGTCTCTACAATAGTACCTATGATATATGAATGGCACATGGCTTTTCAGTGTACTCACTGATTGGTTACATATGGTTTGCCACGTCACTCAAGCAAGCTGTAACCTCATGTATGTGTAAGGATACGTATGTGCATGTCTACCTCCCACAGACATTATCAATCCATTGTAGGAGCATTCTGTAATTATTTACACTTAATAGTTTATAAGGCATTTTCATTAACAGTGTTTAGCTTAAACCCGATGAGCTAGGTAATTCTCATCTCCGTTTTATCAATGGTAAAAACTAGGTTCATATAAGTAGAAATAATTAACAATTTCACCTAACTACATATATCTCCTGCATATATGTATCCTTATGAGTTCCAGTTTAAATTTATATCTGAACTGATATAACCTAGGGGTTGAGATCAAAGGCTTTGTAAAGATAAGTCTGAGTTCAAATCCTAGCTCACCTACTTACCACCCTTGGCAAATTATTTAAACTCCTTAAGTTTTAGTGTCCTCATTTAAATATAGGAAGTGTGCCTATTACCCAGGGTTATTGTAAAGATTAACTGTGACGTGTCTGACTCTTTTTACCAAGTATTAGTGAAGTTATCTATTAATAACAATAAGAACGATAATGTAAATGACATTGCCGTTTTGTTATTATTTATGAATCTAACCACCTTAGAATTGTTCTTTTATATTCACTGAATTAAATTTAATTCTTGCCCTCCTAAGAAATTAGAAAAGGTGCACTTAGTATCCATACACATTCATAACCTAACATTTCGGTCAATGACTAACCACAGACAAGATAGTGTAGTCCCATGAAATTATATGCTGTGTTTGTACTGTAGATTTTCTATGTTAGATACATCAATCCTTGCCATTGTGTTACAACTTCTTGCAATATTCGGGACAGCCACGTGCTGTACAGGTTTGTAGCCTAGGAGAGCTACAGTTTGTAGCTCTACCACATAGCCTGGTTGTGCAGTAGGCTGCATCATCCAGGTCTGTGTGAGTACGCTCTATGGTGTTCATGTTCACACAATGATGGAATTGCCTGACATGTCCCTCAGAACGTATCCCTGCTGTCAGGTGATGCATGACTCATTTGTCTGAAAAGTAACCATTGGGGCATGAAGCTAAGTTCAGGATGTGTAGATGGGAGAAGTCATGGGGGGTTGGAGGAGTATTTGCAGGGGAGTTGCCCCAGGGAGGTGCTGCAGTAGCTACATGGGTGGTTTGAACATATGAGGCCGGAGAGGAGCAGGGATAGGGAAAAAGGAGGTGGCGGTGGCCAAGGGTGCCTGAGGGAGCCTGCTACAGTAAGAATCCTAGGGCCTCCCATCAGCTCCTGCCCCACGCCTTTTCTTCTAAGTCATTCAGGGCTGCCTTTTCCACCCCCCCAAATTTTGCTTTTTTGGCTTAAAATGTTTTACCCTGTAATTCCACTTGCCTTGCAGTGCCTCTTCCACGAGAGCCACTTTTAGGTCAGCCCAAGGTTAAAATGCCAGGGACTCCAGTTTTCTACAAATTCCATCAGTGATGGGTTTTCTGAATCATGTCACTCCATTAGTGGGCTCCCCTTTCAGCCACATCTGTTTTCACCCTCCCCCTTCTAAATCCGATGCTTGAGATTTCTCTTTTAGGATTCCATCCTTTTTTCCACTCCCAAGCCCAAAGCTGAGCTAATGCTCCCAAATCGCTAGTCTTTGGAGAAGTTGTCTCTGTTCTCATTGAAGGCAAAACCTGTCCCCTAATTTTTGGTTAAGTGACCCTTCTTGAGGTTCAGCACACATGCTTCAGGGCACCAGGAGGTTAGCAGCAGCCTGCCTAGTGAAGACCCTGCCCTGCAACTTTTTGGTCACGGGCCTCAGCAAAGTCACACAACCTCTTGATTTTATCAGTTTCCTCCCTGTATAGTACAGGGACAATAACAGAACCAAACTCCTGGAGTTGTTATTAGTTAATATTTTTTGTTTTTATGACAGAGTATGACACCAATTAAACTCCATTCAAGTGTTCATTAAAAAACAATCAGTAAATATTTGATCTTAAATGATGTTGCAGACACTCATCTACATTGCCAGCTACTCGAGAGGCTGCGGTGAAAGCATCTTAAGACCAGGAGTTTGATTCAAGACCAGTCTGGGGAACATAGAGAGATCCTGTCTCTAAAAAATATCTCTGTCTTACTTTGTTTGGATTGCTATGACAAAAATACCACACAGTAGATAGGTTAAACAACAACATCCATTTCTCACCATCTTGGAGGCTAAGAAGTCCAAGATCAAGGCACCTGAAGATCCAGTGTCTGGGGAGGGCTTCCTGCTTCATAGATGACATCCTCCTCCTATGTCTTCCCATGGTGGAAGGAAAGCAAGAGAGCTCTCTGTGGCCCCTTTTATAATAAGGGCATTATATTCATTCATGAGGAATCCATCCTCATGACCTAGTCATCTCCCAGAGGCCCCACCTCCTAGTGCCATCACCCTGGGAGTTAGGATTTCAACCTATGAATTTGGGGGGAACACAAATGTTCAGTCTATTACAAATCACCTGCCACAGAAACTTCCTGAACTAGCTTGCCCTCTGCCTAACACTTCTACTTAATTGCTGGCCATCCACCAGCAACTTAAATTAACAAAGAAAACAATCTAAACTCACGCAAATTTCATTTACCTAATGTGTCATCTCAGACTCACAAACTGCCTCATACATGAGTATGCTATTCTTGAACTTCATTATTTACTTTTCCAGGCCCTTATTTCTAAGCCATTGTCTCTTCTTAAGCATCAGTATAGAAAATAGCATTGCCTTCACTGAAATCCTTCTAGCTGTGGTCCCCCAGGCCAAAGCCCTCTCCCAGTGGTGCCCAGAGACTCTGGACAAGTATAAGGGGTGGGTGTTGAGAGGAAAGTAAAGGTAGAGGATGGCTAAGGAGACAGTTATGAGTAGGGCTTGTGCAGGCATTAGAAGGAAGAGCTGATTACAAGATTGATTTCTGCACCTCTCCAGTGGTTGCAGCCACAGCTCATCTTGAAGTTAGATATGCTATAAGGTGCACGAGACAAGAAAAGCCTCTCCTCCTTACTGCTCAGGAAACTCATCCTCTGGTGTTTCTAATTTGTGCTTAGTTGGACCACAATTTTACAATAGCTAAAGTAGCTTTCTAAACAGGAAGTCTATTTTTTCCCTTTGTGATTGGTGGAAATCTATACAGAGCAGCAGTCATGGAGGAGGTCAGTAAACTGCATCATGTACATATCTGTTCACAAAGTGAAAGATCTTATAAAGCCTCATTTTCTCCGTTTGATCAGTGTGCAGCAAACCACCAAGGCATGCGTATACCTATGCAAAAAACCTGCATGTTCTGCACATGTATCCCAGAACTTAAAATATAATTTAAAAAAATTTTTTTAAAGAGGTGGAGTCTAATTTTTCTCCCTTTCAGTGCGGGTGGGAACAAGCTACTTGCTTCGAATGAACTGAGAGAAAAGGTCTGTGATAGTGTGCAAAGTAATAAATATAGATGTAACTTCAAAAAAAAAAAAAGAAATACAATTGATTTTGAATATTGATCTTATACATACACTTATTAGTTCTAATATTTTTATGTAGATTCCTAAGATAGATGATTATATCAACTGTGAGTAGAGATAGGTTTTTGTTCTTTCCAAACTAGGTGTCTTTTATATCTTTTCTTTGCTGTACTGCATGACTAGAACCTCCAGTTCTATGTCGAATAGAAGTAGTGGGAGCAGACATCCTTGCTTTCTTCCTGATTTTAGGGAAACATGTTAACTAATTAACTATAAGCTTAATGTTAGCTGTAGATGCCCTTGATCAAATTGAAAAAGTTGTCCTCTAGTCATAGAGTTTTCTGAGAAATGTATATTAGATTTTGTCAAACACTTTTTCTGCATCTATCAAAATGGTCATATGTTTTGTTTTTCACTTTATTTCTTTAAGTCTGTCATGGTTAATTACATAAATTAATTTTCAAAGGTTTCATCAACCTTGCATTCCTGTGATAAGCCTCAGCTGCCCATTATATATAAAATTGAATCCAACTATATATATAGTAACTTTGCAAAGAAATTAAAAAAGAAGAAAGAGAAAGAAAAGAAACTCATTCCTGCCACTCTTCCAAACATCGCCTTGTGGTCATACCTTTAATGAACATATGAGGCAAAAAAACTGGGCCCTGTGATTTATCAGACTGTGCGATTTAGATACGATTGAAGTTAATGACCTCAGTGCTCTGCTTCTGTTTGGCAATGGAAAATGGCGTCATATGTTGGAGAGAAAGGACAGGTAGAACCAAGTATTCAAATCTCAATTTTAAGTTGTAATTTCCCTAAGAGTCTTAAGAGCCAAGATGGGGTATGAATGTAGAGCATGCATAGGTTCCCAGTGGACACAGTAGACTTTAAGATCTTCTTTTGTATTTTCCCCAGTGTCTGCATGATGTTCTTTCCATACATGCTCCAGAATAGATCAATATTGGTTGATTTAGTGTATACATAATAATAATGTGTTGTCTGTACTTGAAATGCTACGGCAGCTATATTAACAGTTAAATTACTTGTGGTTTCCCCATTGATGTCGTATGAAATGGCAAAATGAAGAGCTCTATGTTGATGAATGAACACATAGTGCAAGCATCTGGGAGCACAAAGAGGCATCTCCCTGTGGTGGAATTTCATTGGCTTAAAGGGACAACCGACTGAGCAATTACCTTCCCCTTTTTCTATTTTCTGTGCATAAAGATATTATTTCAGCATACGTTTTCAGCACAATGTAGATAGAAAACTGAAAACTATTAAAACATATTTGAAGCAAATCAGACAGCATGTATAAATAGTACAACTTTATTTACATCTCCCTAATGAATGAGCCTAGCTTCATGAGTTGATCTACCCAGTTCCCATAATCTGCTTCTCTTTCCATCCATGAAGTCCATCAATCAGCTTCAATCAATATTTTTCAAAGACAGCAGGACTTTTGCTACTGGCTAATTAACACAGGGCTATTTAATCTTCGTCCATCAGTCTTACCTCCAAATTCTAGGTTCATATCCACCTGGCTTGAAAATCTGATTGATTTAACATTATCACTTTTCTGGAGACCTCAACATTTGTCAATGAGCCTTTAAAAGAGACCCCGTTTATACAGGCAAGCTATATTTAATGAATTATTATACTAAAAATCAGTGATTGAAGTAAATATTTCATTATTTATATTCTGTCATTTTAAAACAGCATGAATAAATAATTTGTACATCAACGTGTCTAATGTGTACTGGTTTATATCTAAACTAATATACTACATTGCCATATTGAGCTACATGGCTTATTAAAAGTGATGCTGGAATAGAAATAGTGCTTGTTAATAATAATATTGTTTCAACAACAATAAAAACCCAAAATAAAAGTATATATGTGGATCATGAACAAAAACTAGTTTCATAAAATTAGTTCTGTAACTAGAATGCTTTTATAAACACAGATTTGGACTTATAAGTGTGAGGATGTATTATATTTTTGAACTCTATCCATAATTAAATTTTCTAAACCTTTATTTATACATTTAGAGAATGCATGTTTACTATTATGTATAATATAATATTCATCCAAATTATAATTACAAGACAATAAAATTGTCTTGTGTTAATTAAAAAGAGACCTTAGCACTGTAAATACCACATAGAAATGCTGAGTGAAAAATTCTGTTACTCATGCCAGGATTTCCACTCCTGGCTATGTTGAGTACACAGGAGTACAATGAAACCCCTGTCAAGAACAATGAAAAGTCAGATGAAACACAAAGTTATAAGTTTGAAAGCAGCACAAAGCCAGCGAGACAACCAGGAATTGAGGGGCCAAGATGTTGGAGAAAGGAGAACCAACGAGAGATGAGCTTACTTCTTAGACCCATTTTTTTCCTTGGAGCAGTTGCTGATTCTTGGCTTTAGGTACAAGGTGAAAAATTGGAGGTCAAGACATGGGCCAGGAGGCCAGTAGGTCAGCTGAGCTTCTCAGTTTCACAGCAATGGAGAGACAAAAATTGAATTCAGGGCCTCAAGGCAGCTTACATCCTGTAGAAAAGGGGAGGACGAACAAGTGAGCACAAGGTCAAGGTCTTCACCAAATTCTTTAGCTGTGAAGCAAGAGGTTGAGAAGCTAAACTGAGACTCTGAGTTTTCAGCAGTTTTACAGGGCCTAGGAAATAAATATTGCAGTTCCGAACCCACCAAGGAGCTGGGGATTTGAGCAAACACCCCCAGTGTCTGGGGACTAAGCCTTGGATCAGTATAGACACGAGTTAGGAGGAAGCTGACAAAAACTATAACCTGACCCAGGGCAGCTCAGTTCCTGATAGAGTGAAAATAAACGGTTCCCTTGTCTAACACAAGTTTTGATATGTTATGTATTTTAAGTATGCACATATTACAATATTTTATATGAATATTTACATAATTGTGAATGTATGCATAAAATACATTAAAAAATAAATATCAAATATAAATATACATAAATAGTTATAAATATACATAATTATTATAAACATCATTTATAATTATTTTATATATTTATATATTGGTTATTTTTTATATTAAAACATATATTTTATATTTTATATATGTATATGTTTTAAGTAATAGCATATAAATATTTATAAATGAATATGTAAACAAATATGTGAATAAATATTTACATCATCATTTTTATTATTTAAAGATCTAATAAATATGTGAACATAAATATTATATTTTAAATATTACAAGATATATACATGCATTTTAGATGAAAGCCAAATAAAAGGCTGAAATCAATGATCTAAATATTCATATTTAAAAGTAGAAAAGTGTGTACCAACTTAAGTCCAAGGAAAATAAAAGAAGTCATAAAGAGAAGAAACATATCATCGATATCAGAAATGAAAAAGAAGTCATTACAGCAATCCTATGGATATTTTTTAAAGTGTTAAAAGTATAGGATACTGTGACAATATCCTCTGTGCCAATAAATTGAAAAATTTTGATGAAATAGACAGATTCCTGAAAAAACACAACCAAAAAACTAACACAAGAAGACATACCAAGTCTGAATAGGCCTCTATCTACAAAAGAAATTGAGTCTGTTAGTAAGATATTTCCCCAAAGCAAACACCCAGGCTGAGAAATCTTCACCAGTGAATTCTTCCAAACAAGAAGCAAAGAAGCCTATTCTTATATAAACTCTGTCATATAATAGAAAAAGAATAAATACTACCCAGTTGAATAATAATTAATTCAATACTAATTATATTGAATTGTACCAGATATAATATTCATATCACTATATCAATAATAATTCAATAATAATAGTGTAATAATTATAGCAGAAAAAAAAGTCAGCAAGAGCCTGTGCCAAAGGTCCCCAAAGACTTCTTCCACAATAGCATTTAATCTTCCCAGTGACCAGTTGTAAACACCTCTGATTGCAGGTTTTGCTCATCACTGTTTTCTTAAAATGATGGGCAAGGATACTAAAGATGGTCAGAACAAACGACTGTTCCCTCTGTGGACATCTGTTTTCTGAGTCGAGCTCTTCAATTAGATAATTAAAGTCTCATATCCAAATGACGAGCTTATTGTTCTCAGAGTAGAATGACTTTCTCAATCCTAGACACAGAGTAAAATGTAGAGGCCCCTATATCCGGCAAAGCTGATGTACATAGGACCACACGTAATGTGTACTTGGATTCCTCTTCGGCAACAAGCACAGTGCTTTTCACCCAGTAGACATTCAACAAATTTTCATTACTTTATTGGAAAAAAAAACACAACATGCAATTTGACTAAACTGGAATAAAATCAATTAAGATTTTTATGTTTACTTTTTATGGAGTTTAGAAGGACATGGTAGTCTCCTATCCAAGTTTGCTAGTTCATTACTGTCATTCTATTTGAGTGTCATCGTGAAAGAGGAAGGAAAATATTGATTATAAAAGTCCTGTGAATTCCAAAGAGCACATACTACATCATGGAGAACTCATTTTTGAATTCCTGTTCTCTGGGAAATGCCTGCTGGCTAATATTTTGGTTTGAGGGCTCTAGATATCAGGAAAAGAAAAACAAGAAAAATCAGTAAATTGGCTAAACAACATAATGCTCACCTCCCCCAGATTCAGAGGCTAAATTTTATTCTTAAGAGAATGTCTCACAATACAACCTTGGCAGTCATACACTGAAAAAGTTGGTTGGGAAAACCTGTGAAGCTCTTCTGTAGTGAAGCAAAGCATAATGATAGCAAGTTTTAAATTTCCAACTAGCAGGAAACTTCACTATTCCAGTATCACCAACTAAAGTGTTCTGTGGTGAGGCAGAAAACAGCCAATAAGTGAAAGAGAAGACAGATAAAAGGAAGAGAGGTAAAGCGTGCCAAAGTCAAGCTTGCATCAATGTTTCCCAATTTCTCACTTTCTTTTTAATAGTTCATCATCAACAGCGGGCAATAAAACATCTAAAAGATGAATCATACTCTTTTAAACATATAGGCTCATTTTAATTTACCCCTAAACTTCAGGAAACATACCTCACTATGAAGTCCTTTAATAAAAATGACAGATAAATGAAAATAAACGACTTGATTTAAAACACACACACACACACACACAGATTCTTCCCCTTTACTTGTAATGAGAGAATCAGAAGTTTTGTTCTCCCTTGAAGTTAAATGCAATTTTGTGTTGTATCAAATGTTTGGCACCTTTCTCTGCAGCTCCGAAGCAGCCCAAATGTAACTTGAGCTAATTCGTGAAATGTACTTTGGACAAGGATATTTATTGTCTGTGAGATAAATAGTCAAAATATATCAGATTTATTGATGTCTTGAGAAAGTGGCATTATGGCTGCTTAGAGTGAACCTCTGGGCTAAACGAATATTCAGAGAAGCAAAAGCAGAACTCTGGTATGTGCCTTAGGAAAAAACAATAACAAACAGAAAAACAGCTGGGAAAAGGAAATTGCCTACAGTCTAGCTACTTTAGAGTGACGTGTTTAACGTCAATTGCAACAGAGGTCTGAGATCTGAATGTGGGTGATGCAGGAACCTTTTCTATAAAAATGGGCACAATAGAACAAGGATGTGCAGACTCTGATTTGCTTTATTTCAGTTCTCTTCTTAGAAAATAACGGAAAACAACTCCTGAAGAATTTATGAGCAAAAATCTCTTGAGCATGTTTTTATAGCATTGTAGAATGGAAGAAATCATGCTCAGTTCTCAGACAAGATCAAGACAAAAGGACAACCCTGACCAACGTGGTGAAACCCCGCCTCTACTAATAATGCAATCCGGGCATGGTGGCGGGTGCCTGTAATCCCAGCTACACAGGGGCTGAGGTTGGAGAATCCCTTGCGCCTGGGAGGCGGAGGTTGCAGTCAGCCGAGATCACGCCATTGCATTCCAGCCTGGGTGACAAGAGATCAACTCCGTCTCAAAAAAATAAAAATAAATAAAACAAAAAAGAAAATAATGCTATGAGTTAAAGTTTGCAAATCAATCATGATTTTTAGAATTTGAAGGATGTAAAGGAAATAAATGATTTAGATAAGTTTGTTGCCTAGATGGTTTTATAAGAAATTAAGGAGAAAGCCCTCAACTGAAAAGCTGTTAGTTTGTTGGGTTTAAGTCAGTCTTCACTAAATAGTAGTTTACTTTCTACTTCCCCTACCCATATCCTTTGTGAAATATATCTAATTTCAGAATTGGTAGAAATAAATCTAATATATTTTCACTTAAGTTTTAATTTTAAATTCACTTTTAAATTTATATCTGTTTCACTTTCCAATCTGCTTTCCTTGTTTCTGTAACATAGATACAATCCATTTCTTCATCTATGAAAATTCTAAACATTACCATTTTAAGTTCCTTTTCAGATTTCTCGATTATCTCCAGCCTCAAGAGGATTTTCTCATTGGTTGCATTTGGTTTTCAGTTTTAGTTTAAGGTTATGTGTCAGTTTTATGGTATTAGTTTCTTGTCCAAGTTACAGAAGTTTTTAACCTGTATTCACAGTAGCGTGGAATTCTAGTTTCTCACAGGGGCTTCTGTTTCTATCTATATCTAAGGGTGGGTGCCTGGCTTCCAGGAGACTCCCTTGGACATTAGATTTGTGGTGGTTTTATCCAGGTCAAAAGATAAAACAACACTTCCACATCCCACAGTGTCTTAGACCCTGGTCTCCATTGGTATGGAAACCCAAACGCCTAAGAAAAATATTCAGCCTGAAAGCCCTGAAACACCAACTCCACGACTTTGCATTTCTTTTCCTGGCAACTGAAGATTTCCCTTTTCATGTTTTTGAGCATAGCCAAATATTTTGCTTTGCTTTGCTTTAAACAAGCCCTATTTTATCCAGATTTCCTTATATCTGGGATATAGCCATAGACGCCCAAGTCGGCACCAAAGAGAGGCAACAACATCCCTGCCACTTTTTCTTTAACATCAATGTGGTTTTTACTTGTAAAAGTCAGTCCATGCAACAAAATCAGAATACATTCTACCAGCAGAGTGACAATGAGAAACATCAATTACTATGGGCCATGTTTCATAGGTAGGTGATTGTTCACATAATTTTAGAAGCTGGATTATGTGGATAAGAGAGTTAGCAGATAATACTAATGACCTAGCCTGGAAAGAAAGAGAAGTACTACTCACTAAAAAGAAATTGTAGTCAGAGGATACTAAATAATAGTATAGTTGTATATGGACAGCATATTAAGCATTTGGTGGTGGTGATGTTTGGGAACTAGTGTGCGTGTGTGTGTGTGTGTGTGTGTGTGTGTGTGTGTGTGTGTGTTTGGGAGATTTTAGTTTCATTTTGATTTTTGGTTTTAAGATTTATTTATTTGAATCAGCACCCTTTCTCCTGGTTGTTTTTCCATAGTCAGTCTTGGTTCACTGAGACTTTTTTCATTAGAGCAAGTAATAGTTTTCCTCTTCATTTTTTCTTTTAGACCAAGATTGAAATTGGCCTGCAGATCAAAGACCATGGCAAAAAATTCCTGACATTGGAAACTGCCTTCCAAAACATCCCTGTGCCTCATCCCTTTCTATACATTCCATATAAAGAGATTGTTTCATTTTCCACCTGGCAACGCTTAAATTGTTTTATTTTTCTTCATTAAAACCACCACGCCTCTTCATTTAACTCATGTTTTAGTACCCTGATTCAGCAGGATCATAAAACTTTTATTTTGTTGTCGTTGCTCCTTTTGCCGTGGGGAGAAGTAAAAAAGAAACAAGTTAAAGAATATACAGTTAACCCTTCTTTAAAAATATATAACTAGATTTCTAAAGGAATGAAAAAATATGGTACTAGTGGGAAAACTCTGCAAGAAAATCTATATTTAACTTGAAATAACATAACTTTTTGTGGGTGTGTTTGACATCCTCTCATACCTGCTAAGCCCCCTTGAGTCCTCAGCAAATATTAATTATGGATAATTGACAATTTCTTTCTTCTAATGGAATCTTCAGAGCCAATTTTGAAGTTTCCACTTCGTGCTAGTGCAGCCTTCAACGCAGGCCTTTTCTCCATTTTGGAATGTAAACATGATATGCCTGTAAGAAGTAAGTGTGCATTTCGGGGGTCCCCAAAAAGAAGTCAAATTTACATAGAATTACACAGAATGAAATCCTAAAACAAACAAGAGAAACTGGTTTTTATGTCTCTTTGTTTTAAAAGCAAAAGAATAATGCCAGACTCTAACCAAACATTCTATGTTCCAAATACATTTTCCATTGTATGCTAAGCTCTTCTCATGTGAATGCTCTACTGACCATCTTGTAAATGGCTTAAGTAGTTACAATCCCCTAATTAGGAGAATATAATGGCAGTGGCAAATGCCACCAGAGTGCCTTAGCCTGTTTCCTATCAATTTGACCTGATCGATCTATTATGTTTGCTATAAATCTAATTGCATAGCAATCAGTGAATGACATGACTTATTAGCTCAACTCAGTTTAGAATTTTATTTTGTAATGGGCATAGATGCATTTTTAAATGCGACACAAATACAAGCATATGTGTACATATGTGTCTATATATGTATATGTGTGTGTTTGTTTATATGTGGTGTATATGTAGACAGGTCTGTATATACACAGTATATGTACACTATGCATAATATATATACTGTATATTATATACAAGGTTCTCTTTGTTTTCCCAGAGTTGGAGTCTCACTATGCTGCCTAGGCTGGTCTTGAACTGCTGCCCCCAAACTATCCTCCTACCTTAGCCTCTCAAAGTGCTGGAATTACAGGCATGAGCCACTGTGTTCCATATACAATGTTCCATATAAGGTATTTTCCTCATCGTTCAATCAAATTAAAGTAGATTTCGCTCTAGAATAGAAAGAAAACTATAATATATTTCCACTGTGTTTTTTTTTTAGTAAATAAACATTTTATAGCAATACTTAAATCTGAATTTTTGAGATTTAATTTGTATAAATGTTCAGAAACATGTCTTTTTTTTCAAGCAAGATTCACCTTAATTTGTTTTCCTCATCATAAACTGCATGCTTACGTGAAAGACTCTGAACTTCTCTTCTTAAGGTATCAACCATATAACTTCAACCACATGGACTTCTTGCTTGTGGATTGCATATTTCAAATGGAATTTGTGCTTATAATCCAAAACTCTTGGTAAGAATTTAAGTCACTCCACGTACCCTGCTCTGCTGTGCTTAGTCAAATTTTCCCGAATACAAAACTTTCAATAAATAATATGAACTGATAGTCCCAGTCCCAAGAGCCAAATGGGACTAAAAAGCAAGAAAGAATACTGCCTGCTCATCTAGTCACTGATAGAAATTGGGAAACTCTTGTTTGTCTGAGTTCTGTGAAAACTCACTGTTAGCCACAGTTTCACTTTTATCTTTTTATCACTTTTTATCTGTTAGAGTCAACTTGGAAGAAAATATCCCATAGCAAACTTTCCTACCCAAGATACTATTAGTAAGAATTGCTAACACTTACAGAGAGCTTACTACCTGTCAGGAACCATTCTAGACCCTTTACACAACTCATCTCCTTTAATCCTCACAATCTTGTGAAGTAGAAACTATTATTTTTTCAAACTTTAGATATGAAGAAACTGAGGTACAATGATGTTAATTTGCTGAAGACTACATAGATTGTTAGTGGCAAAGCCAATTTAAAAGAAAATTGCATTTGTGTTTGTCACTCACATTAAGCATTACATTATAGAAGGATCCAGGGTATGATTGCAGTTTAGATATTACGTGCCCATATGCAATCAGGGCCAGTACACTTAATGAAGACAGTCTAGAGTGAGAAAAGTGATGGGCCAGGAATCAGCCGACCTTGATTTCCAGCATCACTTCCAGCCTAGCCCCTGATCAGCATTTAACCTTGAACAAACCACTTAACCTCTGGGCCCAAATTCCCAATCTGCACAAGGAGAGATTAGATGTTCTCCAATGTCCTTTTCAACTTCAACGCGTATGTCTCTATGATTAATGGCTGAATGAATGTCACATTGATCTCATGACTTGTGGGTGTGTTTGCCATGTTAATGTTAAAACTACTAAAATGAATCTATCGGCTTTCTAAATGGAGATTCAGTCATGGTTTCTTCAGTTCAAAGGGACTAGACTGTTTTCCAGAGCCATGAGTCTCTGAAATTTTTACCAGCGCTAGTAGAGATTTCCTCATTCATTTATTATATTAAATTAATAATTTTTGAGTTCAAGTAACGTTCCAGGCATTGTTCTAGACATTGGGCTACAAAGGGTGAATAAGGCAAATGTGATTTCTGCCTTCATGAAGTTTCTAGCAATATATATGTTTGCATTTGTGTATGTGTGTGTGTACATAAACATTCATAAATGATACAGGTTGTGATAAATTCCAGAAAGAAGGTGAAAAACTTTGCTATGACCCAGAATAGGGAGGAAAACTCTTTTCATAGACTTTCTGGGGAAGTCTAACACTTGCTTAAAAATTGGAATGAAATTGTGTCTGTTTAGTAATCTCATCAAAATTAAGAAGACTTCTATGGTCAGTTTGATTTCATAGACTATTTTTCTAATAGGGATTAGGCATTAAATTTCCTAAATTTGTTAGAATGGAAGGCCCACCTCTATCGCTTTTGTTCAGTTGTCCTCTGTAGTCCAAGTTACTTGCTTAACAAGGTATGACTGCTAATAGCAACTCTTCCTTGAGTTTGTCTTGAGGATTAAATAAGATAATTGGCGTACTGCACCTTTTATCAGTCATAAAAAATAATAAACTATCAGCAATTTTCAGTCATTTTATCTGTATCTGAAGATTTCATATTTATAAGGAAGACTATCCTTCTCGTTATGATATTTAAAATAAGTACGAGCCACCTTATGTACTAAGTTTCTAGGATAATTCTAAACTGCTGTTGAGCTGAGTCAGTAAATGTTGCTTTTTAATTTATAAGACACTCTGACAGTTTCTTAAACTTGAGCACGCATTAGAATCACCTGGAAGACTTCTTTTTGGGGCCCCAATTGTAGATTTCTAATTCAATAGAGCTGGGGTAAGGCTGAGAATGTGCATTTCTCACCATTTCCCAGGTGACGTGCGTGCTGTTGGTCCAGGGACCACACAATAACATAGCAATTGAATCCCGTCACATGCCAGGCACACCGTGAGGATCTCTGCATACTGTAAAATATCTGATTCTCAAAATCACTGTGCACTGTAGGCATCAGGACACCTATTTACACAGAAATGAGAAGAAACTTGGCTAAGGTTGTGGAGTTCCCAAGGAACAGAGCTGGGTTTGAGCCTTAGTTTGCCTGTCCCCAGAGCTCATTGCAACATGTACTGTGCATTGAAACACTTTCTAACCAAAGATTTACTGACAACTCTAAATTGATATCTTAGAAAGATTGGGCTCCAGCAAAATATTTATGTGACTATGGTATTTCAGTTAGAAAATTCATAAATCAAAAGCAAACTGAATCTCAGGAGGCTCTCTGTCATGATCGCACGTGCTGCCTAAAACCAAAAATTAAAATAAAGTCTCATGAACCATATAAAAAATACTGGCTTGGCATTCAATTTTCTTTTGTTTATAAAACTAATGTAATGCCTTATTTGAATCTTGAAAAATATATCTCCATAGAGAGAAATGAGTCATTCTGGAGCTTAAATCCACTCCGTTCTCATTTTTGTGAAATAAAAGTTTAATTGAAATGTAACAAGCTAGAAAGATTTGAGCTGAGCGTAAGATGTTTGCTTGAGTTTTGATGACACCTAGGTGAAAGTAAAGACTATCTGATATATCCCTCAACATTATTAGGATGGAAGAAAATTCCTAAAATAAATGAGCTATCATTTTAGTTTTAATAGAAATGTCTTTTTCACAGCCTCACCTTATTCTTCGAATGTACGTAAAATATAATATTTTGGCACTAACATTGAAAGGAGAAAAGGCAAGATGAACTCCTTTCTTGGGGTGGTAGCCCTGAAACCCAGCACACTGTTGGCACCCCACAACGTGGAAGCAGGGCATTCCTGTAAGAAGGCTTTCCCCAGAGATGAATTCTTATTTGCACGTATCATTTACAGCTTTGCCATGTGGGTTCAGATGAAAATGGAACTCAGAGGGGGGGCATAATTAACTGAATCAACTCAAGTCCTCTGACAAAAAATAGGCAAGTGAAAACTATCAGAGGTTTTCAGAGCTTCCTGGTAAGCTTCCACTCAGCAGGAAGACATTCTGACTCCCAAAATGTATGAACCCATTCAAGTGGGCGAGCAAGTCAGACCTAGAGACAAACTCTGCATTTAATATCCTTTTAAAAGCATACTTGATTTTTTTAATCAAACATGTTGCTTGTGTCCTCATTTGCACATTCTCTCACTAGATTAGTGACCATCCTCTTTTAAAAGCCAAAGCACCTACTCATGTAACCAAACACTACCTGTTTCCCCAATAATCTACGGAAATAAATAAAAAATAAAAAATAAATAAAATTTCTCTAACGCTAAAACAATAAATAAATAAAAGTCAAACAGCACCATAAAACTCCCCAAGCCAGAATGCAAAAAGCAGCCTTTTTTATTTTGCTCAAATCTTATTTCAGAACTTTAATTTCTATCCTGGTAAACTAATCAATCACTCTGCTTTTTCCTTTATTTGGAATTACATTGCTCCATTGAAGCCTATGATTTAGCTTGCACGAAAGCTTTAGTTTTCCGTGACACGAAAGACATGTAGTTAAATATATGAACCCTGCTTAGAGAACCAAAAGGAAGGTCTCTTTTAGTGGAGGAAATGGAGAAAAATAAAAGACAATGTGGGGGATGTTTAAAATTCTCACTTTAATTTTAAGAACCATCAAGAGCCACCAACTATGTAAAAGTAACAGCAGGTGTCTTGAGCTTAGAAAAGTAAGCACACAGACACCTAGACATTAGCTGGAGCCACCTCAGTGCATGAGAGCCTGCCAAGGGGCAGTATTTCTGGAGAAAAGAAGGAAAGACATGAAGGCATGTGTGCATGTAATCAATAGTTATTAGGCATTGTGATCGTAATGGAGTTCCAGTGATACTTGAGGGTTGTCCCTGGCCTTGATGAACTCAAATCTAGTGACAGTCACTTCCACAACCATGTATAAATCCAGGTAGAAGTGCCACTATCATATTTAAAAAGCAATCTCCCATTATGTGCCAGGTGCTTTATACACATCTGCTCAGTTCCACAAGTTATTGACAACCCCCATTTACAGATGTAAAAACAGATTCCCGACTTTTCCCGGACACGCAGCTGATAAGCAGCGGAGCTCCAATTCTCTTCTTACTCCCTCTGCTAAAGAAGGAGAGGCCGGCCGGGCGCAGTAGTTCACGCCTGTAATCCCAGCACTTTGGGAGGCCGAGGTGGGCGGATCACGAGATCAGGAGTTGGAGATCAGCCTGACCAACATGGAGAAATCCCGTCTCTAGTAAAAATACAAAAATTAGCCGTGGCGGCGGGCGCCTGTAGTCCCAGCTATGCAGGAGGCTGAGGCAGGAGAATGGCTTGAACCCGGGAGGTGGAGCTTGCAGTGAGCCGAGATGGAGCCACTGTTCTCCATCCTGCAGCCTGGGCAACGGAGCGAGACTGCGTTTCCAAAAAAGAAGGAGAAGGAGAAGGAGAAGGAGGAGAAAGAAGAAAGAAGAAAGAACAAAGAACAAAGAAGGAAGAAGAAAGACGAAAGAAGAAGAAGAAGTCTTGCTAGCTGAAACTTACAACATTGACAGATAAGATAGACAAGTAAGGTAAGGGAGAGATAAAAGCAGGGGAGCAAGACATATTAAGGGCTTTCCATGCTGTGTTTTATATAAATCACTCTTCCTGTGAGGGTGGGGTAGCAGGCCGGATCAAGAAAGACTCCACATGGAAAGTCACATTTAGGTTAGATCTTTAAATGAGTAGGATTTGCCTCATTGTGGTGTCTTCAGCCGAAGGAAACTCAAGGAGTTTTACGGTTGAGAGCCCCCTGGTTTGGCAAGAAGGCAGACTGTGGAAGCAAAGGGAAAAAATTGAAGTTTGAAAAAAAAATTGGCTGAGGACAAGTTGAAAGAACTTTGAATATCTTGCTAAAGTATTAGATATTATTCAGTAGGCAAAGCTGAAGATGAGGTAACGGTAAAAAAAAAATTTGCAATTTATACCTCTTTTATACACTCTATCAACTCTAATACACAGACTAGAGTAACTAGGTGTCGTTCAATGAATAATTGTCAAGTTATATTCAGGGCTGTGCTATTTCAGTATTAGTGAAACTAATCACTATGATTTATTTAGGGCTTTTCTCTTTCAAGTGCCAGGCACTTTGAATATATTATCTATTATCTTTTTTCCTTACAACAATCCAATAAGATAGTCATCATTGTCTACATTGTATATATTAAAAAATTGGGTTTATAGAGGTTATGCAACTTCCTAAAGACAAACAGTGAAGATGCCACGAAGGCTAGATGTGAAGGCTAGTTTCTAATTCTAACACCTCTACTCTGTCTATTCTACTATGCAGTTTTTCCAGGTGCACTGATGGATTTGTACAAATCTATTCAAAATATTTGCCTTCTCTCTCACTCCAGTCTACCCTTCGTTCCTCCCTTAACTGTGACTTGAACAACCCACGTTGTTCAATGGCAGCTTGGATTGGAGATGAAATATGTGATGGTGAGCACCGGGAAGGTAATTGACCCCTATGGGGATCAGAACTAGCACTTTGTTCTTTTCCAAGTAGTGAAAACAGATGCAGTGAGCAGGAATTTGGACTCTGAGTAAATTAAGGAGAGTTAAGGCAGAGAAAAGGGACGTTAATGCCAACATGAGATAATGACGACAGAATGCCAGGTGACTCAAACATATCACTACATACAAGTGACCCTCTGGTTTTGCAAATGAGAACATGCACCTGAATGACAATTTACTACCAAAGAAGAGCGGGGTAGTTGGGAATAGAAAGAGCCTGACTTAATTGAAGAGGAAACAAAGCCACAGAGGAAGTTCAGTAAAGGTTCCCAGGGAAAACTGTGGGAGGCCTGAGCTTGTTAGTTACTTCCCAGGCCAAACCATACACAGCCTAATACATATGTTTGCTTAAACCCTTGCACTGTAGCTTTTTCCAAGAGTAAGCAAGAGGGACTCTGTGTCCACTAGTAAGAGATGAGGCCTTCAGTGTCAGAGTGGGGAAAAAATAAGAGGTTCAGGATAGACCATGGGTATAAAAACCAAAGGCATATTTGAAAAAGTTAGAGTATATGAGAAATTATTATAACATTTCAGAGGGCAAGGGGGAGATTTTGTCTAGATAGTTATCTATTCCTTTTCATTTTTTCCTCTCTGGGGTCAACAATCTTGGAGAATAAACCTAAAATAAACTAGCAAATAAAAACTCTCTAAAAGAAACTAAAGGAGAAAATGTTAGGAAACTGTCATGTCTCAATCATAATTTTGACAAATAACATGTCCTGAAACATTAGCTTTTCTCCAATTCCTTTACCATTATGTTTTCCTAAAAAGGTATTTATTAAAAATCCACAAAATAAACTGAAAAGATCCCATGAAAATGTATTTCCAGAGATGGACTATTTTGTTATTACTTTGCTACTTGGAAAGGCATCATTTGCTTGAAATTTTACCTAGGTATAGGCACATTCTTTCACTCTTTTTTTAAATGCCATATAATGTACTTTATTCTCAAGGAGTGGCTTTCTTGCCTTATGAAAAAATATTGTCAATATAAAAACATTCATGTTAGAGTTTGCAGAGAGATTAAGAGCCATCGAGGTCCACTTTAAATTTTGACTGATGAAAAAAACCAGCTTGGAGAGGCAATGATTTATGTCCTATCACAGTGACTTTAGTGGCAGAGAGGACATTAGGGCCTCTATGGGGCCTCTATGTACTGATCCATGTCCGCTTCTCTAGCCACTACAACATCCACAAACAAATTTGAACTTTAGAGAAACTATACTCACGAAAGAGTGTCCCCTTCACCCGAAAGGAAGATGGGAAACCTATTACAAGTCACTTCTGGAATAAAAACTCAAGCATTAGGCCTCCAAATACTCATTTGACATCTAAAAAATGATGCAGATAATTTGTAGGAACCAAGGAGTGAATATCATATTTGTAGAAATACTATTCAGGAAAACTATATCCTTTAAAAGATTGCTGATTTTCTAATTTACCTGCGCATTGTAAGTTTTTTCACAACTCCACCCATAAACCTTCAATGCAATCACCCCGCCATAAACCCATTGCTTTAATGACAAAGCAGCTTATAATTTCTGGTATTAAACATGAAACATATTAATCTAAATAGATGTGTTCTTTATGTTTTTTTAATCTTAAAATCAAAGGTCTATTTTCCTCTGTATATCCTGATTGGAACTTCAGAGGGAAGACATTAAGAATCTACAATTTCTTTACATAAAAATTGAGTTTTCATGTCAAGAAATCCATGAACAACGATCTAACAGAAGTTCTCCTAGAGTACTGAAGAAGATGGAACCTTCTGTAAGTCAGCTTTAAACTATGAGGCCAATCCATCTCTCTGATTGTGTAACTGTTGAGCTCTCACCCTCTACCACAAGAGAAAGAAAATCACTACCAGCATTTGATCTGGAGTCTGCTCAGGGAATCCTGAGTTCTACATCCAACAGTGCAGATGGAGAAGAACGGAAGAGAGTCAAGCGTCACCATCTCTGAGGTGTCCACATTCTTTAATAACATCAGTTTCCCTGGCTTCTTTTCCTTTTGGCCAATAATGGGAGCAGACTAGCAGTGGCCATTAAGGTTTCCTCAAATGAGAAAACAGGAAATAGAAAGAAAGAAAGTTTTCTCCAAGCATGACGCTTCATAACCCCTAGTCCACATATATCCTCAGAAAATTTATGTGTCCCTGTTCTTCAGAGCCTTCTACAAGAGGAGCTCCAGATACAGAAATGTAACAATGCCATTACCAGTATCCCAAGCCACTGGAGTCCATCTGCAATTTAACAGTTTGCTAAACTATCAGTTGCTTGTAAGGCGTTGTAAAAAAAAAATTTCAGCAAATTCATAATCAGCCACAGAGCAAGCTGAAATTCAGTAGTCCAAGTTCATGGTCTGAGTCTGTCCCATCTCTTGAGTCATCAGAAGTTCAGGTAAAACAACACCTGATGGGCAGTAAACACTCTCAGGAAACATACAAGTATTAACCATCCATTCATCATGTAAACAATCTGCTTGTTTTGAATTAAAGAAAAACTTCCCTTGAGTCATTCCTCATAAACAGACATTAAAGGAAACTATGAATAATCTGCTTTGGTTTGGAAAGGACATTGAGAAAAGGCCAAAGAGCCTTTTTCCCCCCCTTTAATTGATGTTCCAAACTGATTTGAAACAGGCCAACTACTTTCAAACATACATGTTAAGAGACCAGTACACTCTTCACTTGAATCAAAATAATCCAATTGGTCTACCAACTTCTACTAGACTCACAGAACCTTGTATATCCTATAGCTCTATATTCTATTCTATAGAACCCATGGCCCTCCAGCTCTTGTTGGAATATCATGAGTAAGCTGAAGCTTATTTTATCCCAAATTAACTTTTTCTATTATTAGTTAAATCAAATTGTCAAAAAAGTATTTCACATATTAAAACAAAATATAACTCTTATAGCACCCACACATTGACTCTAAGCAAACTCTCCAGAGATTATTCTTCAAAATAGATCTACTTCTTTTACATGATAGATTTTCCAATATTTGAAGATAAGTCTCCTCTAACTAAATCTCCTCAACAAGATGTGTCATTTTAGGCCACATTTGATGATATTCTCCAGAACCTTTAATATCATGTTATTATTTGCTTGTCCAGCAATAATTTGTAAAATAATGTACCAAAAGTGGAACACAATTATCTAATAGCGGTTTTAATCCTTTAATCCAAGTAATGGTATTTAAAAGAGTAACTGACACTTCATAATCATTCAATAAATATTTTCTATTTATTGGTTCTACCAATTTGGCACTAGGTGCTGTTTTGGGTATTGGGGATTCTGCAGTAAACACAGTAGACAAAACTCTGACCCCTTGCAACTTATGTTTCATTTGTTACTGGATTCACTGGAAAACTGGTTGAAGTAGACCCAGAATTACTTGCAAGGTATTGAACTGCACAGGGTTGGAAACTAGAAGGCTAGCACTTGGTTAATATTTTTTAGTGGATGACATCTCATAAACTTGAGATCATTTGCATTTTCTGCATCTTAAAGTAGCTGTATGATAAGTGAGGTTTAAACCTTCACTGGCCTTCCTAGGAAAAGGTAGACATACCTAGAATAATTTGTAAGGCTCTCCAATATGTGGCTCTGATCTTTTCTCTTTTTTTCTAGATTTAAATGTTGACCTTCTCCTTTTGTTTCCAAATGTTAACTTTTTTTTTTTTCCCCAACACCCTCTGTGCAAGCAGACACTACATCCTTGCTTGTCCATCTCCCTAAAATTCCCTCACTCAGTTTCTCCTCCTAGGCAATGCCTCATCTTTTCTAATGTGGCTCAAAATCCTAAATTGTCTTCACAGTCTTCCTTGACTCATCCCTATTTCCCTCAAAACAGTTTGTAGCTTCATCCTCTGCTTCTAAAATATTTTATTTATGCCTCTCTTGTAATACTAGTCTTCCAAGATCAATAATTCTTCACTTATCTGTCTACAGTAGTGTAATATAAGTTTTTTAAAGGCAGAAGCAATGTCATAATCAGTGTTGTAAGTATAGAGTTCGAAAAACATGAGCCTCTTGTTGTAAGTACACAATAATATTCATGAAAGGATAATTAATGAAATCATGTTGAAAATTATAAAATAATATAAATATAAGATTATTTTAATAAATGTTTATATAATTTCTTGAGTCTACCATTTGATTATAGTGTCCAACTAACTGATTTTATGTGCATATATGCAATTGAAAACATTAATTTAAGAACCAAAATGGAATTGGTAAACAAAATAAAAATGAATTTTATAAGGATCATTAACAATAGTATTACCCTTATCATTACTTCAGTTTAAATAATTCCAACTAAAAAGTACTTAAGACATTTCCAAGATTTATTCTAAAGTGTTTTGGCAATGCAATCTAAGGAGATACTCAGTTAATTTTTAAAATAAATTCAAGTATTAATTGCATATTGCTTATGAGGTCCCCCAAAATAATAAATATCATTCAAATTAGCAATGATAAGAAATAAAGTAAATAGCAAACAGAACACTCAAATACTTTCAATACATTAAAATAAATATCGATCATCAGTTAAAAGCATTTAAACATGTTAGATAAATTTTCATTGATAATATTCTTTGTAGCAATAACTCTTCAAATTAAGCAAAAACGTGATCAAACCTCAAGAATGCCAAGAAATGTATTATTTTAAACTTATAATTCATTTTATTATCGGAGTTATACCTGATGTAAATGACGAGTTGATGAGTGCTGACGAGTTGATGGGTGCAGCACCCCAACATGGCACAAACATACATACGTGACAAACCTGCACGTTATGCACATGTACCCTAGAACTTAAAGTATAATAATAATAATAATAAAAAGAAATGGTAACAGAAAAAAACAAGAATAATTAACAATTCATAAAGTGTAAAGGTACTGAAAGACTATAGCCTAATAACCACAGTAGTTGAGAAGGAAAAGAAGAGACAGTTTTCAGTAAATTCAGTGTGGACCTCGGCCACCACCCTTGCCAAGTGCAATCATCACATACTGGTGATGTGGCACTGAATGTCTTTACCCAAGAGAATCAAGGGAAGAGTTCAATGCCCTGAGCTGCCTCGAAGGCCACTCAGTTCTGTACACTCTAGTCCTATAATAAATACAAATTGATCATCTGATTTTTGTTGATAATAGAGTGTATACTTCCCCACTGATTTTTGTCTTCCCCTTAAGTTCCTTTCTCCCAGGCATGGCCATGGCTTTAGTTCCCAGGCTGATCTGAACTCATACTCTTTTTCATTCATTTCCTCCTGGTAAAAGGGCTCTCAAAGTGGTGAGATTCATTGTTTCCTTGTACTCTCATCCCAGACTTCTCTGAAGGCAGATAACTGATTCCTAGATTTCCCTCTGTCAGGGAAAAAAGACAACATGCTGCTGTCTCCTTACATCATGTGAAAGAGAAAGCGAATGCCAGAAAGTTACAAATGAAGTTTCAGGGCAACCTCTATAATGTGTCTGTGACTGGTCTCTATACACATGGATCTGCTCTGCTTCAAGGCCACATAACAAAAAGCAAAAACTCTAAGAAGCTATTAACAAAATAGCATTTTTGGCTGGGCACAGTGGTTCACGCCTGTGATCCCAGCACTTGGGGAGACTGAGGTGGGTGGATCACTTGAGCCCAGGAGTTCAAGACCACCCTAGGCAACACAGGGAAATCCCGTCTCTACTAAAAATACAAAAATTAGTAGTGTTTGGTGGCATGAGACTGTAGTCCCAGCTACTCAGGAGGCTGAGGCAGGAGAACAGCTTGAGCCCGGGAGGTCAAACCTGCAGTGAACCATGGTCACACCACTGTACTCCAGCCTGAGCAGGAGTGAGACCCTGTCTCAAAACAAACAAACAAACAAAAATTATATATATGGCATTTTCAAAGCTTAAAAATGTGAATTTATCTTAGCAAAGAGAAAAGCCTAAACTTGTTTGGAATAAAACACTAATGTTATACTTTAGCAAATGGGGCCACTAGAGCTCAGTTACATTTCCTTTGAGTTGATTGTATTAGAAGCTTAAAATTAGGCATAAACTAATTTATAAGTCTTTATAAGAGTGTGACAGTTAATACTGTAAACTTGACTGGACCAAGGGTGCCAAGATATTTGGTCGAATATTATTCCAAGTGCGTCTGTGAAAGTATTTTTGGATGAGATTAATGTTTTAATCAGGAGACCAAGTAAAAGCAGACTGTTGCCCTCCTTAATGTGGGTGAGTCTGAACCAATCAGTTGAAGGCCAGAATCAAACAAAAAGGCCAACTCTCCTGCTAGTAAGAGGAACTGCTCCTGCCTGACTGCCATGAGCTGGTACACCAGTCTTTTCCTGCCTTCAGATCCAAACTGAAACATTGGCTCCTTCTGAGTCTCAGGCTGGACAATCTTCAGACTGGAGCTACATCACTGGCTCTCCTGGGTCTCCTGCTTGCTGGCTACAGATTTTGGGATGTCTGAGCCCCCACAATCATAGGAGCCAATTCCTTGTAATGAATAAATGAAGGATTAAATAAACAAATAAATAAATAAGTACTATTGGTTCTGTTACTCTGAAGAATCCTGACTAATGCAAGCAGTGTTAGCAATCTTTACTTAACCTTTCTAGACATTCGTTTCCTCATCTATAAAATAAGGGGTATTACGTAACTCTGAGCTTCTTTCCAACATAATGTAGTTTTCTAGTTCTATAAATGCCAAGTCAAATGATCCTTTTTATCTCTGGCTTTTATGGGATGAGAACTTACCTTACACCCCACACTGAGGTGGTGGGTGTTACATGTATCTGCTTATCTCATATCACAACAAGCTGGGGTGTTATTATTCCTTATTATTATAGGTGAGGACACAGAGACATTCAGCAATTTTCCCAAGATCTCAAAACTTGGACGAGCCCGGGAAAGAACCCAGACACATTGCCTTAGTAAAGTTAATTAAACAAACAAACAAAAAAATGAAATGAAAAAACAACTTGAGGAACATGTAAGAAAGTGAAAAGTAGTGGAGTTGGGAAGTAACTTCTTGATACTTAACCATAATTCACTAACTCAATCACTCTGAACTTACTTTTCCTCCAGATTAACTTAGGTACTTATCTCTCAAGAGAAGCTTCCAGTTTTAGGATGGTTATGACCTTTTTGTTGCTGTTGTTGTTGTTGTTGTTGTTTTCTGTCACCCAGGCTGGTATGCAGTGGTGCAATCTCGGCTCATTGCAACCTCTGCCTCCCAGTTTCAAGCCATTCTGCTGCCTCAGCCTCCTGGGTAGCTGGGATTACAGGCACCTGCCACCATGCCAGGCTTACTTTTGTATTTTTGGTAGAGATGGGGTTTCACCATGTTGGCCAGGCTGGTCTCAAACACCTGACCTCAAGTGATCTCCCCACCTCAGCCTCCCAAAGTGCTGGGATTATGCCTATGACCATTTTTAATGCCTACTCTACCCCTTCAAGCTCTGACCCCAATCTCACTTGATAAACAGAAACTCTGTTAAAAAGAAGAGGTGAAAGTGACTTCTGGCAATACTTTATTCTCATGTTTCTATTTCTCTTGTCCTGAAAATGTGTCTCCACACCTGGTTAACCAAAGCACTCTTTTAAGTAATGAATTAAAATATACGGGCATGTGCATGCGCATACACAGTATGTGTGTGGAGGCTTGTGTAACATTCTATTCTTCTCCTCTGAAGCACATTGATGAAAATGAGTGTTTTTATAGGTAGTCTTAAATTTTCCTGCACTTAATTGTGTACACAGTATATTTTGAGCAGACTTATCTACTTAATTTTGTTTGACTTAGAGTATTACCAGTGTTCACTATCTGGAATTATTTTGGGAAGTGGAGAAAAAGTAATTTTGTTTGAAAATATGCCTGCACTCTGTCAGGAGCCATGAGGCCCGGAATTAGCCGACCTCTGTTGCTTGATCTCCGCAAAGCGGAGACAAGATGGCACATTTCCGGGTTCTTTATTACAAACCTTTCCCGCGCGCGCGCGCGCAAGCCTTTCCCGCGCGCGCGCGCAAACATTTTCGCGCCCAGGAAGATATGCAGCCTACGACGCAGGCGCGATCCCGCGCCCTGCAAAATTACAAACCCATGGCGCATGCGCAATTGTAATTTGAGAAAATCCGGCTGCCCGTCACCGCCCTGGCCCAACCTCTTCCTCTGCCAGCCTATATAAGGCATTGCACTGCCACCATTAAACGAGACTTGATCAGACTATTTGTCTTGTCTCCATTTCTCGTGTTTTCTTGTCTCCTCCATTCCCACTCCCCCTTCCAGGGTCTGTTCGACTGTCCTGCAGGTCGGGACAGCACTCGTCAACATATATGTAATAATAATGGCTAATATTTGTTGTATAGCAAGCTGTATTGTATTGGTAATACTTATGGTATAACAGGCTCTACGAAGCAAGTACTTTTCTTTTTTTTTTTGAGGCGGAGTCTCGCTCTGTCGCCCGGACTGGAGTGCAGTGGCCAGATCTCAGCTCACTGCAAGCTCCGCCTCCCGGGTTTACGCCATTCTCCTGCCTCAGCCTCCCGAGTAGCTGGGACTACAGGCGCCCGCCACCTCGCCCAGCTAGTTTTGTATTTTAGTAGAGAGGGGTTTCACCGTGTTAGCCAGGATGGTCTCGATCTCCTGACCTCATGATCCGCCCGTCTTCGCCTCCCAAAGTGCTGGGATTACAGGCTTGAGCCACCGCGCCTGGCCGAAGCAAGTACTTTTATTAGTCTCATTCTACAGTTGGGAAAACAAGATCTTAGACAGGGTTAAGTAATATATATTATATCACATAAGAGCTGAGATTTAACTAGTCTAGAAATTGCACCTAAAATTAAGGGAATGTAGTTTTCAGATAGGTTCAAGAAGCAGAATATTACCAACCTTAGGATACACTCATTATGCACCCTATTCTGATTCTTCAATGATTGCATGCTCAGCAAGGATCCTCTAACCTCTTCTCTATGAAATAAAATATTGTGTAAAACAAAGGTTTTATGCTACTTATTCTGTGCTTAAAATACACCTGCGTGTAATAAGGTGTTCTAGAGGGATACAGGTTTACCAGGTCACTATAGATACCAAATCCTGCCACTGCCAAGAGTCTTTAATTGAAGAGATACCCAAACCAGCTTCAACACTGTCCTATTTTCCATGATTTCTTAAAGATTCTAAATAGAATCCATCGTTTGATAAGCCATGGGGAATAGTGTGCTTTCAGATTGACTGAGCAATTCTCCCATGAATAATCTAATTTGCTTTTCAGTTTGGAAACCCCTTCACTCTCTGCTTCAGACTTTTAAGGGGTTTAGGATAGAAAGGAAAATGAAGATTAAGTTAAAATCTGAAGCAGCATCAACATTTTGGATATATCAAAGCTTCTACTTATTAGATTTAAACACAATGAATTTCCCAGAAAGGCAAAGGGGAGAGGCTCTAACTTTGCCAGGGGGAACAGGAGTGCCAAGAGAGCTGAGTGGCAGTTTGCTTGGCTCTGTGACAATGATTTTGTTCAAATGCTCCCCACCTTGCTTCCGAGCAGTGCAACAGCCTCGGTTCAAACAAAGCACTTACACAGCCTCACCTGTGGGTTGCCAGCACCTCGCAGGGTGGAATCCTGGCTGTCAGACAAAACTCCGACTCAAAGTTCATTTCATAAATGCTTCCAAGTCAAAAAGCCATTTTTACTGGGCTGGTTTCAAGCATATCGCTGCCAAGACTTAAATTTCCCATCTCACACTGCCATCTACTGTCTAAGGCCCAGTGCTCTTAAAAAAAAAAAAAAAAAAAAAAAAAAAAAAGGCATGATACACCGAGCTTTCCAGGAGTCCAGGGCATTATTCATGGACGCTCTTTCTAGCGTCACTCTTGAATGGTAATAAAGTCTGATTGCTTTTATGTTCACCAATAACGCTATACTTCAGAGTCATATAAAATGCATGTGGACCAAAACCACAAGCATTTGTGTATGTGACCTCACGTGAGAAAAAAAAAAAAAAATTATAGTCTGTTTTAAAAGAATTAGAACCACCATTACTTAGTATCCAGGGGAAATAGACCCAAAAGATCATGACGAAGAGTCATTGCCTCATTGTTTTAATTGTAGAAAAACAAAGCTGTCTCGAACTGACTGGACTTCATTGACATTAATGTAGCCTGCTAGCTCTCACCCTGCTAGACCTTGGCAGCTAACAAGAAGCTTGAGAAATGAACAGTCAGGAATAGACAATGTCAGGATGCCCATCCAAGTCCAAAGGCACCTTCAATCATGGCAGACCACTGATCCACTGCGGGCCTCACATGTGCATTTCCTCCTTCCACCACTGGTGAGAGCATTTCCCCAAGACCAGGCTCTTTCACTTTTAGATAAATTGGCCCAAAACCCAATGCATCACTCTCTCCTTCATAGAGGGAGGGAATTCCCAATCATCACTGCCACAAAAAAAAAAAAAAAAGCATTTTTCTGATATAACTGTATTCATCATTTATCATATTTATCATGCACCTTTATTTAGTTATTGTTGTTTGGGTTTTTTTTTTTTTTGAGATGGAGTCTTGCTCTGTCGCCCAGGCTGGAGTGCGATGGCGCAATCTCAGCCTCACTGCAAGCTCTGCCTCCTGCGTTCACGCCATTCTCCCGCCTCAGCCTCCCGAGTGGCTGGGACTACAGGCGCCTGCCACCACTAGCCCGGCTAGTCTTTGTGTTTTTAGTAGAGACGGGGTTTTGTTGTTTTGTTTTTTAAAGGGGCAACAGGAAATCATAAACAAGTCTTGTATTAGGAGTCCAAAGAGGTAGTCTTCATTACGACTTTGGCACTTAGCATAAGGATGCATGACCTTGTATAAGGCACTTGATGTCTGCAAACCTCAGCCTCTGTTTCACTATTTGAAAACGGGGATCATAATTATTTCCCTTCCTGCCTTATAGGTTGAAAGAATATAATTTAAGTAAGCTATATAACTTGAAATGTGCTAAGAGGATGTATCTTAAGTATTCTCACCACCTCCTCATTAAAAAAAAAGGAAGAAAGAAAGAAAACTATCTGAGGTAATGGATATATTATGAGCTTCATTATGGTGATTATACATATATCCATCAAATCATGAAATTGCACACCTCAAATATTTACAGTTTTGTCAGATAACTCAATTTTAATTTTAAAAACTTACAAAAAAGTTATACAGAAAGGAATGATCATTGATATTAACACTGTAACTTAACTCTGCATGTGTATTTTTCCATTTAATTTAAGTGTCACTTCCAATTGCACCTAGAATCTAAAGCTGCATCTTTCATGCAGTTGGCATTTCTGAAACATTTGTTGAATGACAGATTGATAGATTGATAGTCTCTGGAATTTCCTAGGAAATTCCACCTAGCTACATGGAAGCACTTATGTTCTCCAGAGAGCATTTACATTAATTTTCCAACTTTAAATAACATCCTGATAAATAGAAAAGAGCTCACGTGGGGCAAAGCAAAATGTTTTTAATTGAAGCCCTTGTGGTACTTTTACTATTTTAATTTTCAAAAGCATTTGCACTGCTATCAAAGGTGTTTTGAGAAGGTGTACAAAATAGAACAAACAATAAGATAAATTTATTTGCTTTATGTTGGCAAATAACAAGACTTTCCTCTCTGGAAAACCACAATTGAGCAATAAGGAAAAAGTCAGAATTTCCAGAGTAGTGATACTAAGATTTTTAGGCCACCCATTACAAAGCAAACCATTTTAAAACATTAAAAATAGCTCATTAATATATTTGTGAAAGAACACCGCATACTAAAGAAAAATAGCTGTGTGCTTGGGTGCAGGGTATGTGTACGTGTGTATGTGTGTGTGCATGTGTGTGTGCGTATGTGTGTGTAAGTATATGTAGGTGCCGTATATTTCAGGAAATAAGGATCTATGTTGATGTATGTAGATTCATTTGTTTCCATTTTGATTATAGTCACATATTTTCAAGATACTATGCATTAAAGTTAGAGTCAATAGCCATGAAATTGACAGAGTAAAAGAATGGCCTTTAATATGTTCAGACTGATGTCTCTGACTTATCACCACCATGCTTCTTGCTGAAAATATATACTAAATTCATTCCTATTGCTTTCCCTTTAAACTAGTGAATTCTACTTTCCTTACCATTAATTAAGTCTATATACCATATAATTTAAGTAGGTTCATCTATGAGACTTTGGAGACACAAAATAGAGGAAAACCACAGGAAGCCAGGAGAAGGTCAGAACAATGCTTGGAGGATTATTCTGGCACAGGCTTTCCCTAAAGGGGTCAGCTAGTGATCTAAGAAGGCACCACTCTGAGCTATGCAGCTGCGGGACTGAATCCTGCACCTCAGAACTACAACTGTGTTAGTTTTTACTCTGGACTTGGTAGTACTTTCAAATGGCGGAAGTCTGCACTGGGGAAGGGGGTAGAGCCGTGTCTGTACCAGGCGTCTCTCACATGACCGTGTGGGCCTTGGAATCCCAGGGAGGCTTGTTAAAACAGAGGTTTTGGGAGTCTCTGCCTCAGTAGGCCTGGGGAGGAGCCTAGTATTTGCATTTCAAGCAGCTTCCCAGGTGGTTTTTCCCAGGCTAGTTTTCTTATATTTCTCTGTATTTTTTTTGAAAGAAAAGATAATCTGTCTTTTATTTCTAAGGCACCACTATATGGCCTAATATCCACTGGCACATACTAGGAGCTCAATAAAAGTTTGTAGAATAAATGAATGTTTGAGTAAATTTAAGTGCATAAAAATATAAATGAATGATGTAATCAACTAAAGTTCTACGTACGCTGGAAAAATATAGATGTATACTGGAGGAAGTTCCAAACATCTTTGTGTACCTACTATGTATCAGATGCTGTGCTAAAGAGCTAGGTATATGATGGTTAAAAAAAAAAAAAAGATTCAATTTGGATCATCATTTTGTTTGTAGTCAAGCGGAGAAGATAAACCGCTCTGCATCACTTAGCAACAGGGATATGTTCTGAAAAATGTGTCCTTAGGGATTTTTGTTATTGTGGGAGCATCGTAGAGTATATTTACACAAGCCCAGATGGTGTAGACTACTACATACCTAGGCTATGTGATAGAGCCTGTTGCTATTGGGTTAGGAATCTGAACAGCATGTTACTGTGCTGAATACTGTAGACAATTGTAACACAAAGATAAGAATTTGTGCATTTAAGCATAGAAAAGGTGTAGTGAAAATCTATACCTTTCACACGTATAAAAGATTTTTAAACGGTACCTCTGTATAGAGCACTTCCCACGAATGGAGCTTACAGGACGGAAGTTGCTCTGAGTGAGTCAGTGTGTGAGTGGCGAGTGAATGTGAAGGCCTAGGACCTTACTGCATGCTACTGTAGACTTTATAAACACCGTACATTTAGGCTACACTAAGCTTATTTTTAAATATTTTTATTTCCTCAATAATAAATTAACCTTAGCTTACTATAGCCTCTTTGTGCACTTTTTAATTTTTTAAACTTTTAGACTCTTTCGTAATAATACTTAGCTTACAACACAAATGCATTGTATAGCTTTACAAAAAAATATTTTCTCTTTATATCCTTATTCCATAAACTTTTTTCTGTTTTTGATTAATCTTTTTTTTTTACTTCTTAAATATTTTTGTTAGTTAAAAATGAAGACAAAGCCACACATCAGCCTAGGCCTACACAGGGTCAGGATCATCAAGATGTCAGTTACTGCATGCTCTCACTTGTAAGTGGGAGTTAAACAATGAGAATAGATGGACACAGGGAAGGGAACATCACACCCCGAGGCCTGTTGAGGGGTGGGGGCCAAGGGGAGGGAGATTAGGACAAATACCTAATGTGTGTGGCCTAAAACCTAGATGACGTGTTGATAGGTGCAGCAAACCACCATGGCACATGTATACCTATGCAACAAGCCTACACGTTCTGCACATGTATCCCAGAACTTAAAGTAAAAGAAAAAAGAAAAAACAAAAAGATGCCACTAGGCAGTAGGACATTTTCATGTATCCAGGAACTTAAAGTAAACGAAAAAAGGAAAAAAAGATGTCACTAGGCAATAGGAAGTTTTCAGCTTCATTATAATGTTATGCAACTACGGTCATACCTGCAGTCCATCGTTGACTAAAACATTGTCAGGTAGTGCACAATTGTCTGTTAAAGACATAATTACCAATGTCTAAAATAGATTGTGAGAGAGAAGCACACGGTGCATGGAAATGCAGGCATGCTGCAGTGGTATGGGCAACTGTGGAAAATTTCTTTGAGCTCTGAACAGAAAGTGAGAATTACTCAGATTTAAGTTGTAAAGATGTGAATATGAAAATGGAAATTCACTTCTACATTAAATATTTGAATATATCGTATAAATCATGTTGATAGTGGATTTGGACCCTGCAGCAAGAAGACCACCTATTCTTTCAAATGTTTTCAGGCCAATAAATATCACTGGTCCATAAGAATTCGGGATTTTTGTTGGTTTTATAAAATTTAAAACAATATAGAAAGAAGAAATCCAAGTTTTTGGTGAGTGACTATAGAGAGAAAAGGAATAACAGTGAAAAGAGTAGTAACATGTTTGTTGTAACTGGCATTTATCATCTCAAATCTTATTAAAGCATAGATTACCTCAAATGCCCTAATTATATGTTCAGAATGAGCTATATCTCTTGTTAAGAGTATCAGAGTAAAATAAAAGCATAATGAGTTTAATTCTATCATCACTTTGGCTCTTGCTGGTATAATTTAAAAGTTTATTCAGAACTGAGAAAATGCTACTTCCAGGGAACATTTTTCAGAAAAAAAAAAAGATATAATAAAAGTAATCATTTGACAGTCCTCCATAAAAAGAACTTCACTTACTGTAAAAAGAAAATTTTCAGCTAATATTGGCTTACACTTTTTAAATCATGCAATTCACACAAATTTATTCTCTGGTCAGCTGGATGTTCCATTGTTTCCAAATGAAAATAGAAGATTGTTTGCACCTGGTTAACTCAAAGGCCATTAAAAATAAGAAAAACATAAATTTGGAATTGTAAAATTACTATATGTATTTCTGCTTATATATCTTCTCAGAATTTTAGCAATATTCCCACAACCCACTGTATAAAAATAAACTAAAATAGTTTAAGACTTCTCTGTGGAATTACATGAGCAGGAATAAATTTCAGACTCCAATTACTTGAAGGAGCAATCATCGAACACCTGTTGGAACATGGCACGTGGTTATGCACTGGGGGATTGCGGTCGCATTTAGGTTGCAGCCAAAAGTACATGAAGACATAGAAAGTAAGAAAGAGCATGATGTACTCAGGAAATTAGTGTGGCCTCAAAACAAGGTTGATTCTCATCAAAGTCGGGGGAGGGGGGAGGGATTGCATTGGGAGTTATACCTGATATAAATGATGAATTGATGGGTGCTGACGAGATGATGGGTGCAGCACACCGACATGGCACAAGTATACATATGTAACAAACCTGCACGTTATGCACATGTACCCTAGAACTTAAAGTATAATAAAAAAAAAATTAGTAAAAAAAAAAAAAAAAAGAAAACTTGATGCCATAGAACTATAAAATTAAATCCAGGAAGAACCTCAAAGACAATCTTCTTCCAACATCCTCTTTCTCAGATAAGGAAATTAAGATTTTAAAAGATCTTGTGCCAAAAGTCAAACAGTTAACTTGTGGCAATTGAGATTAAATTTTAAAACTCCTAAAAAAAAAAAAAAACAAGGTTGATGTGGGTAGGAAGTGGTTGTTGACTGAAGAAAATAAGCTGGAGAGGGAAGTAAAGACCAGATCACAAGGCATGTTTTAAGTCATGTATCTTAGCTTGTGTTTTCCCAAGAGTGAAATACAAGACAGGCCTTGGATACAGGTCATTTATTTAAGAGTTAGTTTCAGAATGCACAAGCAAGGAAGAGGTAAAAGAGAGATAAGGAAAGAAGATCAAACAAAACAAAGAACAGTGTGTTATTGAGTTGGTCATGACTATTGGCAATGGGCCTCAACCCTACATGCCTACATGGCATCCCTCTGAAGTACCATGTCTAGTCATGGCCTCCAGTGGCCTCAAGGGTCTAAGAAGAATCCCACTGAAGCCTGGGAGGCTGGGGTGGTGGGAGAGGCTGGCACATCTATCCATGGATGCCATCCTCCATTGTGTGAGAGTTGCCCCAGGGAAGCCACATTGAGTGATGAGCAGCTCCATGGTATAGAGAAAGTCCTGATATAGAGACAAAGAGAGATCACTGAACTCACATAGGAACACACTGGCTTTTGAGAAACTGCTCCCAACTTCAGACATGCTGATGAACACGAAAGATATGGGGCTAGATCGTGCATTCATAACGTCTCCCACTCCATGTGACTGTTTTCATATTACTGGGTTTTAAGCAATGAAGGGACACAATCAGATTGCAATTTGGCAAGTTTAATCTAACTGTAGTGAAGCAAAGAGATTGAAGCTGAGCATAAGAAACAATGACCAGGTTGGGCGTGGTGGCTCATGCTTGTAATCCCAGCACTTTGGGAGAGGGAGGATCACCTGAGGTCAGGAGTTCAAGGCCAGCCTGGTCAACATGGTGAAACCTTGTCTGTACTAAAAATACAAAAAATTAGCTGGGCATGGTGGTGGGCACCTGTAATCCCAGCGACTTGGGAAGCTGAGGCAGGAGAATTGCTTGAACCCAGGAGGTGGAGGTTGCAGTGAGCTAAGATCACGCCACTGCACTCCAGCCTGGGCAGCAGAGCAAGATTTCATCTCAAAAAGAAACAAAGAAAGAATGAAAAAGAAACAAAGATCAGTTAGAAAAACAAATACATAACAATGATTCTAGATAGGAAGAAGTAGAGGGATTCATGTGCAATTTTGGAAGCAGAATGGACTGAAGGTAAGAAGTACATTAGGGGGATGATGGATAAGGACAAGTTAAGGATGACCCTTAGCTTTCTGGATTCTACAATGGATGACAATGATTCCATTCAGAAATAGGACAAGGGATCAACTGGGTTTCCAAAGTAGAGCAACGAGAAGATATATCCATTCTTTATGTCATTTAGTGAATCAACGATAATGTTTTGAGGACCTGCTGATCTAGGAACTAGAGATTCAGAAGTGAAAAATACAGACAATATCCATACTCTCCAGAGTTTATATCCATTTGGAATAAAAACAAAGCAAGCAAATAAAAAGATAAATTAATACAACAATTTCATATGTGGACAAGTGATACAAAGACCATAAAAGAGGAGGATGAGATAAAGTGTAATGAGAGTGGGTTGAGCTCCTTTGGAATGAGTGTTCAGAGACCTAATGAAGAGGTGATATCTGAACCAAGACCTGAATAACACAAAGGAATCACAGGAAGAACTAGGAGAAAACTATTCCAGGCAGAGGGAAGAGCAGGGGCCAAGGGCAGGATGAAAGCTGGCACACCCAGGGAGCAGAAGGAGACCATATGGGTGAAGTTTAGTGAAACCAGGTGAGCCTGGCATGAGATGAGAGCAAGAAGGAACCACAGGGGCAGATCATGACAGGAGTAGGACCATGAAAAGGAGACTGATTTTTATTTCCAGCATTAAAAAAATCATTGGTGGTTTTCAAGCAAGGAGATAATGCGATTAGATTTCTGTTTCTTAAAGGTCACTCCGGATGTTTTGGGGAGAATGGATCTTTAGACAGGCAAGAGGAGACACCTGTGAGATTGGTTAATAATGAGAACTAGCCCTAACATCGCTAAGACATTGCTGTAAGTGCATTGCAAGAATTAATTTATTTAATCCATACAGCAACTCTACAAGGTATATACTATTTTTACTGCCTTCTACAGATGAGAACATACATGTTTCATAACTTGCCCACTGTCAGGAGGTAGCCTGGCTCCAACCCTGTGCTCTTACAAACTATGAATCTTACCATCACATATAAGGCACAGTGCTTGTCCAGTCCAAAGGTGATAGAGTGGGTTGAGTGGCTGGAGATTGAAACCAAAGTCAATTCAGTGAAAACTGTGATAGACTGAGGTCCAATCCAATATGAGGTTCATCTCACAAACACCTAATGTCTTCTTTAGTCCTCTTACACATTGGTTTGTACATTTTATTGACTTTTGGACAGATTATCAAACTGGAAGAAATTTTCTGGATTTGAATGATTTAATTAGGTAAAAAAGTAAAACACTCAAAATTATCTCTAACAGTTTTCAGCATTGACAACATTCCCATAGTTCTGTAGGTGGAGAAGATAGAAACATTAATTGAACGTGGTCAGTATTCTTGAGAAATTGGTACTAGCGAAAGGGATGGTAATGCAGGCAAATGTATTATAGTGAGTGATCTGGCAAATTGATGTTTAATAACTGGCACTTTGGAGTGAGGGAAACCTTAATTTGTAGGATTTGCCAATTTGTGTGATTTCAAGCTACTGATGGTACATTAACTGACTTAGAGAATTCCAGAAAATTTAATACACGGCTCTCTTGAACCAAGGCAAAGTAGCTCCAGTACTTACAGTACAGTGTGAAGAATGTGGAAGAAAGATGCTCAACAGAGGATCCAGGGCCACAGAAAGAATCCTGACTGATTATGCCGAAGAAAATCATCCAACACTTCCATGAGGCAAAGGCATTCGAACCTGGTCTTTAAGAAGAGAGGAGGAAAACTGTCAATTTATGTATAGTCTATGGCAACTCCAGTTTACATATTGTCCACAGAAGATTTCTACTACAACGGTAATATCAAGTAGTTATAATAAAGACTACAGGGACCACAAAGCCTAAAATATGTGATTCTTTCCAGAAAAAGTTGCCAACCATTGCAATAATCGATGACAACAACAATCAGTTAAACCCTTGATAGAGAAATGTCTTTGACTTTCAAAACACTAATGCAACTTCTTCCATCCTACTCTCTGCCGATGAGCTTACTTGAGATTTTACTGAGACATTGAAGCAATCAGAGCACAGAATCCTTGCTTTTCCTTCTGCTACCATGGGCAAGTGATCATTGTGCCTATCTAGAGCCAATCTTTTCATTTGTATGCGACAGACCCTCCCCTCAGGCTCATCCAAGGTCACCGGTCCAAGTATCCAAGCCTCTCTCTTCCCTGCATCGTCGGGTTTTTCCTCTCCACTGAATCATTTGGATTAATGTACAAACATGCCATTATTCTCATTTATTATTATTATTATGGAAAATAACATTTGACATGAAATCTACCTTCTTAAATTTTTAAGTGTATAATATATTATTTTTTACTATAGTTACAGTGCTGTACAGCGGATCTCTAGAGAAATCATTCATCTTGCTTCACTGAAACTAATACCCATTGATTCATCATTTTCCATTTTCTGTCCCTCACAACAATCACCATGCTGCTCTTTGATTCTATAGATTTCACTATTTTAAACACCTCATCTAAATGGAATCATGCAGTATTTGTCTTCCTGTGACTGACTTATTTCACTTAGCATAATGTCCTCAAGGTTCATCCAAGTTGTCACATTTTGCAGGATTTCCTCCCTTTTTAAGGTTCAATGTATTCAATTGAATGTGTATACCACATTTTCTTTATCCATCCATTTGTCAATAGACATTTAGCTCGTTTCCTTATTTTGGCTATTGTGAATAGTGCTGCAATGAACACAGGAGTGCTTATATCTCTTTGACATTCTGACTTCAATTATTTTGGATACATGCCTAGAAGTGGAATTTCTGGATGATACGATAGTTCTATTTTTTATTTTCTGATAAACCACTATACTATTCATTCCCATCAACAGTGTGTAAGTGTTTCAATTTCTCCACAGCCTTGTCAACACTTGTTTTTTGGTTTTACTTTTGATTCTAATTATCCTAACAGGTGTGAGTGGATAACTCATTGTGGTTTTGATTTACATTTCCCTAATTATTAGTGACATTAAGAATTTTTATATATCTATTGGCTATTTGTATGTATTCTGGAAGCATCACAATTCCTGATATTAAAATTCATTACAAACCTATATCATTAATGAAAATGATATAGTACTGGCATAATGACAGACATGTAGACCAACAGAACAAAATAGAATATCCAGAAAGAAAACCACAAATATATGGACAACTGGTTTTCTAAAAGGGTGGTGAGAATATAAAATTGGGAACATCTCTTTAACAAAGGGTGTTGGGAAAACTGGGTATCTATATGAAAAGGAATGAAATTGGACTTCTATCTTACACCATATACAAAAATCAACTCAAAATGGGTTAAAAACTTTAAATGTAGGACTCTAAATCTTCTCAAAAAACACAGAATGGTCATGACATTTCTCTTGACAATAATTTCATGTATATACCACCAAAGCACAGACAGCAAATATAATAATAAAGCTGAACTTAGGTCAAACTAAAAAGCTTCTGTGCAGTGAAAGAAACAATCAACAGAGTAAAAGGTATGGAATGGGAGAAAATATTTGCAAACCATACATATCTGATAAAAAGTGAATCTCCAAAATAAATAACAAATGCTTACAACTCAGTAGCAAAAATAAAACTACTAACCCAATTAAAATGAGCTAAAGACTTGAAGCAACATTTCTCTAAAGAACACATTATACCGTATTTTAAAAATGATCTGCTCCCAATCCCCAATTCAGCTATCACCTCTTTCTCTTACCCAGTTACCCCAACACCTTTTATTGAAAAGACGTTCCCCATTTTATATTTTTGGCATCCTCTTAGAAAGACCCTACATTTGTGGTCTTATTTCTGGGCTTTCTGTCTTGTTTCATTGGTCTCTATGTCTCTCTTTATGCCAGTACCATATTGCTTTGATTACTACAGGTTACCCGTCTCTTTTTTTTTTTTTTTTTTTTTTTTTTTTTGAGATGGAGTCTCACTCTGTTGCCCAGGCTGCAGTGCAGTGGCACAATCTCGGCTCACTGCAACCTCCACCTCCCGGGTTCAAGCGATTCTCTTTCCTCAGTGTCCCGTGTAGCTGGGACTACAGGCGCATGACCCCAGCCCGGCTAATTTTTGTATTTTTAGTAGAGACAGGGTTTCACTATGTTGGTCAGGCTGATCTCGAACTCCTGACCTCGTGATCCACCTGCCTTGGACTCCCAAAGTGCTGGGATTACAGGTGTGAGCCACCGCGCCCGGCTGGTTACTCCTCTTTTTACTGCAAATTACTCAAAGGAGTTGTTCCTAGTCTCTTGTTAATCTCTATCATATCCACTTCTCTCAAGTTTTATTCCTCCATCCTTTTTACTCTATCAAAACTGCTCAAGGTCAACAATGACCTTCACATTGTAAACTCAGTAGCTAATTCTCATCTATGCTATGGTGTGCATGTTGGTTTTCCCTCAAAATTAATATGTTAAAACCTAACCCCCAATGTAATAGTATTAAAGAGTGGACCTTTAGGAAGTGATTAGGTCATGAGAGCTCTGCCCTCATGGATGAGATTACTAACTGTATATAAGAAGCTTGAGGAAGCTCCAGAGCCCCGCTATACCCTCTGCTATGTGAGAACAGAGCAACAAGGCACCATCTTTGAGGCAGAGAGTGAGCTTTGCCAGACACTGAATCTGCTGGCACCTTGATCTTGGATTTCCCAATCCCCAGAGCTGTGAAACATAAATTTCTATTGCTTATGTTACCCAGACTATGGTATTTTGTTATAGCAGCTCAAATAAATGAAGACACTAGATAATACAGTTAATCACTTCCAATTCCTTAAAATACTTATTCACCTGACTTCTAATTAACCATACTCATTTGATTTCCGTTTTTGTCAGCATTAAGACCTAATTGACAGTATATACTTCCACCTTCCACATCATAGATTAGAAAGATAGAAACTGAGGTGCACTTAACATGAAAGTTATGCATTCACCCTCAAGTGAAGGCTATAAGGACATCACAACTCAGAACAAAGGTTCAGGTTTCATAGCAGTTTAAATGGACCATTATGAAGACAGAATTGACCCATTACTGAAAAATAAAAGTATGAACTTGCTAAACTTGAAAGAACTTTGGTGGCCACAACATCTAATTCCATGTTCACGTGGCAAAAGTGGTTCTGTCTCAGCAAAACAACATCACATGCCACAATAAATTGATCCTAATAATTCAAACACTACCCTGATTCCCTAAGAAATTACAAGAAGTGCCTTATGAATCCTTCTGATGCTTTTTCTTCTCTAATAAGATTATGGGTCAGTAACCTCAAAGGTAAATTTTATTTCTATTTTTTAAAATAAAGCAGATTCAGCAAGTTAAATGGTTTATTTTCTCCTCTATTTTACAATTGAGATATATCTAAGCTTCAAAAGAAAACAGAAACGACTTTTACCCTGACCTCATCATATCTTCCTTATCTTCTTTTGACGTATACTCTCTATATTAATTGGTTCTTAATTAAGCTTTGTGCTTCGGGATTTGAAATAGCTTTAGAGTATTGGTAGCCAGTTTCTACTCTTGTTCTTTTTTTTAACAATGTTGATTGAAAATTAATTCAATGTAGAAGAAAATGACAATGTACTATGTAGCAACGTGGCCTGTGGGTGCTCAATTTAAAAATCCTGTCAATTAGGGTCATAATTTCAACTAAAGTTTGCATATAGACACTAAAAAGGCATCATCCTAGAGCCTAAAGGCATAACCCACGCTCAGAAGAATCTCTTTTATTAGTCAATGAAGATATTATTCTTTATTTGGAAAGAGGACAAAAATATTTGTTGCTGGCTTTGAATTGCTAGTTAAACAATATGAAATTATTGAGGGTAATTGTACCCTGCACAAGGTCCTAATGTAACATGGAGACCTGAAAGACACACACACATACAGCTTTCTGAATGTTCCTGTAAAGCCAGCCCCCAGCTATAGAGATCTGAACAACATTTGATTAAGATTTAGATCTTATTACTTTTTTCCTTACCCAGTGGGAGTCATTTTGTTTTTTGTCTGTTCAGAGTAGAGAATTCCTAAAAAACTATATTCAGATGGTTCATAACAATCAGGTGATTGTTCTTTTACTTATTCGTAGACTTGATTTTCTCTTAAAATTCATATTTATCTATTGTCTGATTATGTTCTCCACAAATCCAAATGTTACAATGATAGATAAGAGTATAATAATTCAATTGCTTTAACAATGACCAACAACCAATGGAAAAATACATTCTTAGCTTACTTAATGAAAATCCACAAATCCACAAAAGACTTTTTAATTTTTTCCCCTATTTTCTAATATTGAAACATCATGCTGCCACATTTAACAACAAGTAAATTGCTAAAATCTAAGAGCCAGAATTACCTTTGCTGAAAGTCAAATAAGGACATGTAGAAACTATATTAATTTTTTTTTTTTTTTTTTTTTGAGACGGAGTCTTGCTCTGTCGCCCAGGCCAGAGTGCAGTGGCATGATCTTGGCTCACTGCAAGCTCCGCCTCCCAGATTCACGCCATTCTCCTGCCTCAGCCTCCCAAGTAGCTGGGACTACAGGCGCCCGCCACTGTGCCCGGCTAATTTTTTATATTTTTAGTAGAGACGGGGTTTCACCATGTTAGCCAGGATGGTCTCGATCTCCTGACCTCGTGATCCGCCCACCTTGGCCTCCCAAAGTGCTGAGATTACAGTCGTGAGCCACTGCACCTGGCCGAAACTATATTAATTTTAAATATAAACTCATATTTATTTTTAAACAATATTCATAATATGTAGGCCATTAACACAGAGTATTAACCAGTCCAGTACATTTGGCTATTTCTGGTTCGGAGTAAGAATGAATATTTACTAACAAAATTTTGGAAAAACTTGAATCTATTAACATCAATCATTTATGTCCCAATGTCAGAGCATTCTAGTTTCCCATCCAATGGCCACTTTCTTCTTTTCCCCTAGCAATTGAACTATGGATATTGTGCCCAAATTGTGCACTTTGCAGCTACATTGTGACAAATGACCAACTCCTAACCCATAGTATAGGTTATTGGTCATTCCATAGGTTCTATGAAACTGCTGATAATTCTCCTTAAAAAAGAGATCTGACACCATTGCTTCTCAAATTGTGGTTCATAGTTACTTGGGAGTCTAGGAGTTCAAATATGATTTTTTAATGTTTATCTATTTTTTATCTTATGTTAAAAAGAATGTATACAATTATGAAAGATAAAATCTCCATTTTGCAATGAGGTTTTTCACTTTAAGGCCATCATCATACGGCTTTTCTTTTGAGCCTGGTTACTCCCAAAGCAGGGTCTAATGCAAAAATTTGCCTGCACTCGTTCACATAGGAATGTGGTCTCAGGGAGAAGTACATGTTGAAGAATAAAAGAGGGAAAACCATCACAAAAATATTTTATCTGCTTGGCAAATGCTATGGGAAGCTGGTGCTTGATCTCCCGGTGAATACTGAGGAGACTTTGAAAAAACATCACAAAATTGCCTGGTCAGGAGACAAAAGAGGTTAAGAGGAGTCCGACAGGTGGTAGTTTTCCCACTTTTGGATTGCACACAAATGAGTGCAAAGTGGCTTCTCAAGAACATGTCCTGAAAAGGCATCAGAGAAGACCATGGCAGGAGCCAAGAGGTGAGTTGAGTGGCTCAAGCTAAAGCACTGGATGATTGCTAGGCTCATCAAAGCCAGTATAGTAGCTAGGGTAAGAGGTGGAGCCAGGAGAATTTTGAGGGATAAAATACAATCTACCATCTGTACCACTCAGATCCATTCATGCGCTTTATTACCCCAGTCTAGCACATTGTGATGGTGCTAGCTAGGCACAATCTCAGCAAGGATGTTGTATAACAGAACTAGTAGAACAAGCTAGATTGCCCCTGTTACATCTGAGCCTGATATTCACTACAGCTCTCCCCAGCATGTGGGGACTGCAATTTGGATTACAATTCAGGATGAGATTTTGAGTGGAGAGACAGCCAAACCATATCATTCTGCCCTAGCCCCTCCCAAACCTCATGTCCTCACATTTCAAAACACAACCATGCTCTCCCAACAGTCCCACAAACTCTTAACTCATTCCAGCATTAACCCTTCCACCTATGAGCCTGTAAAATCAAAAGCAAGTTAGTTACTTCCCAGATACAATAAAGATACAGAAATTTGGTAAATACATCCATTCCAAATGGGAGAAATTAGCCAAAACAAAGGGGCTACAGGCCCCATGCCCTAATAGGGCAATCATTAAATCTTAAAGTTCCAAAATTATCTCCTTTGACTTTATGTCTCACATCCAGGTCACACTGATGCAAGAAGTGGGCTTCATGGCCTTGGGCAGCTCTGCCCCTGTGGCTTTGCAGGGTAAAGTCCTCCTTCCAGCTCCTTTCATGGCCTGGCATTGAGTGTCTGCAATTTTCCAGGCACACAGTGCAAACTGTTGGTGGATCTACCATTCTGGGGTCTGGAGGAGAGTGGCCCTCTTCTCACAGCTCCAACAGGCAGTGCCACAGTGAGGACTCTCTGTGGGGGCTCTCACCCCACATTTCCCTTCCCCACTGCCCGAGCAGAGGTTCTCATTGAGGGTTCCACTCCTGTGGCAAACTTCTGCCTGGACATCCAGGTATGTCCATACATCCTCTGAAATCTAGGCGGAGGTTCCAAAACCTCAATTCTTGACTTCTGTGTACTCATAAGCTCGACATCACATGTAAGGCACCAAAGCTTGGGGCTCGCAGTCTCTGAAGCAATGGTCCGAGCTATATGTTGGCCCCTTTTAGCCATGGCTGGGACAGAAGCAGCTGGGATGCAGAGCACCACGTCCCAAGGCTGCATAGAGCAGTGGGGCTCTGGGCCTGGCCCGTGAAACCATTTTTCCCCTGTAGGCATCTAGGCCTGTGATGGGAGGGTCTGCACTGAAGGTCTCTGACATGCCCTGGTGACATTTTTCCCCATTGTCTTGGTGATTAATATTCAGCTCCTGGTTACTTATGCAAATTTCTACAGCAGGCTTGAGTTTCTCCCCAGAAAATGGGTTTTTCTTTTCTATTGCATTGTCAGACTGCAAATTTTCCCAACTTTTATGCTCTGATTCCAACTTTTATGCTCTTGAATGCTTTATTGCTTAGAAATTTCTTCTGCCAAATACACTAAATCATCTCTCTTAAGTTCAAAGTTCCACAGATCTCTAGGACAGGGGAAAAATGCCACCAGTCTCTTTGCTAAAGAACAAGAGTCACCTTTATTCCAGCTCCCAACAAGTTCCTCATCTCCATCTGAGGCCACCTCAGCTGGAACTTAATTGTCCATATCTCTACCAGAATTTTGGTCAAAGCATTCTTTTGACCATTCGAGATGAGTTGAAGTCATTCCAAAGACTTCAACAAGTGTCTAGGAAGTTCCAAACTTTCCCACATTTTCCTGTGTTCTTCTGAGCCCTCCTCTCCTGGTTAACTGGCTGTTAACCAGTTCTAAAGTCATTTCCACAATTTTGGGTATCTTTACAGCAGTGCCCCACTACCTGGTACCAATTTACTGTATTAATCTGTTCCCATGCTTCTATAAAGAAACACCCAAAACTGGGTAATTTATAAAGAAAATAGATTTATTTGACTCACAGTTCCACTTGTCTGGGGAGCCCTCAGAAAACTTACAATCATGGTGAAAGGCACCTCTTCACAGGGCGGCAGGAAAAGGAAGTACAGAGAGAAGGGGGAGAAAGCCTCTCATGAGAGAACTCACTATCATCAGAACAGCATGGGGGCAACGCCCATATGTTCTAATCACATCCCACAAGGTCCCTCCCCCAACACATGGGGATTACAATTCTGATTACAATTCAAGATGAGATTTTGGGTGTGGACACAGCCAAACCATATTACCACCTGAGGTCCATATCCTGTCAGATCAGCGGCAGACTTAGATCCTCATAGGAGCACAAACCGTATTCTGAACTGCACATGTGAAGGATCTAAGTTGTGCACTCCTTAATACTCACTAATGCCTGATGATCTGAGGTGGAACAGTTTCATCCTGAAACCATCCTGTCACCCTCTTACCCTGTCCATTAAAAAATTATCTTCCATGAAACCAGTCCTTGTTGCCAAAATGGTTGGATACCACCTAGACAAAATGGAACAATCCTCTGAAAAAAACACAATGGCTACAAGAAACAATGTGAAATAATTTGAAGAGCTCTTTAACTATTAAGAAAATTGAAATTGTAATTTTTAAAAATTCCCAAAATCTCCAGACTTCAATGAATTTACAGAGAAGGCTACCAAATGTTTAAATAAAATTAATGCCAATTCTAAACAATAGCTTTCAGAAAAATAGAAAGGAGAGAAAACTTCTCAATTCATTCCGTAAAGCTAGTATTACCACCAAAACCAGACAAAGACAGTACAAGCAGAAAACTACAGACCAGTATCCCTCATTAATACAGACACAACAATCATTAGCAAAATATTACCAAATAAATTCAGCAACATATAAAAAGAATTATGCACCGTGACTAAGTGTGGTTTATGGTAAGATCATAAGGCTGGTTCAGTAATCACAAATCATTGCAGCCCACCATGTTGACACATGAAAGAAGGAAAATAAACATGAATTTTGGCAAAACGTAACACCTATTTCGAAGAAAAGAAAACTGTCAGAAAAATCGAAATACAGAGAAACTTCCTCGACCTAATAAGGAGTACCTGCATAAAAACATACAGTTAGCATTATACTTAACAGTGAAAGATTGAATTTTCTCCCTGTGACTAGAAAGAAGGCAAGGGTGTCCACTCTTGCTACTGTTAATCAAAACAATGCTGGAAGTTTTAGCTAAGTCAAGAAAGCAATAGAAAGTGTTCACATTGGATAGGGAGAAATAAAACAGTCCTTATTTGCAAATGACATAATCATCTAAATAAAATCCCCAAATCAACAAAAAACCCAAAATGAACAAAACAAAGAACACCAATAAAAGAATTCTGGAAGTTCTAAATAAGCTCAGGAAGGTTTCAGGATATGAGATAAATATACAAAAATCAGTTGTATTTCTATACACTAGCAACACAAATATTTAAAATAAAATATAATTTACTGTACAATTTTAAATTGCTCAAAGAAATAAATATATGTGTTAATCTAATAAAATATGTATAAGATTTGTATGTTGAAAACAAAAGACCAATAGAGGAAATCAAAGAAAATTGAAATAAATGGATAGCTATAGCATGTTCATGGGATGAAAGACTAAACATAGCAAAGGTGTCAATTCTTTCCAAATCAATAGGCAATCTTACCAAGATCCTAGAAAGGTATTTTATAGACATAGACGAGTTGATTTTTAAATGTGTATCGAAAGACAAAAGAACCAAGAAAGCTAAAATCATTTTGAATTAAAAATTGACCTACTAGATTTTAAGACTTAGAGCTTCAATAATTAAGATGATGTGGTACTGGCAGAAGATAGACACAAAAATCAGTGAAATAGAACAGAGATCCCAGAAATAGACCCACACGAATATGCCCAATTAATTTTTGGCAAAGATGCAAAAGCAATTCCATAGAGAAAAGGTAGCCTTTTTGACAAATGATGCTGGAGCAATTGGATATTCAGAAGCAAAAGAGAGGGAGAGGAAGAGAAAGAGAGAGAGAGAGAGAGAGAGAGGACCCAAACCCAAGTCTCATATGCTATAAACTCAAAATAGATTGAATCATGTACTTAAATGCAAAAAGTAAACCTGTAACACTTTGAGAAAACAGTAGGAGAAAATCTTCAGGATCTAAGACTAAGTAAAGAGTTCTTAGATTTTACACTAAAAGCATCATCCAAAAACAGAAAAAAACTGACAAATTGGACTTTCATCAAAATTAAAAACTCTTGTACTGCAAAACGCCCTTTTACAAAGACAAAATGACAAATTACAGACTGGGAGAAAATATTTGCAAACCACATATTTGACAAAGACTAGAATATATTAAAACTCTCAAATTTAATAGTAGAAAAAAACAAAAAAAACCCAACAATTCAATTATAAAGTGAGTAAAAGAGATAAGGAGATATGTCATTAAAGAGAATACACAGATGGCAAATAAGCCCAAGAAAAGATGTTCAATATTATTAGTCCCTTGGAAAATTTAAATTAAAATCATAATGAGATATCTAATTTATCAGAACTGTGAAAATAAAAAGAAAGTTACAAGACAAAATGCTGGGAAGAATGCAGAGAAACCACCAAATCACACCTATTTTGTAGGTGGGAGTATGAAATGGTTCACCCCTCTGAAAACTGTTTGTAGGTTCTGAAAATCTATACATGCAACAACTCTCCTACAACCTGGCAATTATTCTTCTGGACATTTCTCTCAGAGAAATAAAAACATGTTCACCCAAAGACATGAGCACAATTGTTCATAACAGCTTTATATGTTAACAGTCTGGAAACAACCCAGATGTTCTTCATGAGGCAATGGTTGAACTATGTAATATTCATACCATGTATTGCACACTTAGCAATAAAAAGGAATAAACTACTGATACATGCCACAGTCTGGATGAATCTCCAAAAAATTAGACAGAGTAAAAAGGCCAATCCAAAAGTTACACCCTATATGATTCAATTTATACAACATTTTTGAAATGAAAATATTACAGATATAAATATAGTATTTAGGCTGCCTGGAATTAAGGAGGGAATGCAAGCAGGAGGGAAAGGTAGGTGTCAATAAAAGTGCACGAGAGATGTTTGTGGTAACCGGAACGTTCTCTAACTTGTGTGTCTCACGTGTGAATATCCTGAGAGTGAGACTGTATTACAGTATCATAAGATGTTACCACTGGGGAAAGCTGAGTACACGGTATTGTGATCTCTGCATATTACATCTTATACTGTGTGCGAATCTGCGATTACCTAAAAATTAAAAATTAATTTATAAATTATATGTGGTAGCAATAATCCCATTATTTTCTTCAACCTGTGTCTAAATCCAAGTGTAATTATTTTTATATGCTGCTTAAGTAATAGCTAAATAGTGTGATGCTTATTACTTCCAGAATGTACTACACTGCATTGTGAAATATTTTGAAATTATTTTCAGGGAAAGAACAAAAGAAACAATCAAACCTCCAACTGTCACTGCTTTATCATTTTCTTTTGCTGATTTTATACTAAACTTTTACAATATTCTTCTGTACTATTTTCTAATTATAATTTTGGATTTAATTCATAATCAAAGGGTCTTTTAAGTATACTGATATGTTTCATTTCATTCTAATGATTAAGAATGGGAATAAATGACAGTATAAATTTTTTCACCACATTTAATGGAATGCAATGGAATTAAATGAAATTAAGTTTTACTCATGGCAGAACTAAGTCTTCCACTTTTCTTCCAATGTTAAAATATAATTGAAACAGCAGAAAAATGGCAATACATTCATTGAATTATGCTTGGTAAGATCAACCACATTTCATCACTGAAATACATTACCACATTGTCTATGAAACACATTGGGTTTTACTCAATCAAGAGTAGTTTTAAGCTTTTCAGCTTGGGATGGGATTTGTAGTTATTGTTTTCATTTCTTGAAGGTTAACACGAAAAAGTCAAGGACTTAAGAAGTAGGGCTTTTTCCTTAATAATAGAGCATAAATTAAAGATTCCAAAGTGACTACATGATCCGTGGTTACTTAAAGGATATTTATCAAGCGTATGTCCATATTTCCATATTCTCCCCATGAAGTTAAGTGTGAAATAGCTGTAACCTCTCAGGAACTCCAAACAAAGATGTTCCAGGATCAGCTGAACGTATAGGAGACTTGAATCAGTTATCAGTCTGATCAGTCAGGCACCCTCTTAACACTGCAAGATTACTTAGAGAATCCTGTAAATTTTAGTCATGTGGCTCAGAGAGTATTGCCCAGTGGTTCAACGTAGACCCATTGAACAGTAGTTCATGGTTTATGGATCAGGGATGAGGTTAGGAAAGTCATAATTTAGGATGGTAAAAAAGATAAGAAGAATAAAAGGAAAGGTAAGAAAAAGAGCAGAGACAGCCAATCAAGATCAATAATCATTGACCTGTGTTTTAGCAAATTTAAAGAGGAGTAAACAGAATCCTAATTCTTCTGATTTACTTAGTTATGTTGAAGTTACTCTAAGGGACACTTAAAAATATTTGTCTTCACAAATATGCTTAGCCAACCCTTTTAATGAGCTTCTTGGGCGTTTGCCAATCAATTGGATATATAGTATTTTTTTCACCATTTTGTACCAAGTAACACATAAATTCATGTCCACTGTTTAGACCAACTGCAGTAGCATTTATGATACAGCAAACTTATGGATAATTCTACTTGCAACCCAATGTTACATTTATAATCAATATTCCATCCTCCACTCATCAAAAAATTTCAGAATAGCCAAAATGAGCCCCTTTTCAGAAAAACAGTGGAGACTTTGTTGTAATGAAACATCTCCCAAGTCCATCATATACTCACACATCATAAACTTATTCTGTGTACTCTGTAACAAACTTTTTCAAATGACTCTAAAATGAGGGACCAGAGCACATAGATTATGAAGTTTCGAAAAGTGTAATGTGATTTACACTCTTTCATTATTTTCTTAAATTAGAGTTTAGTTGCCGTGATTCTGGGAGTTGACTGCAGCCAAATACCTATGAAGGGAGAGAATATAAATGTTCCATTATTTGGGGATTCCCATATTCCGTCAATGTAATTTAGCACGTTCAATAAATCCTTATATAATTTTAGAAAAAAATGAAAATCACCTAAATGTCTAAAAGCCTGAATAATAAATTATAAAAATCATTGTTTTTGCTGCAAATATGAAACACCTACATCAAACATTGTGCAAGGCATGTAAGCCAAGATTACCGATTAGTAAGATTACCATCTGATTCCCAAACCTGTTTCTAGCCCTGTGTTTCCCATTTCTATGAATGCAATGTTACCTTCACTCTCCCAGGCATAGAGATGAATACCAACACGCCTTTTAGCTTCTCCCTCCTTCCCTGTAATATCCTCCCTTCTTTTGGCTGTTCACTACTTCTGATTCTTCTGACATTGGTCCTGTTTTTACTATTCAAGTTCTCATTTCCTCACACCTTAGTGATTGTGAAATTCCCCTGCACTTCTCCTCACCTAGGAGCTTCCTCTTAGTCCATGTCACGCACGCACGTAAGATTAATCTTCTTGTGTTCATATACTGTATCATAATCCTCTCCTGCTTCAAAACCTTCTGTAACTCCCTTACTGCATAGAAAATTCAAGTTAAATTGCTCAGCCTGACATTCAAGGCCTTATGTGATATGAATTTCCTCCCAAGGACCCCTCCTGTCTACCTTTGAGATGTAACTCCTAGGATGATTTCCCACAACAAACGCTTTCTCAAACACATTTGTGTGCAATTTCCTGTTTCCTACAGTTGTAGACAATTTTTCCCTGCTCTGGCGCTCTACCTGCATCCCCCAATAGCAGTAATACTTTATCTGTACATCTGCTTTCTTTTCCTTTTTTATTTTTTTTCCCCCCGAGACGGAGTGTCACTCTGTCGCCCAGGCTGGAGCACAGTGGCACGATCTTGGCTCATTGCAACCTCCGTCTCCCAAGTTCAAGCAATTCTCCCACTTTAGCCTCCTGAGTAACTGGGACTAGAGACACGCGCCACCACACCTGGCTAATTCTTGTATTTTTAGTAGAGATGGGATTTCATCATGTTGGCCAAGCTGGTCTCAAACGCCTGACCTCGTGATCCACCCACCTCATCCTCTGAAAGTGCAGGGATTACAAGCGTGAGCCACCGCGCCTGGCCGCTTTCTTTTTCTTGATAGACTATATGTTCTGTGATGTTAGGTACCATGTGGTATCCATCATGGTGTGATTCACCATGACTAACAAGTGATGGGGTAGACATAAGTGAGTATTTATTGAATAGATTGATATATTCTTCTTGATGAACAAATTTTTAATATAAATACTTGCAAATAAAAGGCCTCCCAGGTTTCCATTACAATTTGTTCATACTTCTTACATTTTACTGGTAAGATAAATGTAGACAGATCCAATAGATGAGTTTTAAAGCCATCTTTTCTGAATCTGTGGTCTTTCATCACAGTGCTGCACGGATTAGTTAATATGTTTCAGTTCTTTGGTTAAAAAAAATTCTGAAAATTGCTTGTTTTATGTTTTAAAGAATTTTGCAATCTATTTTCAACAAAACATAAATCTAGTCAATAAAATGGGGATGAAATAATAATTATGAGAACAATGATCTTTAAAGTATTCTTTTTTCTATTTTAAATGCCATCTCAGAGGCTGATGCATGGTTTTATTTTTTCACCCAGTGTGAAGAGAAGGCTTTTTTAAAAAAAATTCTTTGTCTGGACTGAAGTAAAAGAATTATAAAAGACCTTAAAATAAAGTCACTTGGGCAACCCTCCTGCCTTGGGAGGACTATATATAAACCCAACTGGAAAGAGAGATATATTTTCCAAGTTGGGAAGGGTAAATATAAACCTGAACTTGACATTAACTTTCCTTTATGATTCAACGAAGTGTTTAAACATCCTTGAAAGGTAAAAGTTTCTTTTTCCTCCTTAAATACTCTGCACTTCAGTCACTTGCATCGAACATTTATAATCTGCTGTGAATTATTTCATCAGTGCTAGAACTAAGAAGTCTCCTGTTTTAATAGAATCCATTCCAAAGTAACACAAACTTACATAACACTTGAATTACAATCCAAAGTAACACAAACTTACATAACACTTGAATTACAATCCAAAGTAACACAAACTTACGTAACACTTGAATTACAAAAGAGTTCACCACAATGTGCTTTCAAATAATCAGTTTCCTTAGTGCATTTAAAATATCATTCAATTTATAACTGCTCAGAAGCATATTTGTTATGCAAATTGAGGTTCATCTCTACTTTGAATGTTAGGTCATATGGAACCTATGTAAAACGAATAAAAATATTTTTAAACTGCACCATGATTTCAGCATATATAGTAAAAGCTCTGAAGTAGGAATCTTTAGAAATTAAGAGTCAGGGGACTAATAGTTATTTCAGAATTTACTGTGTCGGGTGCTATAATATGTTGATGATATGTTACTTACCATTATACCAGGCAATCAATAGACTTATCAGATTGAAACTATAGGCATCCTATTCAGATGTCTTCATACAAAAACCAAGTTGTTCAACATTATATTATTGTAATATTTTGGTAAAGACTTTGAAGCAATTATTATGTTTTATTAAAATATTTCACCCTACTGAAGTATTTTCTATGCAAATAAACCATTTAATATAATATGGACAATGAGGAAAACTTCCTTTCTCTCTCTAAATGTAAAATACTGGAACATCCATTTTAATTATCATATATCAACCTGAAAACTAAATGCCACCAAATACCTATACTAGCTATGCTAGTAGCTTGTATCCCATCCCCTTCTCATCAGAAATTGTGGCAGTGTATCTGCATGTGGCATTGATTTCTGAATAAGCAGCCAAGTTGAGGTGTGATCAGTTATACAGACAAGCTCACTGCACTTTCTTATATCTGAAACATCCCTGGAGGCCCTTACAATTTCTCAATGTCATAGACTCTAATCTTTATGGATCTTAAGTCCAAAATTAGAAAACACAGAATATCATGATTGCCTACAATATGAAATATTCACAAGTGTAAGTAAAACACATTTTCTTTATATAAAAAAGTACTTTATATTGAAGTGCATGATCAACCACCTTCTCTACAGTAACTTGCTTTTAAAAAAATGAACAAATATGGAACAAATTTAAATTTTCTATCCAAACTTATTGAAACCACACCTCACAACTATTATTCTAATGGATATTATTTGGTTCCATTTGATTGTTTACAGCTCAACCAAACTTTTAATAGCTCTCTGTATTGTAAATTCTAAAAGTTCCCATACTGCCTTGACATCTTTGAGCCTCACAAGGCTTCAAAGGCCTCACCATGAATTTCTCTGCTCTCATCAGATATGCAACCCCTTCTCTCAAAGGGAAAGTCTCCCCATCTCTAGCTAGTCCCCCTATGTGCTGGGCCAGCTGCACTCCATCTGGTTCTCCACCCAACAGGTTTCACTTCCCTACCAGCCCATGAAATTATCCAAACAAGCCAATCACATCCTTCCATAGGAACCAGAGGTCACCTCACCCTCTTGTTACTACAAAGCCTACACTCCTATGCCCTTTGGGGTTCACTCTCCTCCTGAGCCCATCCTTTTGTGACTCTGCATGGAGTACAGTGTCTTCTTCCCCTGGACTGCAAATATGTGTGGCTAATAAGCTGCTGTCAATCTCATGGCTCCCAAGTTGGGTGTTGTGTATTTGGTCATCTTGTAATTGGAACTGGCGATTCCTCCTTCACCAATGGGGTGAATAGAAGGTATTGAAATACTCTTTTCATTTTTAAAATTCAGAGTTAGTAGGTGAACAGGCTTTATCTTACATGTCATGAAAAGGATTTTATGTTTTACAGCCCTGCCACACCCATGCTGCTAGATGAAGAAGGCAGGGATAATGTGAGACAGAAACCAGCTCTGTCCCTGTGTTTGGGTGTAACCAGGCTGTGTGGGACAGACATAGGAATGACGAGAACTAGGACAAAGAAAGACTGAGGAACACAGCGGCATCTCTGATGTTTTTCTACACTGGAATAAGTTTTCTCTTCTCGACAAAAATTATACTGAGAGTCTATTAGATATTTCAAACATTCAGAAAATGAGACTGAAAATTTTACAAATCTCATTAGATGTCTCTCTTACTATTTTAACTTAGGTTAGCCAGAAACCCGGAGATTAGGACTCTAGAGTCAGTGCTTTATTTGGGAGGTGAAGAAATGGGATGAGGATTAGAAGGAGGTAATTACAGTGTTTTATCAAGCAAGATGTCACTATAGGTATTTGGAGTTTATTTCCACTGGGAGACTCTGAAAGACACTGCAGTACAGCCACCTCAGAGAAATCTCAGTCAAGATGGAGGGAGATGGGTTATTTATCCACAATCCTGAGATGGCTGAACTCAATAAGAATTTTCAGGTACCCTTATCCTCCCTACATAAGGACCACCCTCTTTCAAACAGCCCACAGAACCCCTGTCCCCCGACATCAGTCTCTATTGCTTGTCCAGCTTTAGTTAATGTATACTTCTTATCATCTCCACAAATAGTACAATTTTTTTTCTGTTACCTGTGTCATTTAGAGGGAAGATCCAAACGACTAGAGACTTGTTTTGTTCACTTCTGTAACACCAGGGAACAACCTAGTATATTGTAGGCACCCACTAAAGAATGAATGAATGAATGAATGAATGAATGAATGAATGAATACATAAATTCCATGGGGAGAAGTTCTGTGAGCAGTGAGATTTAACAGCGGGGCCAGAGCACCAAACTCCTACTGGTGTGCTACAATAAAATGTTAGGGCTGAATGTGGGGCCAAAGCGTGCACACATGGTTCCCTAAAGGTGCAAAACCACTGAGAGAAGCAATGGACTCAGCGACTCTTCTCCAACATCACTCCTTTGTGCGACCGGCCCATGGGAAGCTGAGATGACTCCTTCTCATTTGTCTTACCAGCATAGCTTTTTTGAAAGTAATCCCACATCACTCTTTGACATGTTTGTGGTAGCGCAGGCTATGCTATGTGGGTCTTTCCTGCACGAAACTATTTTCCCTACTAAAATGTAAGTTCTTGAAAGAGGAAGTTGTGTCCAATCCACACGTGTACTCCAGTCAGAGGTGGGCAATTATGGCTTATTAAAACAGGAATGAATTCATGATCTATTAGTTATTATTCATTGCGTGTTTAGTGGTGTGGCTTTCAGAAACAGAGTTAGTGGTCATTCTGATCTGTAAAGCAGGGATTTTCACCCAACCCTCATCCATGCAGGTAAAAGGAGCTCCCCTTGGCATTTGAGTCAAGACTATTCAATTCTCTGTGCTGTCTTATTTGGCTCCATATTTTCTAAGATGAAAGCTATTATAGACCTTGGTTTCTACGATGCTTTGCTTGTGGTTTTTCTCCTCTTCCCCAGCCTGCTAAAGTCTCGGACTCTCTTGAGGACTCTTGTTCTATTGTTAGCCTCTTGGGTGTTGGTGTTCTTCAGATCCTTCCCTGCACCACATTCCATTCTTATTCTAGATAATTCTCTTTGAGTTATCTTATCGTTTGCAAGTCCGTATTCATCACACACAGTCTCCTGAAGCCCAGGTATTTTACTTCAGATCTGATCTTTCTTCTGAGTGTCCAATCTGCTTACTAACCAGCTAATTGAAAATCTCTCCTGGGCGTCACATGAGCCCCTCAAACTCAGCAAATGCAAAACTAGGCTCATCATCCTTCTCCCTACACCTGCTCTTTTGCATGTATTTCCTATTTTCAGGAATAGTAAAAATATTCAACCACATTTACCCAAGCTGGAAATTCTATCATCAAGTCTTTCTTTTCATTCACTCACTCATCTACAGTGAAACAGCAACTTCAGTCTTTACCTTCTGATCTTTCTCAAGTCTTCCCATGTCTCTTCGTTCTCCACTGCCCTTCCCCTATCAAGGTGGCATTGCCCTTCCTCTGGGTTGCTGCACCAGGCTTCTAACTAGTCTCTCTGTCTCCAGTTTTTCCCCCTTCCATACATTCCCTGTGCTATCACAAGAGTAATCTTTCTAGAACACAAGTACCATGTTTTACTCCTCTATTTAATATCTTTCAGTGATTTCTCATTGCTCCTAAATCAATCCAGAGTCTTATCATTGCATATAATACTTCAAATAGATACTATAATTTCAGTTCCAGCCTTGTCTCTTATCATTTCTGTCTGAGAATTTTATTTTCCAGTTATATGGCACTTTTTTCAGTTTCTCTATGTGTTATGCTTTCTTCTTATTTCTGCAACATTTTGAGTAAGCTGTTACCTTTGCTTAAAAATTTATTGTTTCCTCTTTCCCCTTGTCTGTTATTCACTTTTCTGGTCTCAAATTAGATGCAGCTTCCTCAAGACAGTCTTTGCTGACCCTCACAAATCCAAATTAGGTTCCTATTTCATATGTTTTCAAAGCTTACCCTATCAGAGCCCTGTCTTGCAATTGTCTGTCAACATTCTCTCTTAAACTACAAGACATGTGAGACAGATGAGGTATCTAATCTTTTTGATTAAAGAATCTATCACAATGCGTAGCACATAACTGGTAATCAATAAATATTTATTGAATGAACTAGGGAACTACTAGTAAAGTTGATTGGTCACCCCTGAAGTACATTCAGAAAAGAGGCATAGAGATATCCTAGGAAAAAAATCAAAATATCCATAAATAATTATCAAAAATTATTTTTATCATGCTACCTATTGCTATTCAAGCCACTAATTATGTCTGTGAATGATAAGTACCCCAAAGTGTTCCATTTGATAGATATTCTTCTCACTTTTTAGTTGGCTAACCAATATAAATGCTGCGCTCAGCAAATTCTAAGCAAATAGGCTGAATATTTATAGATTTAGGTTGATTTTCCCACAAATTTGTAAATCTGCCTACCAAGGCCTATGAATACAAATCTTTGGGTAAATATATCTATAAATTCAGATCTCCCCACATTTTGAAAGAATGTTTCTATAGCTTTTTGCAAGTGTTGCAAACCTGAATGATTTGATAGGCATAATACCAGAGCTGGCCGCTGGAATTTTCAAGTATGCCAGGAGAAAAAAAGTGTGTGCGCGTGTGTGTGGGGAGGAGTACACATGTGTGGATGCATATATTTGTATATATATGCATTCATTACATTTTTCAGATTGTAATTACTAAGCTTGTTCCTAAGGAAAGTGTATGTTCTAGAATGGAGAGGATAGTTCCTCCTGGATACAATGATTCGAATGCAGTAAGCCACATATATTATCTCCACTGCCTTTTCATCTCTAAAACCGGAAAGATTCAGTGAAAATAGTGTTAAGCAGTTGGCCACTGGTGTTTCTCATAGAATCAAGGTTCTATTTGGTGGATGTTTTCACAATTTGCATAAAATTAATCTAACCTGGAAATAGATTCCTGTGTCTAGCTAAAACTAATAATGAAGTGTAGCAGTTGCTGAGCACCACCTAACACTTTCATTTTTTGCCCCACAGGTTAAAAATGATCAGTGACAAGATAACAAGGTGTAAATTAAGAATTTTCTCAGACAAGGTTTTGGGAAAATCCTTTAGAATGGCCTACATTTTTCTGGTTTTGAGACCACCCTGGGTACTTCCTTTTTTTTTTTTTTTTTTTTTTTTTTGAGATGGAGTCTTGCTCCATCGCCCAGACTGGGGTGCACTGGTGCAATCTCAGCTCACTGCAACTGCAACCTCCACCTCCCAGGTTCAAGTGATTCTCGTATCTCAGCCTCCCTAGTAGCTGGGACTACAGGCACCTGCCACCACACCCAGCTAATTTTTGTCTTTTTAGTAAAGACGGGGTTTCACCTTGTTGGTCAGGCTGGTCTCGAACTCCTGACCTCAGGTAATGTACCCATTTCGGCCTCCCAAAGTGCTGGAATTCCAGGCATGAGCACAAAATTGTTGAGAATCTCTAAAGCAGTTTATAAGAAAAAATTCATCTTCTTGAAGTTCATCATCTGGAAATTCACCTTCTTTTATAAATATGTGGTAGGCTACATTTTTCAGAGACGAAGGTGGTATCAAGAAATCCAACATTCCTCAGAGGAGAATGTCAGGAGCTATTGAATGTCAGTTACCAGTTACCGGTGGCTCGGAGTTTCCTTCAGAGATTGATCAGCGTCCAGGGACCAGTGCCATCCTTACTGGCTGAAATGACGTCAAAACAGTGATCTGTGATCAGCATAAGGATTGAGCTGCCCTAGCAAAGAGGGACTCCTTGTGAATGAAACTTGTGTATCCTTTCCTAGTTGATTTCCACTTCTTCTCCTTCTTCCTTCTTCCTCCCTTCTCCCTTCTCCCTTCTTCTTCTTTTTCCTCCTCCTCCTCCTCCTCCTCCTCCTCCTCCTCCTCACTCCTCCTCCTCTTCTTCTTCTTCTTCTTCTTCTTCTTCTTCTTCTTCTTCTTCCTTTCTTCTTCTTCCTCTTTTTTTTTTTTTTTGCAGACAGCGTTTCACTCTTGTCGCCTAGGCTGGAGTGCAGTGGCGCGGTCTCTGCTTACCACAACCTCCGCCTCCCGGGTTCAAGAGATTCTCCTGCCTCAGCCTCCGGAGTAGCTGGGATTACAGATGCCCACCACCACGCCCAGCTAATTTTTTGTATTTTTAGTAGAGATGGGGTTTCGCCATGTTGGTCAGGCTGGTCTTGAACTCCTGACCTTGGCCTCCCAAAGTGCTGGGATTACAGGCGCGAGCCACCATGCCCAGCTATTGATCTCCACTTCTTAACTTGAACATTGGCTTTAAATTCTATTGTTTAGTTTGATGAATCTGCAACTACTTATTCTAACCCAGGCTGTTTTCCAGAGAGAAGTTTACTATTCATTTTACCTTTGATGTCATTCCAATTTTGGACCCCATTCTTGCCTGATTGTCTTAAACCCATTTTCCTAAATCCTGTCTCATAAAACAGTCATATACCTGACTCAAATTTTTGTTTTAGTACTCAACATTATCTCTAAGGATACCACTGCTCATACAGGGAGGGAGGGATTTTCTGGATCACAATATGCCATTGGGTCAACCTAGAAAACGAAGAGGTGGTTTTTCAGGTTGGTTACTATCATGATTTTGATATTCCTTCATCCTTATTACTACATTTAACCTAAAATTATTTGCTTATTCACCTTCTTCTTCATTGACCCATTCACCTCCCATCCTAGATAGTTACTTCTTAGAGACAAAAAGCAGGTCATATTTTCCTATGTATCTAGCCAACAGATTATGTAAGATTTTGAAGTAAAATTGTAATTATTGAAAACAGAATGTCATTAAAATGTATCTTCACAAAAATAAGAGATAAATTGAATAAATTTAAAAATGAGAGGTGAAATGTACAGGACTAAATCTTGAAATTCTAAAATTGCATTTCAGAATATCTCAACTAATGAAAAGATATTTTGATGGGAAAAATTATTTACTAGGATAAATTTATATACTCCTTGAGAATAAAATGGAATTAAGAAAGGCTTTATCTTGTAACATCTATGTTGGTGAAGGATTCAAAATAATCATAAAGAAAGAGATGTTGCATGATACAATTTCTCTTATAAAATATTTGTCAAAGAAAATTTCTCTGAATGAAGACAAAAGGAAATCATATTTGTGAAAATATGCTCAAAGAAATTGAATAGCCTTTTCTCCAAAGAAGATCTATAAATTGCCAAAAAAAAAAGCACATGGAAAGATGCTCAACATCACTAATCATCAGGGAAATGCAAGTCAAAACCATAATATGGCATCATCTCAGACCCATTACTGTCAAAATAACAAATTCTGTATGATTCCACTTATATGAGGTACCTAAAGCACTCAAATCAATAGAGACATCGGCTGGGCACGGTGGCTTATGCCTGTAATCCCAGCACTTTGGGAGGCCAAGATGGGCGGATCACCTGAGGTCAGGAGTTTGAGACCAGCCTGGCCAACATGGCAAAAACCCATCTCTACCAAAAATACAAAAACAAACAAACAAACAAACAAACAAAAAACACCACACACACAACTATCTGGGCATGGTAGCCTGTGCCTGTAATTTCAGCTGCTTGGGAGGCTGAGACAGAAGAATCCCTTGAACCCAGGAGGCAGAGGTTACAGTGAGCCGAGGTCACACCACTGCACTCCAGCCTGAGCAACAGAGCAAGACTCCATCTTAAAAAAATAAAAAATAGAAACCCAGAGTAGTGGTTACCAGCAGCTGAGGAAAAGGGGCAATGGGAATTAGTGTTTAATGGGTTCAAGGTTTCTATTTGGAATGATGAAAAGGGTCTGGGCATGGTTGGTGGAGATGGTGGCACAACAATGCAAATGTCCTGAATGTCACTGAACTGTCCACCAAAAAATGGTTAAATTAATAAATTTTATGTTATGTCTTGTTAATCACAATTTTAAAAATCATTTTTTTAATTATTGAGGTCTAAAGTGAATAGTTTATTATTTGCAAATTTCTCAGCCATAAAGTACTAACATTTCAGTCTTCATCTGTGAAATGAACAGGGGACAAAGTGGTTTTCTTTAAGCCAAACTCTGCCTGAAAGAAGCTGACTACATTAAACTGGTCATGAAGTTATAAAGTCTCCATTACACTAGAGCCTTTAGTATTGTAAAAATTTTCACATGAAAATATAATTTAGTTTTAGATTGTATAAATTATGCATTATGAACATCATATATAGTTTTGTTATTAATAATAATGACAAACTAAAATCGTAGCATATTCTAGTTTTCTAAGGTATCGCCTCATCTATTGTCTCTAACTTTATCCTCAATGCAACCTTGTACAAATGAAGACAAGGGTATTAAGCAATTTGCTTAATGGCAGATGTGGGAATAAGATCCAGATCCTCTTGAGTGTGTTCAATAATTACTTGTTTATGAACTGACCACTTGGGATTCTCCTAGAGAAAAAACGCTATGAATCTTAGGCCAGCCCATTGACTCCCTTATGTCAATTTAAGTTAAAACAAAGTTACCCACTGAAAACATGTTTTGATTATGTGATAATTTTATTCATAAAATATCCCTAATTATAATAGCCAAATTAAGTTTAAAAATTCAATCTCAAGTCTCCCTTTGAAGTCTCAAATTTTGAATGGGTTACAATGATCTGTGCCACAGACAAGCTATACCATAAATTACATTAAAATGTGGGCATAAATCTTATTAAAGTAGGTAATCGAAGGTGAAATATAAATCATGCAAAAAGTAAAAAAGTAAGGGGAAAATGTTGTTTTATTTTTTAAGCAACAAAAGAATTAGATGTAATGACAACTGATAAAATGATATAATGCACTATAAAAAATTCTCAATACTAATTATGCAGACTAAAAAAAGAAAATGAGAAAGTTCATATTAGGTGAGGTAATCATTAATAAAGTCCATTGAAGACCTCTAAGAACCAGAAATGGTGATTTTTAATGTAAGTATTGAGGTGGATATTGGGGAGCCAATAAAATTGGTGTGTGGATGAATTTTATAAAGGAGTATAGAGACGAACATCAAAGCCAGAGTTTCAACAGAAGTAGAATTGAGGCAGAACTTTATAAATAGTACAAGTTTTATGTACCCAACTCTGTGAACAGAGATTCAAATCATCGATTTTTTTTTTTTCATTTGAGGAAGTTGAGGTCCAGATATACTAATTAATTAGTCCCAAGTCATAGTTAGGCTGAAGTCAAGATTCATATACAGGCTCACTCTAACATTCTCAAGGCTTGGCAGAGAGGACAAAAAGGCCCACGTATCCCATGCCACAGACCACACACCACAGCCCCCAGCCTTCCCTTTTATCTTCCCTCTCCTGGCTCCTTCGTGCAGCATGAAGGGCCACACATACTCATGCATACATCCATGCACTGTGGGCATCTCAGCCTGCAAGTCCAAGATCTGCCCATGTTCCCCAAATCCCGGCACTTGTGCAACCCTCAGATTTATAAATGAGTAAGTCATGGGTGCAGCTGAGAAGGTGGATCTGGGGAAGAGATCAAGGCAGAGCCAGGAAGGGGACTCAGGCTCTTTGAGCAGGGAACTCTGCGCCCTAGGTACCCAGATCATGGTGCAGAAACTGGAGCTTGGGCCCTGGTGGGCACTTTCCCTTGACCCCAGGGATTCCTCATGCTGTGAGGAGGGGCATGGTTAGAATAAGCTAGTGCGGGTCCTATGAAGCATGTTCATTTCATTGGAGGCTTCCCTTCTGAGGTCTAAAAGTGGCACTTTGTATAAATCCCTTACGTTTACATAGCAATTGTGGTCAACAAAGCTGTTTTACACACATGATGTTATTTGATCATCCCAGGACACACACGAAGTAGAAAACACAGGTGTCACTGAGGAAATTGTGACTTGAGATATGAGACTCAGCATCCGAAAGTTAGAAAGAAACAGACCTCAAGCTTGACACTACCTACCTCCACTCTGCTTTCATTTCCTCCATTCTGTATCCATTCCCCCTTCAAGAACTTCTCAGTAAGCCATTCTTTATGGTGTGAAAAACACTACGCTAGATAACAGCCAAAATGCAGGGGCCAGCTTGGGACTTCATTCAAGATATTTGGCTTTGGGATTTGGGAAATATTCACCATGAATAAAGTTAATATTACACATACACTAGCACAAATTTCTAATGAATTGTCTTAGTCTAGTCAGGCTGCCATAAATTTATTTTCACATACTTTTGGAGAATAGAAGTCTAAGATTAAGGAGACAATCAACTTAGTTTCTGATGAGGGCTCTCTTCCTGGCTTGCAGACAGCCACCTTCTTGTGACCTCACATGGCCTTTCCACAGTATGGTAACATGGAGGAAGAAGGAGCCCTGTCGTCTCTTCCTCTTCTTTTAAATATAATTATTTATTTATTTTACTTGTCAAATAAGAATTGTATATATTTACTGTGTCCATGTTGTTTTGAAATATTCTGTTTATCTTCTTATAAGGGTACCAGCCCTATCGAATAAGGTGTCCATCCCTGTGACCTAATTTAAACTTTATCACCTCCTCACAGGCCCCATTTCCAAATACAGCCACATTAGGAATTAGGGCTTCAACATATGAATCTTGGGCCAGGGACGTAAACATTCCATCTAATATTAATCCAGACAAAAGATGCATTTCTATCACAAAAGTGATGCCCAGTAAGTTATTTTTCACCATCTATAGAGCTGATTAAACACAGAACTGCTTAGCTCTGCTTCATTCCAAAAACATATGATTACTTTCTTTGTGTCGGAAGCCTTTGAAGAGCTTTACATTCTAGATTGACCTACACAGAATTGCAAATGCATACTAAGTGTGATGCCAGACACGCACAGCATTCCATGGAAGTCTGTCCCAACTGTTGCTGTTATAAGCAAAACCTAGATCCAGATTCCTTCGCTGCTCCCCACTAGTCATGGGTCAATATTTCTCAGCTGCTGATAGGTTCACCTTAACAAGGAGCTAGGGGAAGTTAACTTGCCCAGGATTTTTTTTCCAGGGATAAATATATGTAAGATGATACTTTACATACAATTTTATCTCCTGCCACATTTAATCATTATTCACTATTATGGTCAGAAATATTTCATGGGCCAGAAATCATGCTAAGTGCTGAGGAGACAACAGTAAGCAAAATACACACGGCACCGCTCTCAGGAAGCTCACAATTGACTGCTGGCAGCCATTTTACTGTGCCATGAAAAACCTTTCTGTGATGGTAAGTTTTATGTTTGCATTGTCCAAAATATGAAACTGCTTCCTAATGTTGAGTATTTGTGATTTTTATAACAATGAAGTGATTTTTTTTTTTTTTCTGAGATGAAGTCCCACTGTTGCCCAAGCTGGAGTGCAGTGGTGCAATCTCAGCTCACTGCAACCTCCACCTCCCAGGTTCAAGCAATTCTCCTGCCTCAGCCTCCTGAGTAGCTGGGACTACAGGCACATACCCCCATGCCCGGCTAATTTTTTTGTATTTTTTGTAGAGACAGGGTTTCACTATGTTGGCCAGGCTGGTCTTGAACTCCTAACCTCGTGATCCACCCACCTCGGCCTCCCAAAGGGCTGGGATTACAGGCATTAGCCACCGTGTCAGGCCCAATGAAGTGATTTTTATAACACTTTTAATTTGCAATGTTTATAACAATGAAGTAGCTATGATAGATAGCACTGTACACATGCTCTATTATTTCCTTGGGATGGAGTCTACGATCTTGTTTTAAATTTTAATATAGATGAATCCCATAATCAATGGAAATAATTTTTAATCTACGTGAGATAATGTATTTTAAACCCTTGTACAATAAAAAATGTCTTCCGCTTTTACAAAAGAAAGATAACACAGTCAGGTGTATGATTGTTGAGACAGAATATTTTCTTGTCAGGGATCTACGACAAGATTGCCATCATTTTCAGTTATTTGAATTTTGAATTGTTTGAAAATTATTTGAAATTATTTTCATTATTTCAGTAATATGGTTTGGCTGCGTCCCTCACCCAAAATCTCATACTGAATTGTAATCCCCATAATCCTCATGGTGAAGGGAGAGGCCAGGTGGAGGTAATTGAATCATGGGGCAGTTTCCCCCATGGTGTTCTTGTGATAGTGAGTGAGTTTTCAAAAGACCTGATGGTTTTATAGGAGATTGGTAGTTCCTGTTGTGTTCATTCTCCTTCCTGCTGCCTTGTGAAGAAGGTGCCTTGCTTCCGCTTTGCCTTCAACTATGATTGTAAGTTTCCTGAGGCCTCCCCAGCCATGCTGAACTGTGAGTCAAGTAAACATCTTTCCTTTATAAATTACCCAGTCTCGGGCAGTTCTTTATAGCAGTGTTAAAACAGACTAAGACACTTAGCTTTTCAGAGATGTATGAAATCGGTTTGATTTTTCCTCTTTTAATAGTATCTTTTGTTGCTGTTGTGCCTGGATGCTTTACAGGTTTATTTTTAATTTATTTGTGTATATTAAATTATAACATTGTACACCTTAAATATAAACAATTTTTTCTTGTCAATTATACCTCAGTAAAGCTGGAAAGAAATTTTAGCAACCTCCATTTTTATCTGCGACCTTCCTTATTAATGTTAACTGTCTTTTGATCTGCACATTGACACTATTTTATCTGCTAGTGAAATCATCATCAATGATTCTGAATGTTTGTTTGCTTTTCCCATTAGGAATAGCTATAGTTAGGTTCGAATCCCCATTCTCTATTTTTCAGATGTGTCATCTTTCAATTGAATTTGTTTGTTCACCTGCTGTATGGAAGTTCTTCTTCCCAAATTTGCCCTGGACTCACTGATGTGATTTTCCAAGTGTCAGCTCTGCTCTTCATGTCTCCAATAAATTTTAATTATCCTACTCAATGTATCATGGCACAGAAATTCATCTCTGTCTTATCCATCTCCTACTGCCACTGTTTTCCTTTCGTTTCGCCATTCCTCTTGTAAGATTCCATGACTATTCCAGAGAAGCTGCATGTTCATGGCATCTTACTATTAATGCCTAAATAGTTTTGCTTTCTTCTAATTCCTCATACAAATCATTTTCATGATACACTGGCTCTGAGTTTTCAGAATAATGTTTCATGTGCCTTGATGTAGGAGAGCCTTTTATGGACCCTATCCAAGTTTAGTTGTTGTTGATTTTTCTGTTGGTTCATCCAGAAATCAGGAGATATCTGTGCTCACTCATTCACTATTTACCAGTGAACAGTAAATGGGCCCTACTCATCAACCTACTCTCCACACGCTCAGGGGCTGGTTTGTATGCCCCTATTGAATCAAGAGGGCCGAATGACCACTTTCCAGTAGCCTTTTTCTGGGTCTTTCTAAACTTCATATGCATTGTCGAAACTTTTGTACTATGGGTGGATGAAGGGCATAGAAAGCTGTAATTGTCAGTACGAAATGTCACCCACTCAATTCATCCTAGATTTCCTTGTAGAAACAATATCACCCATAGTATAACATGCTGCTACCAATTCTCCAGCCCCAAGGCCACCTTACACCTGGTTGTTTAATGGGGCTCAGCATTTCTGATTAGAGAAGACACAAGACAGGTGGCCAATACTGTGCCTCAAGGAGTGATGGTTCTGCAGGACAATTGTCTTACCAACAAAGAAGTAGACACTGCAAGAAAGCAGATCTCCCCAATTATTTTTATCAAAGTTAATGCATGGTTCCCTTTCCAGTTTACTTCCATCATCCTTATAGTTATTAGAACATTCTTCCAGATTCTGAAATTGGATTAGTGCTAGTGTTGTTTATTTTTATTTATTTATTTGTATATTTGCTTGCTTTTCTTTTATTTTTTTGGTATGGCAATTTTGATCTTTCCATACTTCTATAGGAACTTGTAAAAGTTTACACCTATATCTGTTAGCTACATGCAATTTTAAACCTGAAAAACATAAAATTTTGATTTGAAAGTCCATTTACACAGGTAGACACATACAGAATTATTTCATTGACCACTGCGATTGCACAAAGCCAGCTAACTCTAAGCTACCATATTAAACTAGTTATGGTTGTGTGAACAGAGGTCAGACCAAAAGCCATCCAAATGCATATCCAAGTGCAGAATCCACCTTGTTGTTCACACCCACTATGTTCATGGCTTTTGATTAAAGTAATAAAAGTATTTTCCTCCCTAAGTTTGTATCCTTGTATGCTTTTGGAGAGACCCCCTAGGTCACTTCATACCATGCAGCAACCACTTTAACATTGTGCCAGTTCTGAAAAAAGATTAAGAGTCAAAGATTAAAAAAAAAAAAAAAAAAGAGTCAAAGATAATCTGGTGAACCTTCCTCACAAACACACACACACACACATACACACCTGTACACAAGCATACATGTGCATACATAAACACAATTAGTTGGGAAAACAAGTTAAAGAGATCATCGCAGACTAATCAGCCCAGGGCAGGGTTTTCAACACGTTCAACCCATTGCAAAACTTGGTCTATTAGGATGCCCCCCAGAAATAAATGAAAGAATGCTTTCCTGGAGAATTATTAATATATGTTGCATCAATTTTTGCCATAAGTAAAGTTTAACAACATTGAGTCACACCAAAAAATTTTGTCATTATGGGTAAGTACCTTTCAACTATTAAAAAACATGCATAAATCAAAACTAAAAAAACCACAGCATATCTTCATATTACATGAGAAGCACAAAAAGAGGAGTATAATACCATAAATAACTTTTTCTATTCAAGCTCGCATCGTTATTCTGAAACCCATTTAGAAAACAATAGAATAGGGTACCATGGGAATAAGGGATCATTTTCCATGAGACTTTAATGTGTGATTACTTAGTCACATAATTGAAAGCATGACAGTAGCACAGTGCCAGGGTTCTATCGCCAGGAGATTATATCAAAATAATACAGTCTATTTCACATCTTTTTTCTCATTTTCCAATACTGAACAAAATTGTATGTCAAGTCATCAGGTAATATTTATAACATAACCAATTTTAGTGATCAGCAAAGAGATGCCAGTCTCTCACATAATGCTGCACAATAATATTGGCTCACATTTGCAAACGTTACTGTCTCTTCACCTTCATTTCTTTTTTGTTTGACTTTGCAGCACTAAAGGTCAGGAAGTGGTTAGAATCATATGGAAAAAAATGAGAAGAATGTCAAAAGAATGGGTGCAAAACTTTTTTAAAGTTTTTTTCTTATTCTTAAGGTTTCTATGGTTATATACAAACCACATAAAAGATAGAATAAATGTATGCCCAGTGCTGGGCCTCATGGATAAGAGACTATATTGTAAACAAACATGGTGACCTTTTCAAGCATAAGAGTACCCAGCGCAGTACCTAGCACATCATCAACACTGAAAAATATTATTAAGCAAATATTAATTGGTCAATTACTTTTCTTCTAGAAGCTTCTATCCAATAGGAAAACTTGATGAATTATCCAAATAGACTCTTATTAAAATCCTTTCTGTAAGTGTGTTTTCTTTTCGGCCAAGACCCCTAAGTTTTTGAATGAGACAAACCAGATTGTCTAACATCATAGACACTTCTAATTTGTATTAGTGTCCCAGCGTCTGCATTAATAAAGCCATATTATCTGCCTGTGGCCCTGCATTTTTGCTGTAGAAAGCCATGGCAATCCCATTTAAAATCTTTTAACCTATTCGCTTCATGGTAGCAGCAGTAGCAGAGCCTTCTGGGCTTTGTAACATAATAGTGCCCCTTTATCACGCTGAATGGTTTATTAGAACCTGCTTGTACTGATGATTTAGTTTTACCATGGTGAGGCCACCACTCCAGGGCTTTCCACTCTGTTTGGGGACTCTTCTGTCATTTTAATGTTTAGGGGTTTGTTTGTTTTCTTGCGAAATGGGCTTTCATTTAATTTTAGCATTATTTACATTATTTATTATCGGGAGACAAATTGAAGACTTGGGGGTTGAGAACAGCGCACTGTACTGCAGAATCCCTCTAAAATCTGTAGTGTACCGATATCACCGAGAATATTCTGACTCTCAAAAGTCAACACACAGACTCTTGTTTCAGCTACAGAGCCAAATAGAAAAAATAATTCCTAACCATCTTCAAAAGTTGAATTTCACAAACCCAACTGCTCTGTTATGCTTAATGGAGTTTCAGACCCTGACTAATTTCCTTTGTCTTTTTTAATTCTACAGTTTCTGGGTATGGTAAGGGCAAAAAACATAAGCTAAGACCTGAGATCCTAATACCAAATACTGAGTAAAGTTAAACCCCTTGCTTCTTCTTCTTTTTTTTTTTTTCATTCTACCTTTTAACTCTATTTGCAGGCATGAAATTCTGCCTTTAACTACATTATAACCCTGCCTAGTTCCTCTGCCCCATACTTCCATCTCCCCATTCACGGAGGGACCATGAACAGAACCTCAGCCCACAAGGTACCAGTGGGCTCAGCACCCTTTTGACGTTAATTCTCTCCAACCTATTTTGTAAACCTACCAATTGGGTTGGACTGGTCTTGGCTTTCTCTTCCTCTCTGTCTGAAATGGGCTTTAATTATCAATACATTTCCCTCTTCGCCGTCCCAAGACCTGAGATTTAATGACAAATCTAATCATAGTCAAAGTAGAATTGAAAAAATAATGCTAATTTTTCAAAAAAAATGTAATTTTCATAAACTAAACATAATATCATAGTGAAAAAGTATCGTATTGCTGAATTTATGCTATTTTAGATATGGAAGAACGTAATGTTCTAAATTAAGTTTGGTAGACAAGGATTGATTGGCAGATCTCAGCTTCCATTTAACCACAGCATGAGGAATACCTTTGTTTTTTTCAGGCCACTTCTCAAATCATCAGACAACAAGAAAGCACTTTTAAAACAAAATTAAAGGGCTAGTCAGAATAACTAACAAAACCTTGTCGTTTTAAAATCAATCAACAAAACCCAAAAGCTAAAATTATTCATACCTCCATTCTTAATATCAGCAATGACATGAGAGATTTAATTAGGCGTAAAATGATCAAGAAAACATAGGAAAAAACTAAATATCTATCAAACTATTTCTTTAGTAACTATGCTATGGATTAGGCCTTCAACTGCCATTGAAACAGTGAAATTGTTTATGTATCTGGCCTTGCAGACCACGATATTCCACGATGTTTGCTGTGTAAACTAGCAAAGAACAAAGACAATCGATGAGGGTGGATTCTTCCAAATTTCGGCAGCCTGCAATGCTAAGATACCCTTCCCGGTGACACATCCAAATGAACTCCATCCAGAATCAGACCTTTGCATTTGTCAACCTTTGGTGGAGGGGGAAAAAAAAAGCTAATGGATGAATTCCATGACTACTTTCTTTCTGGTATGCAAATTTTCTTTGGCAAGTTCTGCGTAACAGAAATCTCATTGAATTTAATGAAATCAATGCAACAGCCAAAAGTTAATACCATTTAGGTACCAAATGTGACAATCACCATTATTGTTTGATTGACTTCAAAAAGAAACCTATAAAACATCTCTGATCTCTTGTTCAGTTTCTGGGGATTTCAGAAGAAATTTGGTTAGTAACTTAACATAATTTATTTCTAGTTACTTCTTTTTTTTTTTTTCAGAACTGGAAAATACTATAGTCATTGGCATTTGAACTGTTCCACAAATGATTTTTTTTTTCCTCCCAATATGGACTGATTACAGTCTGAAGCTTCATGCATTCTTTTAATAAATTAGTTATTTGATAAAACAATAGAATCAAAAGCCTCATTTGAAACCACAAGAATAAAGAATAAATAGCATCTGGTGTGACAATCCAAACCTAAGTCTGAAGTATCTTTTTGTTCATCATTCACTAAAGCTTGACCTGAAACATGAGTTAAAAGTAACTGCCTAAAACAACAGAAGCCCTCCTGCTTTCTCCTGTATAGCTTCCAATTTGTCTTTGATCTGAGTTTTAAAAACAGAATAAAACTTAGCACTGATTTTTAAGAAAATATAACCAGATTTCACTTTCTTTTAAATAGATCCTTGTAATGTTGCATGAATGAGCTTTCTTACTGGAGACAGCACTGACTTATGGCATTAAATAATCTTAAAACAAGTCCTACAATGGTTTCAGTACGATGCTTAAGAAAACTTCCACCACTTTACTGAATATAACCTGAGTTTTGGAGAGTTCTGAAATTATAAGTAACAAAATGTGTCACTCTGGCTTTCTCTGATTAGTTTTCTTTCTTTTCTTTTTTTTTTTTTTTTGAGACGGAGTCTCGCTCTGTCGCCCAGGCTGGAGTGCAGTGGCCGGATCTCAGCTCACTGCAAGCTCCGCCTCCCGGGTTTACGCCATTCTCCTGCCTCAGCCTCCAGAGTAGCTGGGACTACAGGCGCCCGCCACCTCGCCCGGCTAGTTTTGTATTTTTTAGTAGAGACGGGGTTTCACCGTGTTCGCCAGGATGGTCTCGATCTTCTGACCTCGTGATCCGCCCGTCTCGGCCTCCCAAAGTGCTGGGATTACAGGCTTGAGCCACCGCGCCCGGCCTAGTTTTCTTTCTAATACTCTCTATCCTTAGCATCTAGAAGGATGCCTAGTTTGCAACTGGTATTTAGCAAGTATTTGATCAATGAATAGTATTTAAAATGAATGAATCAATAAACATCTTCATTAGCCATGTTAATTATTAAGAGATGGACAGATTTTCAAAATTCATATCCATAAAAGAAGTTCCTGCAAATGCAGAGGATATGCTCTCCATATTTAATGTAGGAATGGGAAACTGAAGTTAAGTGGCACATGAAAATGAAATCTCCCAAGCAGTAACGTAACCATGTATATCAGGCTTTCTGATTCAGGTTTTTAAGTTCTCCTATTTAGCAAAATATTTAAGTCTAATTTTTTATCTTTTCTTTAAAGCACTCAAGTTTCATGGACTAAATGCTAGTTATTCATTTTAGTACTTTTTTCTACAGTTTTCAGAAGGATAAAAAAGGAAGAAGCAAAAACTACTTTCACCTCTGCTTCCAAAACATGATGTCATTATAATGAAGACAAGCAACGGGACCACAGAGAGATGCCTTCATTCAGCCTTCAAGTATCCACAGAAAATTATTATTATCTCCCCCACCACACACACACAACACACACACACACAAAATCTGCAAGATTTTTCAACCTTATCCCAGAGAGAGCCAAAATAAACTGTATTTTCTGGTGAGAAGAAAATTGGTGTTCAAAACCATAGAAAGCATAGATATAAATAACAAATTATAGTTCTGAATATTCATACCTGTATTCATTAGATTTTATTGCCTTAGCTATTGGCCAAGTTGTTACGAGTATTGATATGAATCAAAAGATAAGAGTATTGATTTTGGAAACCAACCCTTCATCTTACCCTTAGTGCCACCATTTTCTGGTTGTGTGATTCTGAAGCATACTAACCAAGTATCTGGTAAATATAAAATGTATACAGTTTCTGCACACATATATGTGTGTGTATGTTGCTTTGAGTAACTTAAAATCATAGATTTTCTAAAATCTGAAATTTTATTATTGTAGTATTCATAATTTCAAAGCAGAGAAATGTGCAGAGAAATAAAGTTAAGTCCGATGGTAAAAAACAAATTAACTAAATGTTGAGGCTATTCATAAAATGGAATTTTATCTTATTAATGAGAATATAGTATAACATTTAAAATACTTAAATCAGCTATATAGACTTTTCGGGTATTTTATTTCTACCTAAACTAACATGCTATGATTAATTCTGAGCACCTAAAACATAATCTTAAACTCTAATGTGACAAGTCAGAAAAATGAAGAACCTTTTTTTTAACCCAGGCTTTCATAATTTAAAATGTAACCTTTTGGTTTATCTGATGCCTGCAAGCAGTGACATAGATGTTGACAGCATTAATATCACTATTTCTGTCACTAAAATCTATAGCAAATACATTAGCAGCCACAAACGGAGGTGGTTTTTCAGAGAGCTTGCTAATTGCATTGCAGCTGTGAACTTAGTTTTGCAGTGTTCATACAGAAAAACACAGAGCTGAGAAGGAAACTCAAACCTTACGAAGACTGTAAACAGATTGATAGCTACTTTTGAAGCCATGTATTTGTATTTAGATTATATATCATGTTCACATTATTGATATTGTAGACTGATATTTTTCAAATCTTGATCAAAGAGAGACTATCTATTAGTTTGAGACAGAATAATTTACCAAATGCTCTAAATTAAAGTTAGGAATTTAATTGAGTACAAGAGCAGATCTACATTAGAATCTAGGATGAATTGAATTCTTACTCTTCTTTAATTTGGCTATATCTACCTTCAGTCTCCCAATGCCCTCCAGGGCAAAGAAATCTCCTGTGTTCAAAGTACAAGTCCTTGAGTTCCTGGTGATAACCTTAGAGAATGTAGTCAAAGATGACCTATCAGAGAGGAGTAAGGCTGGGTTTCCAAAATAAGCAACCTTATCTGTGTAGCCTACACTTTTAAATGCCACATAGCGGTTTGCCCTTCTATCAAAAGGCACATTTATCCACCAGATACTCCTGGACAACGGAGGAAATGTGATTTTCAATTCTGAGCAATTAGTAATTTTTAAAAGCCATCACTCTGTTTCTATCCTAAGGAATAAATACAATTCATTATCATATCTCTGCACCCCAATTTTGCTGTTTTCTTTAAAACCAAATAGAATTAACAGTTAAAATCACTTTCCTTATTCCATCTGCTGAAAATCCCAAATCTTTAAGACTGGAAAGAAGTTTTTCAATTACTTGCTTTCTTTCTCATTTTGCACATGGAAAAACATAGTTAGAGAGATGATGAGTATGATGAGGGCCCCTTCTGAAGTCATAGGCTGGTTGGGGCCCAAACCCCTGGCTCCCTGACCCTGCTCATTCCACTGCCTGTCTCAGCAGAGCACTCCAAGGATGTACATTTCTTAAAAGTCAATGCTCCTCACACACCTTCAGAAAAAACATAAAGAGGGTATTCATTAGATTTCATTGCCTTAGTTATTATCCAATTTGTAAAAGGATAAAGACATTTTTGTTCAAAGCATCATGATACACCATTGGGCAATGTTCATAAATTCAATATTCTCCTAAGAATTAATCTAAGAATAGAAAAGGACAGGTATACCTTTATTTGATAGCACTGCCATACCGTTAAAAGAAAAGATACTTTCCAAATAAAACAAGTCATTGGCAGTAAAATGCGGGGTTTCCCCACCAGTTTTAACATCAAATAATCACATTAGGAAGCACCAACTGCCAGTGTCAAGAGGACAAAGGGATTCATGAATGGCGTGTTGTTAGATTATCCTTCTTCAATGTGTCCCTCCTTTTCCTTTTATTCTCTGTTCTTTGTGATTGCCTAAGCCCAAAACATAATCTTAATTTTATGATTGACTTAATCTATGACTTTGTGATTAACTTGATTCATGTGGAACTTAAAGATGGAAGCATATCACATAACCTATAAGAAAGCATTCATGGTTCATAAGTTATTTAACTAATGCTTATTCTAAACCCTCACATATCATGATTTGCCCTGAAGTGATAACTGAGAATAGAAGATAAAAGAAAGTGACTCAGGAATAATTGGACATTTTATATTTGAGATTTAAAATTTAGCAAAACAATCTAGACTTTGTTCCTCCAATGAAGTTTCATGTAGTTGAAACAAATAAAATCAGAGTTTACTAAGCACAGTACTTTATTCATCTTATGTCAATATTGAAATAAAGGGACAGGGTACTTGAAATTGCTATTGTTTTGAAAAAAAAAAAGGAGGGTCCATTTTATTCCAACTCAAAATACATTATAAAATGGACATAAAATAACAAATTGCCAAAATGATAAAACTTAATTCCTTAGAAGTAATAATTGAATTTTAGTAGATCTGTGTGTTTCATAAATATCAAGTAAAATAGTTCATTGTACTACACTTTTGCAGTTGAACTTCAATCTACGTTAATTCATTACAACTCTACATATTGGATTTTATTTTGCAGCAATTTATGCCATAAAGATGATAAAATCAAACTGCGAGAGAACGGGAGTCAGAAGGAACGTGACAGATATCTTGGTTTAAGGGCAAAGGCATGAGTTTGAATCTCACACAGACTCTCACCTTGCTTAAGACACACGATCTTACACAAGCTGTTTCGCTGCTTTGGGCTTTGACTTCCTTTTCTATATAGAGGTGGGTAAAAAATACCCACCTCATGTGCTTATTTTAGTAAGAATTCTAGGGTCACAGGGTTGCTGTTCAACAGTGGCATTCTTACTCTTATTATCTAATTTCTCTTCACCCCCTTTCTTTGAAATGGGAAAATCCATCCAAGAGCCAGGGTCATTCATGCTGTCAGGTACCAGCCCGGGGGAATTTGCTTTGTTTATTTCAAATGTGCCCTTTGCTCAGGCCTTATGCTCAGGCTGTGTGGATAAAGAGGGGGAAAACCTTTTAATACTGAAAACTGGTTTGATTCCTACTCTTAGTAGCTGAATACCTAAAAGGGAGGACCAAGGGTCCCCAGGGAACAGCAGTAAGTGTCTGTAGTAACATGAGATATAAAATAACTGTATACATTGCTGTTGCTTATTTCATATGTCATAACTCAAACGTCCCACTCTGAAGTATTTATCTGTCCAGGATGCTAACAGAACCCCACAGACTGGGTGGCTTCAACACGGAAATGTATTTCCCACAGTTCTGGAGGCTGGGAGGTCTGAGCTCAGGGTGCCAGCATGATTGAGGAGTTCTGGGTGACCCTTCCTTGGTTCAGTAAGCTGTCTTCTTACTGTGCCCTCACATGGCTGAGAAAGGGAGATCATCTTTCGTGTCTTTTTAAAGGACACTAATCCCATTCATGAGGCCTCCACTCTCAAAATCTAAGGCCCGGCCTCCAAATACCATCACGTTGGAAATTTAGTCTTCAACATAAGAATTTAGGGGGAATACGGGAACACAAGCCTTCTGTCCATAGCAGATGGAGTAGGGAGACTTTGTAGGCTGGCAGGATTCAAGGTTACATGCCAGCTGTTAGCGTCGGCCCTCTCACTTCCCTTACCTGACCCTTCTCCTGATGCCTTCATTTCTCTTCCTCTAGTCCCCCCAGGTGCCACCTTAGAGGCAGGGCTGTGCTGTTTCCCGCTGCCACTCTGCCCTATCTATCTATTCCTCTAGCAAACTTCCCTTCCTTCCCTGCTGTTTAGTTAGATAGTATGAGGAAAGTGCCTACTTCATTCCCAGGGAGGTAAGTGACTATTTACTTTTATCTTCTGTGGCGCATTTGCTTGAAAATCCAAATAAATCTCGAATGGACCATATCCCAAGCAATGTGAACAACATTTTCAGGTGGTGTCTGGTCACTCCTTTGAAAAATTGGGAGGACAAGGAATCCAGACGAGCTAACTGCACATGAAACGTGATTGCAGCAGCATCTCTAAACGGGAAGCTCGCTTCCAGCCTAACACCCAGGGGAAGTCTGGTCTCTTTATTTACAAAACTCCTAGGGCTCATGGGATTTACTTTCTTTTAGCTCATTAAAGCTTTTCTTTCTAAAAACAGACCTTCCAGCTTTCATTTCTCTGCTGGTAGCTCTTTAAGGACTCCACTCTCCCTTCTGATTTCTGCTCCTTGGACACGGATTCCCTCATGTTGTACTGATTCATCCACGACCAGGGCTCCCTTCCTGACAGCTGGCCTGTGCTTTGTTACAGGAGTTCCCCAACCTAGAGCTGGCTCACTTCATCATTGTTAATTTACAGTGTCACAGGTGTATTTCCGAACAATTTAATAAGTGTAATTGAATCCATTATACACCAAACAAGTTGTTTCACAAAATTCTATTCATTGGGTTGCCTTCTACTGAGGAACACCAGTAATTACTCTCATGATATAGAATACTTAATAATCCAGGCATCCCTGCAGAAACAGAAAAATCATCTTGAACACACATACCTCTTCAAATGACTACAGTGATCACTGGCTTCCAGCCAATGATAAAGAATGTTTTAAAAGAGCTAGGATTTTTCATATGATAAATGAATACTTAAGATTTTTCTGTTTTTTTCTCTCTTTTTTTTTTTTTTTTTAGGAAGGGACTGTATCACATAACATGCCTTGTCTATATTCGGAAAATGAGAACCAGATCATTATATGCATCCACTTACTTCAGGAGCACTGCTATGCCTCAGCCATTTGAAGGGTTTGCTTAATTATCTTGCAGGTGAAGAGTAAGAGCTTTATGGCTATCTAAAGATGCTGCTAATGTAGGATAAAATGCCTTTTCATGAATGTTTTTGAGGTTTAACGTTAACGCACTATATTATTACTCCATAGAGGGAAATGAAATGTAGTGCAAAAAACTAAATGCACCCAATGCATCAAATCAAGGCCAAAGAAGAATGGTGTTTCATGGAGAAAAGTTGTCACTGAGATGGCAACTTGCTTGTGTTTGTTAAAATAGATAAAAAGATTGCTTAAATAGTGTGGATTGCTTAGGATGCATGATCATTGTGGGCTTCTGGAAAATGTGCGTCCTTTCAATAAGTCAAAAACGTTTTTGTTGACTAATGTTAGAAGATGCTAAATTTATCAGGCTGGTTATTCATTGAAGAAATGTCAGAGTTTTACATGAGTTGCTCCACACTGAGTTGAACTAGTTTTAAAATGAGATCTCTAACACATTTGCTATTTAATCGCAAACTTATGACTAAGATGAAAGGTAACTGGAAGCAACAGAAAGAAGACTGACTCTGGTATCAGAAATAGTCCCTGGTCCAGTTTTTACTGCTAATGAGCACTGCTAGCCTGGACCTAGACTAAACACACGTTTTAGTCTTTTAAACCAGTACATTTAAACTACATACATACCCCACAGGCTTCAGTTATATTGATCAAGACCTAAATTAAGAAGAAAGAGAAAAATAATAGCTCTAAATTCTTGACCTTCCCAAAGGGAGCATTAAAAGCCATAATTTTGTTCCTCTCCTTGATAGTTACATAAAATTTTAGCCTTCTCTTGAAAAAGATTGAAATAGCAACTGGTAGAATGAAAAAGAGAGTGGCTACACTTTCACTTGCAAAAAAAAAAAAATAAAATAAAAGGCAATAATATTACATATTTTTAAAAGTATAAATCAGAATGACAAAAGAATAACAGAAGAATAAAAGTAAAGGGTCTAAATTTCCCCTTCAAAGGCAAAGACTCTCAGAAACAACTGAAAATAACAATCTGTTATTTCTTACACAAAATATCACAAAAATAATGTATCACAAGAAAGTATCACACACAAGACTCTAGAATGCAGTTCCGCCCCTCAAAGAAAAACCCAGAGTACAAATATTGATATCACTATTATTTGCAGTAATGACTACATTCGCCGTAAGCTCTACAAAATGGGGACAGTGAATTTTGTTTATAGGCTCCTAAAAGCATTTGGAATGTAATCAGACTTAAAGAAATACTTGTTGAGTGAATAAATCAGCTAATTAGTCATTGTTTTGTTAAGACATGAAATTCAGTAAAGAGGGCAATTTTGCATTGATCAAGTTTACAATCAATAGGAAATTTATAACAGTGTTCCACTTTTATGCCCTGAATATTCTCAAAATGTTTTCATTTCAAAGTGTCAAATGACGGAAATGCAGTCTTAGGTGTGCTCAAGTTACATTAAGAAATTGTATGGCTAAAAATATGGAAGTGACCTAGGTGTCCACTGATGGATGAATGAAGAAAATATGGTACACATGGAATACTATTCAGCCTCAAAAACATGAAGGAAATCTATCATGTGCAACAACATGGATACACTTTGAGGATATTATGCTAAGTGAAATAGGTTGATCACAGAAAGGCAAATACTGCATGGTTTCACTAATATGAGGTACCTAGAGGAATCAGACTTATAAAAGCAGAAAGGAGGATAGTGGTTATCAGGGGTAGGAGAGTTATGAAGTTGGGAAGATGTTGGTCGAAGGACACAAAGTTTTATTTAGACAGGAACAAAAAGTTCAAAAGTTCTATTGTGCAATATGGTGACTAGAGTTAATAACAATGTATTGTATACTTGAAATTGCTGAGAGTAGATTTTAAGTGTCCACACACACACACAGAGAGAGATACATATGTGAGAGAATGCAAATATTAATCAGCTTCATTTAGCCATTCCACAATACATGCATATGTGAAAACATCATGTTGTATACACTAATTATATACATTTTTTTATTTGTTACACAGCTAAATCAAAGGATGCACAAGTCAGAGTAACTGCAAAGACAGCACATGAATGCTATACAAGAGTCCTGTTACGTACAACCCCACTCACAATCACCTCTTTCTTCATTCTCTGCACACCAGGTTCACTGCCCACCCACCTAATAGCCCCATTAAGGAAACCCAGGTTCTCCTATATTTCAACCTCCGTTTAGATACATTGCCTCACACTATTGATAAGTATCATCAGCCTTCCTAGCTTTGCCAATGCCTCAGTTCCCTTTCCCCACTCCTGCACATCACTCTGACAATCTCTGGTCTACTTTATTGAACCTACCTCATGGGCAGGATCCATATGGGGCAAATTTGTGAAGAGCTGCATTCCTCTGCTAAGCAGTTTGTAAGGCATTCTAGCTTAAATAGAGAAGCAGATAATTGTTTTCACCAACATCCACCCCCTCGAAACTATCCCACTAAAATTTTTTTATTATTATTATACTTTATGTTCTAGGGTACATGTGCACAACGTGCAGGTTTGTTACATATATATACATGTGCCATGGTGGTGTGCTGCACCCATTAACTTGTCATTTACATTAGGTATATCTCCTAATGCTATCCCTACCCCCTCCCCACACCCCTATTTCACTAAAATTAAAGCAAGGTCATTGCAGCCCGGGGGCCAGAATAATGAGAGATTATTGACAAAGAAACTAGTTACAAAAATGCTGAGAAAATCCAGGCAATAAAGAGAGAACTTGGAATAGCACGATCAGTAGGAATAAATTGGAGAAGTTGGGTTGGAAACACATTTGTGATTTAACAGGATGAGGTGGTTAACAATTAAGGTATGGAGTTAAAGATGACTTCAAAGTGAATAGTTTGCAAGATTCAGGGAATCATGATGCCATTCACACATAGATAGAATCATTTTAGAAAGAAACGACATCTTTGAGGGAGAAGGTATTGGCTTTCATTCTGGGCATCCTAATTTTGATGAATTCATGGAGCATTCAAGATGAGAAATCTAGTAGGCAGTTAAGAGGAATTTGGTCTAAAAATAATGTAGCTAATGTGGTAACAGGCTGTTTTGACTGAGTACCAGCCATAGGCAAGGAGTAATCATTGGAATAGTAAGAAATTACTAGATTTTATGGTAGATTAGATCAAGAGGAGGGATAAATAGCTCTTTGGCACAGTTGTACATCTTAGTGCCTATTTTGGGTCCTCAATAGAAATAGATTAGGACAGATTACACCTATGGACATGGTGCAATATTTAAAGGTAAGCCATGCTGTAAAGAAATTAACATAGTATTTCAGTATCTTTAAAAATATTAGTCAAAAGCTACATAAACCAAAATAGCAACGCTAACATTGTAAAAGTAAATTTAGTTAAATGAAGTTATTAATGACTCAAACTTACATCTCCCCACTTCTTAAATCCCACAAGATTCCTCTTGTATGTAAGCAACACTTTCCTCAAACCAAGAGCCTTTTAGGAGCCTTCTATCATATCCATCTGGCACCAGGGTAGCAACGTTATGGATCATTGAGACAGGTTGGCTAGAAAGGTAGATCACTTTTGTCAAGGAAGAAAATTTAAAGAGTCAAAGGATCATAACTCTTATCCTCTACAGTAAAAATGGCATTGTTGATGATTTAAGAACTTTGGATGGTGCTATTCAGCCCAGATAATTATAAAGAATACCCCATTGTGGAATAGTATTCCATAGGTCTGTAAATTTTCTGTCACTTTTCCTATTTCAGCTCATCTTACACATCAAACAACTCACCCTGTCTGCAAAATGGAAGATATGTCATATCACAGTTATATCAAAAAAGATCTTTTATGTGAAATCACTTCATAAAGTGCTGTTCGAACCTAAGGTATTAGTAGTTATTTTAGCCTATCACATGAATAGTGCATCCAGACACCAAGATTTAGAGATTTGGAGTCGAGCTCCTTTTTTTTTGGCCAACCTCTTGGAAATAGTACCCTGGATTCTTTTTTTTTTTTTTTTTTTTTTTTTTTTTTTTTTTTTTTTTTTTT